>NC_137828.1:10058843-10102878 GCF_963921795.1 Nannobrachium achirus
TCTAGCACCAAACCACAGCCGTATCGGTTCCTTTTATGATCATACCGTTATCGCACGCATCATATAATTCCTGTATGATAGTAACTCCACCTAAACCCATAGCACTACTGAAACACTCAATGACCATACATGAAGCTAGTATAGCATTTGTTTTTAGTTTTTTTTAGAATCCTTTTCTTTACTGGTTATATTGTTTTTTTTTTATATTCATGCAATTGCTATATTGTTGATGATGTTCTGACATGTTATCTTGTTTATTATAGTGATGTATTATCTGCTTATTGTAAGTCGCTTTGGATTAAAAGCGTCTGCTAAATGCCTAAACTGTAAACTGTAAGGCAAAGATGGCATACATATTTGTGTAGTACCGTGTGTGTGTGATCTGTGAGATCTCTGATATTGAGGTAGGCCTATTCATTTCACACAGGAAAAAATAACTTGGGTTCCAATGGATTCAAAGTAGTTATTTTAGTCACAAGCGCTTGCTAGTAAGTAAGCAGGCACGTGCACACACATAGACATCAAAGGGGGCTTGAGCCCCTTCTCTTTTATCCGTCTGTAAAAAGGGCCCTCTCTAGACCATGAATGCAGTTTTTAATGTGGTGAAAGAAATGAAAATTCCCTCTTTCCATGCCATACCTGAAGGCAGCATTCAAGAGAATTGCCTTGTCCAAACTCTCTTGAAATTGAATGCAGCATCTTATGTTGAAAGAATTGTCCTCTCTGTGTAGAAATCCATGCCGTTACGCCACATCTCCGGTATTCACGTGCTTATGCTTAGTTCAGTGTGGTATCAAGCACTGAAAATAGCTGACCTCCAAGCTCACAATGGTTGTGAGCTTGGAGGTCTGCTATTTTCAATATTTCCACCAAAAGGCCCTTTTAGAAATGTCAGCCCCTGCCTCTCTAACATCCTCTGCACGTCCCTGTAAGTATGTATAAAACCCACACAGAGACTTAAACGCTTTCACCTTTCCCCTCACCTTTCAACTAATAAAAACATTGTAAAAAATAGCTGATCTACAAGCTCACGAGGTTTCTGCCCGACAGCGACGATTTAACAAAGTGATAAAATATGCAGCATATGGACACGTTGGTACGTATTGTGAATAATGTATATTTATTTACACATTCCAGAAAGCGTAGTCTGAGAAAGTCATCAAGTGACCTCTAGGCTGCATCTTGATTCTTGGCCCTATAGGGTATTGAGAACCATGATGCCGTTAATTGATTTAACCCATTTAGGCCTAGAATTATTGAATGCTTTAACCAGTGAAAAATAGTAGATATACAAGCTCACAGCGCGGCACCGAGTGCCGCGATGTGAGCTTGTAGATCTACTATTTTTTGAAAAAGTTGTGAAAATGGGTGCAAATCTTTGAATATATGTATTTTAAAAGCGAATGTTTGTAACTCAAATTGTGCTTCTGGGTGGTCCCTGGAACTAGATATTTTGAAACGGGGGTCCGTGGCCAAATAAATATAATCTTGGGGGTCCTTCACATGAAAAGGTTTGAGCACCACTGACATAGTAGTGTCTCAAGAACAGACTAACTGAGCTCCAGTTAAGTGAAAAAGGACCTTTTCTTTGACGATGGCTGGCCAGATTGCTGACACAGAAACATAGTTTTTTTCCAAAGATCTTAGAAGGATTCAAAAGACACGTATAGAATCGGGTCAAAATTCTAATTTTCACGATTTAAAAAAAATAGCAGATCTACAAGCTTGCAGCGCGGCACCGAGTGCCGCGCTGCAAGCTTGTATATCTGCTATTTTTTTATATTTAAAGCATAAAATATTGCGTCATAATGTGTTCAGGCCGAAATTGGTTAAGAAAAAAGAAAAAAAAGAAAAGGCCCATCATCTGACAGTGACTAAACATCGTATCGCCGCAGCCTTGAGTTGCCGTGTCGGGCGGAGCGCGAGGCGAGGCGCACCCCATTTGAAATTCTAATGCAGCGTAATGCAATCACGCGGGATTGTTCCGCAATGTCATCGCCATGACATACATATTCATGCGCCGTTTCATGTGTGGTGACATTGGCCGCGATCTTAGTGAAGACAAGAATGCCTTGCGAGTGCAACCTCGCACACACACACACACACACACACACACACACACACACACACACACACACACACACACACACACACACACACACACACACACACATACAGTGCACACAAAAATGCAGGCACGCATACCGTACGCGTGCACACATCTCTAGTATTCTCAAATGCATTGCCGCACACATGCACACAAAGATGATGTTGCATCACACACACACACACACACACACACACATGCACGCACTCGTACACGTACGCAGGCACGCACACACTTACGACATACGTACATGCGTGCACAGAATACTGACCTCTCTTACCGTCACCATGGCAACGGCCTCCGATGTGGCCAACCGGTAAAGGCAAAGCTTGCACTACAGCATGTGTGTGTATATATATATATATATATATATATATATATATATATATATATATATATATATATATATCGATGGCCAAAACGCAAAACCTCCTATCTGCAAATTTCATGATTTTTGGATTTCACTAGAAATGAGGACAACAAGCTATGCTGCACAACACATGGTCGGTCTGTCTGCAAGATCGTTCTGCCCCTCATTTTGCTAAAATGTCATGTGACTAGAACATGACATTTGACAGGTTTGGCAAAAGACATATGAAACATTTGGCAAAATAATGAAGCTCAAAACCTCCTATCTGCGTTGCCTTGTTGATTACTAATGATTGGTGTCAGGTGGTGAAACCTTTGATAAAGAATGTTAATGGTAATACTTGTAACAGACCTGTAGAATGTCTTGATCTCAATTAAGTGCTGTAAAAAGTGTTATTTAACCAAAAAAAGTTGCCTAACTATTTCTAGGTAAAAACCTAGAAATAGTTTGGTTTTGGTGTTGAACACACATTTTCTTTTTCATTTTCCCAACAAAGTGAATTTTTCAGATAGGAGGTTTTGCGTTTTGGCCATCGATATATATATATATATATATATATATATATATATATATATATATATATGTCATAGTATATTGGAGAAACAGCGCATTCGAGACGCGGAGCACTCGTGGTGCGGCACGGGGCGGAGCAAGCGGTCGCCAATACAACGTACTCCAGGCGGTGCGCCGCTCTATTGTCCACGACACTGCGAGCGGCTACCGAAGCCCCCCTGTATCCACGAAGCCCAAACGAGTTACGAGGCCCCCCTGGGTCCACGAAGCCCCAAGCGGCGCGAAGGCCAGCGGACCTTGGTCCTGCTCTTCGCCCCCGAGCGCCGCAGGCGCGAGTGGCCGCGAAGAGCGGGCCAGGGCCGCGCGGCCGGCGGAGCGCCGCGCGAGTTACGAAGCCGTGGTGAATGCAATCGTTATATTTATGCCCAGGCCGTAAGGCCTGGGCAAGCGCACGTTAAACGCCCTGTCCAAGTGACTACAATGGAGCTAATGGCTAGGCTAGGCTAGGCTAGGCTAGGCTAGGCTAGGCTAGGCTAGGCTAGGCTAGGCTAGGCTAGGCTAGTAAATAAAGAGTAAACACTTCCGGTCTGCGGCGAGTTCAAAGCGTGACGTAACTCTCTTATCCAGTGGCTGACGTCGCCATCTGGTGGTGATTAGTGTGTGGTGAACGTCAAAACGAGTGCTCCTTGACAACTTTTACTGGTTTCTTGAACATACTGTAACATATATATATATATATACTGTATAATAATGTATGTACACTGATTCCGTGAAAGAGATATTGGCTCTCTGAAAATGTACCTGTAGTCAATGTTCATTACATTATTGAAATCGGCCCTCCGATGTTTCATTTAATCACAGCTGGGGGCTGAGTGCTCCGTGAAAGCTACGAGTCAATACGAGCCACCCCGCTTCCTGGCAAACAATGATCATTGACAGTGACATTTTAAGTGTGTTCGCAGTCCCATCCCCATCAAACCAGGATAAACTACTAGTTGACCACAGTCAAAGCGTTCTTGTTCTTGTTCTTATGTTCTATTCATAAGGTCACGGCATCTTTCCTTTGATGTTCTGACTGGGTTTTGGGCAGATACTTACCCACTTTCAACTAGGGATGGGACGATAAGCGATATTATCGTTTATCGTGATAAAAAACACTCACGATACAGTCTGGCCACGCGAGACTAATCTAGGAGTAGTCAAGGAAGCTAGGGAGATAGACAAGCCAGTGGGGCCAATGTGATGGCTCTGTGGGCTGATCTCTCTCTATAGCGCTGCTGCTGCTACACAAAGATTGGCCATTTCAGATCATGAGAGACAAGCCAGTGGGCCAATTACACATTTACTTTGTGGGGACCGGCCATTTAAAAAAATGTCCGGCCCGGACCGGCCGGGAATTGACCGGCCGGGAATGGACCGGCCGTTCGGGAGTTGTCCCGCTTTTCCCAATGGCCAGCACGTCCCTGCGTGTTTGGCTCGCTTGTCGACTGTCTTGACTAATGCCCAGGGACGTGCTGGCCATTGGGAAAAGCGGGACAACTCCCGAACGGCCGGTTCATTCCCGGCCGGTCCTGGCCGGCCATTAGGAAAAAAATAAAAAATAAAATGTTACATTTTGGGGGCTGGGCGGCCAACAAAGTAAATCGTCACTGTCGGGCAGAAACCTCTTATCTCCAAGTTTCAAATTTGTAGATTTTTTCGCAAAGCTCTGCTTCATCATGCAAGGCCGTCGCACAAAAGTAGTGAGAACAGCAGATCTACAAGCACACAACGCCTCGCGGTGCGAGGCGTTGTGTGCTTGTAGATCGGCTGTTTTCACTAGTTTAAATCATTTTTAAAATTATAAATACAAAACATACGGTTTTGGACATACAAGGTTTCCACCCGACAACAACGAAATTTAACTCATGTAATTGGCCCACTGGCTTGTCACGCGCAATGAGGGCCTCTACAACTCTTTTTCCCGGGCTGAATCAGGGGCCCAGCACGTCCCTGCTAATGCCTATCACATTTCCTCTGCGATGGGGAAAAGATAGGCCATGTATAATGCATCCTGTAGTCCAGCTACTGTGTGACTGGGGGGGGGAGGGAGGGATGGATGGCTGGTGTCCATAGTGTGAATGTGAGTGTATGCTTATTTGTGGTAATGGATACAACAAGGAAGGGTGGACTCAGAACAAGCCCAGCTGCTGGTGTGTAGAAATGGTTGCAGCAATTGCGTGTCTGTGTGAATGAATGACGAAGACGCACGCGCACACACACACACACACACACACACACACACACACACACACACACACACACACACACACACACACACACACACACACACACACACACACACACACACACACACACACACTCACTCACTCACTCAGGGGTCAGACACCAGTTAACCCTGCTCTCTCCTGGTCAGAGCACAGCACATTTCACATTTTTTACTGCAGCTTGTCAAGGAATGGTGGCCAGAGAGAGAGAGAGACAGAGAGAGAGAGAGAGAGAGAGACAGAGACAGAGAGACAGAGAGAGAGAGAGAGAGAGACAGAGAGACAGAGAGAGAGAGAGAGAGGTGGGAGAAGAGGAGAGGGCTGACACCTAACATTCATGCTCCAATCAGAGAGAGAGGGAGAGAGTCTGCCGGTGTACCCAGGGACGGATTAACCCCCGCGAGGGCCCCTGGCCGATAATTTTTTAGGGCCCTCCACCATAACCCCCCACGCGCACTACCCAGCTCGGATTTTAAGCCATGATGATCATCTGCGGGCCAAGAAAGCACCTGTAGACAACAGAAAAGGGGCACACACATTTGATTTTTAATTAAGGTATGAATTTAATTTTAGTAAAATGTCAATAACCACGCGGCCCAGTTCCCCCCAAGGGCCCCTGGCAACGGCCCCATCGGCCCAATGGTTAATACAGCCCTGGGTGTACCTGTGTGTGTGTGTGTGTGTGTGTGTGTGTGTGTGTGTGTGTGTGTGTGTGTGTGTGTGTGTGTGTGTGTGTGTGTTCCCATTGTGTGCCTGTGTCTGCGTGCGTGTGTGTGTGTATACCTGTATGTGAGCAACTGATGAGCAGTAAAGGTTTACATGCCCTTTGCCCTTCAAATGTCATTCAGGCCTCCGATCTCTTGAAGTCCCACCGTAACCTTCTCCATTCCATCTCTGGCCTGGGAACCAATCACGCGCCGCCGCGGCTAAACCACTTGACCTGCGCCGTTGTGTGGTCAACGTGACGCAGCCTTGCCCTCGCATCGCATCCCACCACCACCGCAACACTCATTCAATTCCCTTATCTCACTGGCAGTGTTTGTAAGCTTCGAGGATATTGGGGGCGCGAGAGGTTAAATCCAGGATTTAATGGGGAAAATAAATGTCATCGGAGCCGCTGGTCCTTGTTTGGTTTTGTCATTTAATCCAATTCAGAACGGGTACACAATTATTGTGTGTAATTATTTTATGCTTTAACTATTGAAAAATAGCAGATATACAAGCTCACAGCGCGGCACCGAGTGCCGCGCTGCGAGCTTGTAGATCTGCTATTTTCTGAAAAATCGTGAAAATTAGATTTATTTTGACCCGATTCTATAAGTGTCTTTTGAATCCTTCTAAGATTTTTTGAAATCCCTACAGTATATATGTCAGCAATCTGCCCAGCCATCGTCAAAGAAAAGGTTCTTTTCAGTTAACTGGAGCTCAGTTGGTCTGTTCTTGAGAGAGACTACTATGTCAGTGGTTCTCAAACCTTTTCATGTGAAGGACCCCCAAAATGATATTTATTGTGGCCACGGACCCCCATCTCAAAATATGTAGTTCCAGGGACCCCCCCAGAAGCAAAATTTGAGTTACAAACGTTCGCTTTAAAAACACATAATATGCAAAGATTTGCACACATTTTCGCGACTTTTTCAAAAATAGCAGATCTACAAGCTCGCAGCGCGGCACTCGGTGCCGCGCTGTGAGCTTGTATATCTGCTATTTTTCACTGGTTAAAGCATTCAATAGTTCTAGGCCTAAATGGGTTAAACGGTTTTAGGTGGGGGGGGGGCTCTAATGCATCTTCCTCATCGCCCCTGGCGATACACAAGTGAGAGGCATTGGAAAATCTCTCAATTGGATTAATCCCCATCGTGGGCCTTATAGTTGGCACTCACTGGGGCCGATGCTGATGCAGCATTTATCTCTCATTAATAATGGAATGGAATTGAGTCGGCTTCGTTTTGGCCGGAGAACGGGCAACTCCAACAGGACGCGTGCACGTACGTACGGGACGAAGAGAAATCGAAATCTTGCTTCTTGTTCTTCGTCCCTCAGGCGTGTGAAAGCACAGAGAGATGGAGACATACGGCGTGACACAATATCGTTGTGAAGGAAGAACATTTTGTCACTTTTGGCACGACTGATTGAGCCCCATTTTATGCCTTGTCAAACGACTGTGTCACACGGTAAAAATAGCCGATCCTAAAAGGCTGTTTTTGAGCGGTGGTAAACCGCTCCTATAAGTGGCTGTGCGTGTCTCAGCGTTTTGCCGGAGCAATGTGTTTTCCTCAGCGTTTTGCCATAGCAATATGTGTGTGTGTGTAGCCATATTACATCATATTACATCACCAATTATCTGTAGCCACTATCTGTATCCACTTTTCTTCAGCGCTTTGCCATAGCTATGTGTTTTCCTCAGCGTTTTGCGATAGCAATATGTGTTTGTGTGTGTGTGTGTGTGTGTGTGTGTGTGTGTGTGTGTGTGTGTGTGTAGCCATATTACCGGTACATCACCAATTACATCCTAGACCTATCTGTAGCCACTTTTCCTCAGCGCTTTGCCAGCAATGTGTTTTCCTCAGCGTTTTGCCATAGCAATGTGCGTGTGTGTGTAGCCTGTATTACATCACCAATTACCAATTGAAGACGTTATGCAAGCACGACCACCGCTCACTTCACATTGGGTGTTATTTTTTATTTTATTTTTTATTTTGAAACATTTCTCTTGGAAATAGGGAGTTTTCTGGCCGTTAATTCTTGAGCGTGGAAGCCCTCCTCCAGACTCTGCCTGTGCCCTGAGTCCATCAAATCCTGCCTGTGATGATGGACAAGTTCAAAGCAAACCTAGCGCAGAGGATATTATTCAATGACTTGAAAGTGACTACACGAAGACCATATTATTTAGGTCCTTGTTTGGTTTTGTCATTTAAACCAATTCAGAACGGGTACACACATTATTGTGTATCATTATTTTATGCTTTAACTATTGAAAAATAGCAGATATACAAGCTCACAGCGCGGCACTGAGTGCCGCGCTGCGAGCTTGTAGATCTGCTATTTTTGAAAAATCGCGAAAATTAGAATTTTTGACCCGATTCTATAAGTGTCTTTTGAATCCTTCTAAGATTTTTCTGAAAAAACCTATGTTTCTATTGTCAGCAATCTGGTTAGCCGTCGTCAAAGAAAAGGTCCTTTTCACTTAACTGGAGACAAGTTCATTCATAGCAAACCTAGCGCAGAGGATATTATTCAATGACTTGAAAGTGACTTCACGAAGACCATATTATGTTCAAAGCAGTCCATAAGACGAGAAAGTCAATTCAGCCCTCTCTCTCTGTCTCCTCTCAGCGCTGCTGCTGAGTTGACCCCGTAACCCCCAACCCTCTCAGCCGTACTACGGCACAGCTGTTTGGTCGGACTCAGCACATCCTCGCCCCCACGCTCCCTCCCTCCCTCCCTCCCTCCCTCCCCTCCTCCCTGCCTCCGCCTCCTGTTTCCTGGTTACACAGCTGACAAAAAAGGGCCCGCGTCACACATGTGTGAGCCGACCATGTCGATGGCCCTCCGCATTTCCCAGTAGGGCCATCTTTCTGTTAACGCGCACCTGTTAATGCCGCGAGTCTAGACTCTTAGACTGAGATCCATTGCGCATTACATCATTTGTATTGGATAAACAGGAGTAATCCCAGCGATGTAAGGCACGTCCGTGCAAAATCTGTGCTTCGAAAACACCCAAGGGTTTGTGTTTGTTAGCGGAAATGCGCAAGGAAACGCACGATGAGCGCATGGATGAGTTTTTGTCACCCATTTATCTGGCAGTTTGCGTCTCAGAGGGAGCGCTTTGAAAAGCCTTTTAAGTTCCAAATTCAATTATTTTGTACAAGCTTTGATTTCCTCTCCGAGGGCCTCAGTCATTTTAGAACACTGAGATATGTCTTAACTCATACCCTGCCAAACCCGAGGAACCCGAGAATTTCGCGATGTCCCTCCCTGCCACGCCCGAGGAACCCGAGAATTTCCGCCATTTTGAAAAAAAAATTTTTTTTTTTTTTCAAAAATTTTTTTGGGACCCCAAAAACGTTAGTAGGCATGATAGCGATCGCGAAATTGCTTGTTTAACCCCCATACAACCCCCATACAACTCAGGTAGCAGACCTCCAAGCTCACAACAGTGTAAAACATAATGGCTGCTATCTCATGAATGCCTGAACGGATTTCCATTCGGATTTTTTTGTTTGAAAGCTGTGAGCAATGTGGACACACGTGGTGCATTATCTAGGCATGGGTGTGCATGATCCGTGCACTATGAATTACATGGAAGTCTATGGAGACGAATGGCAGTTAAAGAGTACGAAGGTATTGTTAAATGGCAGCGTAAGAAGCTCATTGACCGAAACGTTGCATTATTATTAAATAAAAAGGAGTGCTTTGGCTAAGTGTAAGATGGTGTGCGGGTCATATGTGCTAGTTGTGCATGATTGAAAGTATATATTGAACCCTGCCTACGCACCCGTCTCTAAGCCTATCAGGTGTGCATAAGACCTTGTTGCCTAGAACACTGTCACTGCCATTAATCGAAGTCCGACGAGGTTTGAGCACCGAGATGGCGACAAGACAACAGGATAACTGCAGCCTGCCTCTATAGAGCGAACAAGAACAGAATTGTGCAACAATGCGCATGGGGGTCACAAAAGGAGCCTGCTTGTTGCTATGGAGCTCTGGCTCGGTATGGAGGAATACATAAGCAGAAACGGGATCCTTATCCCATTCTTAACGGGTACACATTATTGTGTATCATTATTTTATGCTTTAACTATTGGAAAAATAGCAGATATACAAGCTCACAGCGCGGCACCGAGTGCCGCGCTGCGAGCTTGTAGATCTGCTATTTTTGAAAAATCGTGAAAATTAGAATTTCGACCCGATTCTATAAGTGTCTTCTTTTGAATCCTTCTAAGATTTTTTGAAAAACCTACGTTTCTATATGTCAGCAATCTGGCTAGCCATCGTCAAAGAAAAGGTCCTTTTCACTTAACTGGAGCTCAGTTAGTCTGTTCTTGAGAGACTACTATGTCAGGGGTTCTCAAACCTTTTCATGTGAAGGACCCCCAGAATGATATTTATTTGGCCACGGACCCTCATGTCAAAATATTTAGTTCCAGGGACCCCCCCAGAAACAAAATTTGAGTCACAAACGTTCGCTTTGAAAATACCTATATTCAAAGATTTGCACACATTTTCACGACTTTTTCAAAAATAGCAGATCTACAAGCTCTAGATCTACATAATTCTAGACCTGAATGGGATGTATTGTGGACACAGAGCACGCCCTGGCTCGGCTCAGAGGTGCAATAGCACATGACTTGTAAAGCAGAATGTGAGATGGCTTGTTCTTGGAGGAATTATATCTTCTTTCTTTTTTCCGTCCTGCTTTGTATTCCAGATGGTTGGTTTTTAAGAGGTGAAATGCAATGCTGCCATTATGCGGCGGCCGCAGTGTGCTTTTCAACCCTCCGTGGGCCCGTCGTGTATACGTTTTCAGTGCTCAACCCCCAGCACTTGAGTCAGTATGTTATGTTACTCCTGGTCAAATATTACTCAAGTAAAAGGTTGAAGAAGGAGGCACGGTGGTGCAGTGGTTAGCGCTTCGCCTCACAGCTAGAAGGTCCTGGGTTCGATTCCCGCCGGGGGATGCTGTGGGTGCTGGGGGCGTGTTTCTCCCTCCACGTTATCAGCACCCACACCCTAGGTGGGGTTGGCGATAGGGCCTTTCTGTGTGGAGTTTGCATGTTCTCCCCGTGTCTCCTAGGGTTGATGCCCTCACAAAAACATGCAGTAATCCTGGTCTCAATAATGCCTCCCCCTGGCCAGCCGGGGCGCTTGATGGAGGGGAAAGGAACTGGTTGGAATAACGTGTTCCATCCACGTTCCTTCCACGTCCATCCTGGGGAAATCCCCCCCCTGTCAGGTGAAAAGAAACAACTTGGACTACCCATGCATTGAAGGAAGCATGAGGTCAGTCCGTTGTCTCCACAGGTGCGGCAGAGGGAGAGCAGAGCCCAGGATTACATAGGCAATTGGCACTGGGTGAAAAATGGGTTGCAAAATCGTGGGATAAAAATTAGAAAATTTAAAAAAACGTTGAAGAAAAAGATGCTGAGTCAAATTTTCTACTTGACTCGAGTAGGCTTACTTGCTTTAAAGAAAAAAACAAAACAAAAAGTAAATATTCCAAAGTACTAATTACTAAATACATTTTAACACACTTTTTTAATATCGATGCTAATATCAATGATAGTGAAAATATCAGCTCACAACGTGTCTCTTATTTTCCCTTTTTTATTTGTTATATAGAGCTTAATTCATAATGTACTTTTCCGCTTTCTAGAAACATAGTGTAGTCTAATGTCCAATATCTGTCTTTTGAAACGTGGAGTGAAAGTTACACGTGTCCAAAAAATACAAAGACAGACAGGCCTACTTAAGTGCTACTTAACTCTCAAATACCTGGAACGCGCCCGAGTCGCGTTAGATTTGAACCACTTTAACCATTATTTTATGCTTTAACTATTGAAAAACAGCAGATATACAAGCTCACAGCGCGGCACCGAGTGCCTGAAGGTGGCGCTAGAATAGGGCCATGTGAGAAATGAGGGGTGGGGTCTCCGCGTTGCCTTGGCGGACGAATAGGTACCCGGCCCCGGCTCTCCCGGACGCTCCTAGCCCGAGTTACGGCATTTTATGTGCGCTGCAGTGGCAGGGGGTCCTCCACTGGGGCGCCACCACTTTTGCATCCGTTCTGGAGCACCAGGAGTCGGTGGTCCCCGGGAATTCCCCGTGAGCAGCCCCGTTGGGGTGGTCATTTGGTCATTTTTGCACATTTGGTCATTTTTTACATCTGGGGGTCTGCGGGGGTCCTTGGAGGTTGTAGTTTGGCAGGCAAGGAGTGTGTGTGTAAAATCTGGCATGGATCGGGTCAACGGGTGCGGAGATATAAGCAGGGAAAAAGTGTTACGTGTGAGCACATTTGGTCATTTTTACATCTGGGGGTCCCCCAGGGACCTGGGGGTCCTGGGGCTCCGGGGGTCCTTGGAGGTTGTAGTTTGGCAGTCAAGGAGTGTGTGTGCAAAATTTGGCATGGATGGGGCAACGGTTGTGGAGATATGAGCAGGGCAAAAGTGTGACTGACTCACTGACTGACTCACTGACCCACGGACAGCCGGTGGAGGTTTTGGTAGTAAATGCGACCTTACGGTCGCAATCAGTGGTTCTCAAACGTTTCTTGTCAAGGACCCCCAAAATTGTGCCGCGGACCCCCAAAATTGTGCCTGCAGCGCGGCACTCGGTGCCGCGCTGTGAGCTTGTATATCTGCTATTTTTCAATAGTTAAAGCATTCAATATTCTAGGTCTAAATGGGTTAAGTAAATGTACCGGTACTTGGTTACCGTCCACGGCTGGATACTGCATACTGAGTGGAGTTAACGTGGGAGGGTCACGTGGAGATGGAACAATCATCTGTGGCGCTGGAATTGTCATTCTCTGCGCTGAGATGATTTGCAGGTTTCGCTCAAGCCCACAGATGGGAGTACACGGCTTTGCAGATGCATGCGTAGTAGACACACACACTTGTGTGCGTGCGCACACACACTCCGTTAATTCACTCACTACATGAGCCCCAGGGGGTCCCCCGTTCATGTGTTGCTTGCAGAAAAACTCAATTCCTGCTTGCCTCGTTCTTGTTCTCAGGAAAAGTGGGACTGAGTTACAGGGCCCAAGGTGAAAAATAGCAGATATTCAAGCTCGGCACCGAGTGCTGCGCTGCAAGCTTGTACCGTAGATCTGCTATTTTTGAAAAGTCATGAGAATGTGTGCAAATCTTTGAATATATGTATTTTTTTAAGTGAACATTTGTAAGTCAAATCTTGCTTCTGGGGGGGGTCCCTGGAACTAAATATTTCGAGATGGGGGTCCGTGACCAAATACATATCGTTTTTGGGGTCTTTCACATAAAAAAAGTTGAGCACCGCTGACATAGAAACAGATTTTTCAAAAAAACCTTAGAAGGATTTGACAATGTTTCAAAGATAGCAGATCTAGCCGCACTGTGAGCTTGTATATCTGCTATTTTTCTAATAGTTAAAGCACAAAATAATGAGTAATAATGCGTTCCCAGACGTCCCTGCTTGTTCATCATACGTCTTCTTCATCTTCATAATACAACAGTACTTCCCTCTCCACTGTTTAAACCCATTTAGGCCTAGAATTATTGAATGCTTTTAACCAGTGAAAAATAGCAGATATACAAGCTCACAGCGCGGCACCGAGTGCCGCGCTGCGAGCTTGTAGATCTGCTATTTTGAAAAAAAGTCGTGAAAATGTGTGCAAATCTTTGAATATATGCATTTTCAAAGCGAACGTGTGTAACTCAAATTTTGCTTCTGGGTGGTCCCTGAACTAGATATTTTGAGATGGGGGTCCGTGGCCAAATTCATATCATTTTGGGGGTCCTTCACATGAAAAGGTTTGAGCACCACTGACATAGTAGTCTCTCAAGAACAGACTAACTGAGCTCCAGTTAAGTGAAAGGGACCTTTTCTTTGACGATGGCTGGCCAGATTGCAGACATAGAAACATAGGTTTTTTTCCAAAAATCTTAGAAGGATTCAAAAGACACTTATAGAATCGGGTCAAAATTCTATTTTTCACGATTTTTCAAAAATAGCAGATCTACAAGCTCGCAGCGCGGCACTCGGTGCCGCGCTGTGAGCTTATATATCTGCAATTTTTCAATAGTTAAAGCATAAAATATGATACACATATTGTGTACCCGTTCAAAATGGATTTAAGCTGGATTTCACAAGCGTTCCGTGAAGCTGCTTCCTCTGATAACGCGGCGCTGCTGTCCACTGGGGACTCTCCGGAGACTTTGGGGACCCACAGAAAGATAGAAGATGGCATTTGCCTACAAAGTGTAAACATTTCTCAATAATGATTCACCGACTGCCTGCCTGCCTGCGTTCCGGCTCCAACCCCCATGTCTTATCTTGAGCTTTTACGTGTGTGTGGGGGTGGGGGTGGGGAGAGGAGATGTCTGTCTCTCGTGAAGCCATCTGTGAAGCCTAATGCAATTGGACAGGAGGGGCATTTCATATTTTGCTAACGAGCCTGCACGCGCCTATAAGGCAGGCACGCGCGTGCCGAGAAGACAAACGTGATCGTGCCGGCTTGGTGCAAGGATTAAACAGAATCAAAGGACACCCGAGTGTCTCTCCTCGGTTTAGTTTTTCCTGGTTCTTCTGACGACACAATCGTTTTCTCTTACCCCGCGTCAAACACACTAAACAGTTTCACCTCTGAGTGAAGAACATGACATGGGGCGTTGAGCAGCGCTTACAAAACAGGAAACTTACAAGAGGAGAAAAAAAGACGCTTCCTGTGAAACCCGCCTGTTACTCAAGACCCCGAGTAAAAGAGAAGAAAGATTGCTGATAAGCTGTCAAAGCCATTTTTCAGGACATAATCCTTTGTTTTCAGTTATAGGCCTTATGCACAATACAACACGATATAATACAATACCATACAGTGAACTGTGTTTAAGCCCCATTAGCTTCAACCATAATGTATGTAAATGTACCCACGTGGTAAAGTATAGCCTGTTAAATTATTAATCAACTATAACGCGTTAACATAATATGACCTCGGTGTTGAGCGCGTCACATGTACACTGTGTGCAAACATAATTCATTATTGACTGTGCGCTAGAGTAGCTGGGGTCAAGGAATGTTGGCTCTCAGTGAATCAATAGGTAAACAATGCTTTACGGTCGTGCAATCTAACAGCACAACAGTCAACAGCAGTGTCGGTGCGTGACATGTACAGTAGAGTACAGTACCATTCAGCTGGATATTTTCACAGTGAGTTAAAGGAAGCTCTCTCGGGGAGGAGGCAGTGCTGTTGCAGCCTGCGATGTGGCTAAACTCTTGATGATCTTCTTCATGCAGCATCCTCTCTTCCATCCCGCTGGCTGTTTTCCTTGCGTCACATCGTCCGTCACACAACCAAAAGGATAAATCGGCATAGCGGACATTTACCTTTGCAAGTTGGCTTTATGTTGGCCAATTAATTACGCTAACAGCATCCTCGTCACTGTCCAGCCAGCTCGGATCGCTGCACTTAAAATAATGCTGTGTCAGCGTGTCATTTCACTCCTTGGTAGTCTTATGGGTTTTAGTTTTAACCCATTTTGTGCCCCAGAAATTAACGGATTAAAATGTCCACGATGCCTCCCTCAGGCTGCATTCACTAGCGTTGTCTTATTTTGAAGGCCAGAAGTCCATAGCGTAAACACTTCCGGTCTGACGTCATCACGTCCTTCACCGGAATCGATCATTGTTTACGTGGTGTAATGGCGGATCGGATCGGTGCTTTTCAACATGTGTTATATAAGCGAGCATCTGCCTCCATCCTCGCTTTGAAAGTGTTGTTTTGAGATAATGGACATTAAAGATGAGATTCCTCGTCTGCTTCAATGTTATGGGATTACTATTTTGTGCTCGTGGATCCGTGATGATGATAAATCAGCGAGGGAGATCGTCTCGGGACCTTCCGCGCATGTACCCGGTAGGATAACCGCCGTTACAGTAATATATTACTTTTCGCGAGATATCTCGGGAATGGCACTGCGAACATCAAAGGGAATTTCGCGAGATATCTCGGGAATGGCACTAAATCGGTTAATACTGGTCATTCCATGCGTCAGCGTAATTTGGACAAACGAGTGTCTGGAATGAGGCCCGCTGGGAGCCGACTTGCATTAAGGTCATTACCCCCCAAAATTCAGGATACGGCTGAAGAACAAGAAAGCATTTCCCTTGTTAATTACACAACGGTAATTTATGGTTTAGCCATTACTTGATTGGTTGCAGCCACCCTCACATCCACTCTCTCTCTCTCTCTCTCTCTCTCTCTCTCTCTCTCTCTCTCTCTCTCTCTCTCTCTCTCTCTCTCTCCCTCTTCTCTCTCTCTCTCTCTCTCTCTCTTTTTTGAGCGGTGGTCACACCGTCTCCATAGCGTGGCCGTGTGTGTAGGTATGTATGTTTGTTTGTATGTATGTATGTATGTATGTGGGTGGGTGGGTCTGTATGTAGCCTCAAGCCTGTGGTGTAGTACCTTTTCTGACCACACATGTTAAGGGAGGGGCGCTGTTGTTCAGGCCAGGCCAGAACAGGCAAGGCACACTCACACACACGCACGCACGCACGCACGCACGCACACACACACACACACACACACACACACACACACGCGCGCACAGACTCCACCGCTCAGTTCACACGGGTGTGATTTTCTCAGTTACAGCAGATATTTTAGGACATTTTTGTCAATGCATATCGTCACTGTCGGGCAGATACCTCGTATCTCCAAGTTTCAAATGTGTACATTTTCTCGCGAAGCAAAGCCCTGCTTCATCATACAAGGCAGTAGTGAAAACAGATCTACAAGAAAAGCAGATCTACAAGCACACAACGCCTCGCAGTGCGATGTGTGCTTGTAGATCGGCTGTTTTCACCAGTTTAAATCATTTTTAAAATGATACTGTAAATACAAAACAAACGGTTTTGGACATACACGGTTTCCACCCGACAACGACGATATCCAAAATGTAAATTCAGGCTGCAAGTATAAGCTTTTGCTAACTGCACTGTAATTGTATCATTCTGTTCTTCTTTTTTTTTAATGCATCCTAATGTCATTGTGTAACTGCGTTTCCTTCTCTTGACGTTCTGCGTAAAGCACGTTGAATTGCCTTGCTGTTGAAATGTGCTGCCAATATTACAGTACAAATAAAACGGCCTTGCCTCGCCTTGCAGTACTAATCTTTTTTTTTTTTTTTTATCAATTCTTCTTGATCGCTATTCCTCCTGACCTGAACTCCCTTGACAATCATTCTTCTTCTTAAAGCTTTGATGTTTTATGC
Source organism: Nannobrachium achirus (assembly GCF_963921795.1). Taxonomy (NCBI): domain Eukaryota; kingdom Metazoa; phylum Chordata; class Actinopteri; order Myctophiformes; family Myctophidae; genus Nannobrachium; species Nannobrachium achirus. Next base: position 10,076,067 of record NC_137828.1, read on the forward strand.
CTTTCATTCGCTTCTTCTTAGCACGTAGCGGGAGCGGCGTTCTACGCATGAAAAGGTTCTACACGCGCCAATTATAGTGCTGAGCAACTGCTAGGCCCCTTTTATCTGGATTGACGTCTAATGTTTTCTACAGTGTCGTTCTCATGACATGTTATTTTCTCGCCGACACTCACATCTCTGTGACGGCTCTGTCATGGCGTGTGTGGATCTGGGATTTGACACCCATTAGTGCTGCATCTAAATGAGACACACACAACTCCAGTTGTTTATAGAGGTCTTCGTTTATTCAAGACATCAATTCACTGCCGTGGCAGCTAGTCTAAACTGGAGTGTGCAAATGTTGTTCTTTTTTTAATGTGCTTGCCAAATGAGCCTGTGAGGAATCACTTTCTTTCTGCCCTGAATCAGAATATTTAGGATCTGGAGACGATTTGTGGCCACCACTTCACACCGAGAACTGAGAACACAGTGCAGCTCAGGATGTATATGAACTCACTGTGGGTGCGTTTATATGCACATTCAGAATGCCATTCAGAATGAACTTATTCCGAATAGAGCTTCATACCCAAACGTTTACATGGGACCTGAATACAAGTATCCCTCATTCCACTGTCGTTTACATGACCAAAGGATTCATTCGGAATAGAACTTTGGGCATGCGCAAAGTAGGCCTACTTCAGGTCGGAGAAGGGGGGGGGGGGGCAGTTCAGACAGCAGTTCATTCCGAATGGAGTGTTTATATGACAAATGTATCCCGATTGAAACGGCATAAACCACCTCTTCAGACCAGAATGAAAATTCATTCGGGTCAGACCGGAATGGCCATTCCTAAACGTTTATATGAGCATTTCTATTCTGAATGAGCAGTCATTCAGAATATAAGTGGAATACATCTGTGCATATAAACGCACCCTGTGAACCAAGTTGTGAGCCGTTTTAGGAAATAGCAAGAAAAATAAAAAACGCACAACTCTGACCTTTTATTTTATTCAGCTGTGCAATATAGGATTTAGCTGTGTGGAAAACAGGTAATTCATGTCATTCATGCAAGCTCTTGTCTTTCCTAAATGAACCCGTCCTCTTTCTTCCACATCCATCTAGTTCCTGTGCTTGAAGAACATCCGGACATTCCTGTCGGCATGCAGCGACATCTTTGGCATGAAGAAGAGTGAACTGTTTGAGGCCTTTGATCTGTTTGACGTCAGGGACTTTGGAAAGGTAAGGCCCATCAGTCTCTTCATGCGCTGTGCTGGCCCTCGCTTGCAAAATTCAGGATATGGCTGAAGAAGAAGAAAGCATTTCCCTTGTTAATTACATAACGGTAATTTATGGTTTAGCCATTGATTGGTTGCAGCCACCCTCACATCCATGCACGCGCGCATGCACACACTCTCTCTCTCTCTCTCTCTCTCTCTCTCTCTCTCTCTCTTTTTCTCGGTTACAGCAGCTATTTTAGGACATTTTTGTCAATGTATTGAGCATATCGTCACTGTCGGGCAGAAACCTCGTATCTCCGAGTTTCAAATGTGTACATTTTCTCGCGAAGCAAAGCCCTGCTTCATCATACAAGGCCGTCGCACAAAAGTAGTGAAAACAGCAGATCTACAAGCACACAACGCCTCGCAGTGCGAGGCGTTGTGTGCTTGTAGATCGGCTGTTTTCACTAGTTTAAATCATTTTTAAAATGATAAATACAAAACACGTCAGGGACTTTGGAAAGGTAAGGCACATCAGTCTCTTCATGCGCTGTGCTGGCCCTCGCTTGCTCCTCTGTCTGCGTTTGAGAGTTTATCGACTTTAGTCAGTAACTGACTGATGTTCTTATTCAGCAACGGCACGCAATAAGCGAAACCAGGGGCGTCACACCAAATTATGTGCCCTGGGTACAAGGATTCACTGCGGGCCCCCCGTGAATGTTAACTATTGAAAAATAGCAGATATACAAGCTCACAGCGCGGCACCGAGTGCCGCGCTGCGGGCTTGTAGATCTGCTATTTTATCGTGAAAATGTGTGCAAGAAACTTATGTTTCTATGTCAGTGGTGCTCAAACGTTTTCATGTGAAGGACCCCCAAGATGATATGTATTTGGCCACAGCTAGACCCCCCATCTCAAAATATTTAGTTCCAGGGACCCCTCCCCGGAAGCAAAATTTGAGTTACAAATGTTCGCTTAAAAAATACATGATTTGCGCACATTTTCAAGACCTTTCAAAAATAGCAGATCTACAAGCTCGCAGCGCGGCACTCGGTGCCGCGCTGTGAGCTTGTATATCTGCTATTTTTCAATAGCTAAAGTTACTATAGGGCCCCTCCACCTTGGGCCCTGGTAACTCAGTCCCACTTTCCTACCCCTTGTGACGCCCCTGAGCGAAACCATAGAGCATCAGTGAGGTTTTTGCCAAACGTCCCTAAGATCTTTACGGAATTAGCTGAGAGAACAATGTGTTCCCGTAGCTTGACTGCTGCTGACTCATATTATTTAAAAAGGAGATCAAGCTGGGATCCCTTTATGAGTTTTAAATCATCACAAAGTTGAAGTCAAGATCTATTATGTCCTGGCCCATTGGTCTGGACTAAGCCTTTTAAGGGCTTGTGCTGTGAATTTCTGGCCTAGCGCAGCTAGACTCTATCTGCCATTGTAAACACACATATGGGCCCTATTATGATCCAGGTCTTATGCCTTATGCCTTAACTTCTTTACCTTTTTTTCACTATTTTGAAAAACATTTTTAAATACTTCAAATGCTGATCTACATCTGCACGTTGTGAACTTGCAGATCAGCTATTTGAAATATTTAAAAAACAAAAACAAAATAGTAAAAAAAGGCAAAGAAGTTAAGGCATAAGGCATAAGACCTGGATCATAATAGGGCCCTATAGTGTGATATTGTCTGACTAAGCGAGGCTAGTACAATTTTCAATTTACACGTTAGGCATTTAGCTGACGCTCTTAATCCTGAGCGACTTACGATAAGCAAGGTAATACATCAATACATCAACATTAACATCAAATGCATAGAAATATCAATCTAGAGAAAAATAACATAGGTAGACTAAAGTCAATACTATTGCTGTATTGACTTTGACCTCTAAGGACCTTCCAGGGAGAGTGCTCATGTGCGTCTTGCAGTGACATGCTTCCTAGTTTCTTCTTCTCTGAGCTGTTTTTTGTTTTGTTTTTTTCGCACAGTTTTTTTGACTTTGCACTATTAGGTTGGAACTATTGCTGTATTGACTTTGACCTCTAAGGACCTTCCAGGGAGAGTGCTCATGTGCGTCTTGCGGTGACACGCTGCCTAGTTTCTTCTGCTCTGAGCTGTTTCTGTTGTTTTTTTCGCACTGTTTTTCGACATTGCACTATTAGGTTGTGTTGGTAGTTTCTGAGTATTTGTCTTGTTTAACAATGACAGTGAGATACTTGTTGCACTAACTAGCATTGACTGCTTTGGTCTCTTTTGTTTGACACTTTATGTATATATACTTATATTTAATTCGCCCCCTCTATTGATGCACCTTCTCTTTTTTGGTACTGTACTGCTCTTGTTTTTTCCTCTTATCTATCTTTTCCTACTTCTCTGTAACTTTGTAAATAACTGTATACTGCTGTGCTACAACTGGACAACTGAATTTCCCCCTTGGGATAATAAAGGTATCTATCTATCTATCTATCTATCTATCTATCTATCTATCTATCTATATCTAAGTAAAAAAGCTTTATATGGACAAAAAAAACTATCTAGCTTTCATGTATGGTCGTTTGGGTGGGCAAGGGCTACGGTAATTGCTATGGGCTTATGTGGTGTCTGAAGAGGTGGGTCCTCAGGGCACAGCGGAAGCTAGGGAGTGAATCTGTTGTTTTAAAGGTGATACACCATGAAATTTCACTTTTCCTATTTTATAACCTTTTTTTGGGGTCCCACTAGCACCTTCTATCCTCACAAAGTCCCATTTCTGACCATTGTGTCTTTCTCTGTTTTTGGGAAGGAGAAGGTTAAAAGCATCCCACGGGTTCTCAAAACGGGCTGTCCAGATTTGCTGCTGTCGATGACGTCATCGACGGCCGTTTTTTTTTTTTTTTTTTTTTTTTTTTTTTTTTCAATTTTTTTTTTTGGGGGGTGGCGCAGTTCAGGCCAAAGGTGGTACTGCAGCTGAAAATGCTCTGAGAGCCATTCAAAAATGAGAGAGGCTCTCTATTCAGGAGTGGTAATTTAGCCTCAAACCTTTTGAAAAACGTTTTTGGGACATAAACAATATGACATAAATACTTTTTAAATGCATGGTGTATCACCTTTAAGTGCGAGTTTGGGGGCCAGGAGGGCGAATTGTCTATAGGACGAGTGCATTTTTGTCCTGGGGTTTTTAGCAAAGGGTTCTGTCATCATCCCTGTGTTATCCCTAGTAAATTTCAACGTGCACACATGAACCTACCGACCCTTATATTGAGGCAAACTCAATATATCTTCTGCGAAAATAGCAGCATAGAAGGAAGAATGGAGGACGCCATGTTTAGAACCCCTGGGGGACTTCGGTCAGTCGGGTTTAAGTAGGGATGGGTATCGTCTGCGATACTTTTAATGGTATCGATCGCATGACGTCGATACTATCGGGTATCGGATACTCTGGAACGCACCCCTGGCCAGTCGCATCTGTAACAGTTGGGCTACTCAAGTTTAATAACCGCTTTAGTAGGCTACACTTGTTACTGTGGAAAATAGCCGACAATAGCCTATAATGTTTATTATTATGATGATTATCCAACGTCTATACTCTCCGCTCCGCCACACTCTGTGATCATCATCATCACCTCTGCTCTACCGCAGCAGTGAGTCACCACTCTTTCCGTGTTGAAGTTAAACTTAAATAAAAAGTATCGAAAATGGTATCGAAAAGGGTCGAAAAAGGTATCGTATCGATTCAAAGGTGAACGATACCCATCCCTAGGTTTAAGTGGTTATGTGATATTCATTTGCTCATACACAATACATTGTCATCATATTTCTTAGATGTACAACCATTGCCTTGCTGTTTTTTTTTTGAAAACAAAAAACAAAACAAAAATCGTGGCACACAACAGTGAGAGTGTTCCCTGCCACACCAATATGGAGTCATGACTGACCGTACAGTATGTATAAACCAGGGGTACAGTATGTATAAACCAGGGGTACAGTATGTATAAACCAGGGGTACAGTATGTATAAACCAGGGGTACAGTATGTATAAACCAGGGGTACAGTATGTATAAACCAGGGGTACAGTATGTATAAACCAGGGGTACAGTATGTATAAACCAGGGGTACAGTATGTATAAACCAGGGGTACAGTATGTATAAACCAGGGGTACAGTATGTATAAACCAGGGGTACAGTATGTATAAACCAGGGGTACAGTATGTATAAACCAGGGGTACAGTATGTATAAACCAGGGGTACAGTATGTATAAACCAGGGGTACAGTATGTATAAACCAGGGGTACAGTATGTATAAACCAGGGGTACAGTATGTATAAACCAGTACAGTATGTATAAACCAGTACAGTATGTATAAACCAGGGGTACAGTATGTATAAACCAGTACAGTATGTATAAACCAGTACAGTATGTATAAACCAGGGGTACAGTATGTATAAACCAGGGGTACAGTATGTATAAACCAGGGGTGCCCACACCTTTTTGACCGGAGAGCTACTTTTAAAATGACCAGCTCAACATGATCTACCCACCCCAAAAAAAATTACCTGGGAAATGGAAGTGATACAAACGCACTTGAAATGGGAAATGGAAGGTTCTTTGTAATGCTACTGACTTGAAACCAAAGCATTGCATTGTGGGGGTTTGCCTACTTTAGAAGCAGTGAAGGGAGCTGACAGGCGAGTCAAGTCACCTTAATTCAAGTGACAGATGCCAAAATGAGGGGTTTTGTGATTTTTGTTTATAATTATTTCCCTTTATATTAGGGGCATGTTATATGGTCTACCTGCACAGCCTTTGTGATCTACAAACGATCACTATCTACCTTTTGGGCACCCCTGGTATAAACCATTCACGACTTGCTGGCTCTTTCAAACAATGCAAGTGCTAATGAGCAGTGTTCCTGGGCTGTACGGCAGCATACATTCATTCATACACTGTTAGATATATTATGACCACAGATGACAGAAGAACCCCTGTAGCTTTAATAGCTTCCTCTCATTAAAGTCCAAAAACCTTGGATGTTTCATCTTCACCGGGGGTTAACAGCAGCCTTGCCTCCGGCTCACGGCTCGGTGTTTTGATGGCGCGTTCGGCTCTCTCTCTCTCTCTCCGCCGCGCTGCTGAGAGAGAGAGAGAGAGAGAGAGAGAGAGAGAGAGAGAGAGAGAGAGAGAGAGAGAGAGGTGTCTGTGGCTCTCTTTGACAGTCACGCTGCCACCGCCATGAAGTTGCTGTGAGGTTTAATTAGAAATCCCCGCGCTCCCACAGGGAGGAGACGCAGCGGACCGTGGCTCTGATCTCCCACACAAAGTGTGTGGCGTTTGTCTCTCTTGAGAGTCTGTAGTCCTGTAGGTTTGAGAGTCTGTAGTCCTGTAGGTTTGAGAGTCTGTAGTCCTGTAGGTTTGAGAGTCTGTAGTCCTGTAGGCTTGAGAGTCTGTAGTCCAGTAGGTTTGAGAGTCTGTAGTCCAGTAGGTTTGAGAGTCTGTAGTCCTGTAGGTTTGAGAGTCTGTAGTCCAGTAGGTTTGAGAGTCTGTAGTCCTGTAGGTTTGAGAGTCTGTAGTCCAGTAGGTTTGAGAGTCTGTAGTCCTGTAGGTTTGAGAGTCTGTAGTCCAGTAGGTTTGAGAGTCTGTAGTCCTGTAGGTTTGAGAGTCTGTAGTCCTGTAGGCTTGAGAGTCTGTAGTCCAGTAGGTTTGAGAGTCTGTAGTCCAGTAGGTTTGAGAGTCTGTAGTCCTGTAGGTTTGAGAGTCTGTAGTCCAGTAGGTTTGAGAGTCTGTAGTCCTGTAGGTTTGAGAGTCTGTAGTCCAGTAGGTTTGAGAGTCTGTAGTCCTGTAGGTTTGAGAGTCTGTAGTCCAGTAGGTTTGAGAGTCTGTAGTCCTGTAGGTTTGAGAGTCTGTAGTCCTGTAGGTTTGAGAGTCTGTAGTCCTGTAGGTTTGAGAGTCTGTAGTCCTGTAGGCTTGAGAGTCTGTAGTCCAGTAGGTTTGAGAGTCTGTAGTCCAGTAGGTTTGAGAGTCTGTAGTCCTGTAGGTTTGAGAGTCTGTAGTCCAGTAGGTTTGAGAGTCTGTAGTCCTGTAGGTTTGAGAGTCTGTAGTCCAGTAGGTTTGAGAGTCTGTAGTCCTGTAGGTTTGAGAGTCTGTAGTCCAGTAGGTTTGAGAGTCTGTAGTCCTGTAGGTTTGAGAGTCTGTAGTCCTGTAGGCTTGAGAGTCTGTAGTCCAGTAGGTTTGAGAGTCTGTAGTCCAGTAGGTTTGAGAGTCTGTAGTCCTGTAGGTTTGAGAGTCTGTAGTCCAGTAGGTTTGAGAGTCTGTAGTCCTGTAGGTTTGAGAGTCTGTAGTCCAGTAGGTTTGAGAGTCTGTAGTCCTGTAGGTTTGAGAGTCTGTAGTCCAGTAGGTTTGAGAGTCTGTAGTCCTGTAGGTTTGTGTGTCCGTAGAGAGAAAGAGACATTGGCACGTTGAACAGTGTTGCCATGTCTGCTTATTATACGTGACTTAGGGCTTGTTTTTCTGTGAAGTTGCTTGTATTATTTATTGGTAGTTGTTGCGACCGCCAGGTCGCAAGTTACTATGAAAACCTCCACCGGCTGTCTGTCCCGCATCAGTCTGTCCGTCACGTCACGTCACGTCACGTCACGTCACGTCACGTCACGTCACGTCACGTCACGTCACGTCACATCACACTTTTGGCCCTACTCTTATCTCCGGCACCATTGCCCCTATCCATGCCAAACTGATTTCTCACATGCCCCTCTTCTAGTGCCACTGTGAGGTTGCTTTTTGCATGTGTCCTGACGGTCGCTTATCCCGATTGGGGAGTCTTTAAAAAGAAGCTGCTTATTTGGGATTGTTTCCTAATGTTGTTTAAAGCTGTGTTTCTCAAGTACCCCCCTAAAACCACATGTATTTGTGCCAGGGACCCCCTTAGAAGATTTTGTGTGGAAAATAGCAGATCTACAAGGTCACAATGCGTCGAATCGTGACGCATTGTGTGTGCTTGTAGATCGGCTATTTCCAAATGGCCAATGCATATAGTGTATGCTTAAAGTGTTCATGTCGCCTAAAGTCTTTTGGGCTTGTTTTCATAGACCTGCTTGCTTATTTCTCCAGATCAGGGGTAGGCAACCGTAGGCACTGGAGCCAACATTGGCACTGGGGAGGGTGATCACTAGCACACTGGCAGAAGTGTAAGAGAGAGGGAGGGTTAATATTTTGTTAATATTTTGTGGTTAAAATATTGTTTTATAAATGGTGTCCCAATTTGGCTGGGAGCCAGTCATTGGATTTTTATTCATTTTCATTTTTTTCATTTCATTTGAAAGCTGGGGATCATAGCTACAAAATGATATATTGGTTGTGGAGATTGACCCAACAGTTTTGAAGATATGGCTTATAGAATGATACCATGCTGAAATACTACTTTTGAGATATTCAAGTTTTAAATAAATGTCTAAATGACCTGACGATCTCTCACATTAATTAAAAAAAGTCTTATTTACATGCAGAGTTAAGCTCTGGCGTTTAAGTGAAATGTAGCCTGAAATCTATGAAATGCTTTAGTGGCTTTAAAAAAAAAAAAAAATGTATTTTCAGTCCCTGTCTAAAGCTGTACTTTCCGAGATGACTGGCTCTCAGTGAGATTGGGACACATTATGGTCAATTAAATGAAGTCACCTAATTTGCAGCAAATTACATCCTGCTCATAATTCTACATTCTTTAAAATTCTGAGCTTTGACTGGGGAGGGAGGGAGTCGGGGAGATAGGGGGGTTTTTGCTCTGAGTCTAATGATCGATATAACAATGTTCTGACAATCAAAATATGTCTGAAGTTTTGATGGCGTGTCATTAAAATGTATGTTGACGTGGCACACGACTATCTAGAAAATAAAACATGGCACTTCATCTCAAAAGGGTTGCTGACCCCTGCTCTAGATCAGTGGTTCTCAACCTTTTCAGGCCGCGACCCCCAAAATAATCATGATTTAACTGGGGACCCCCACCCTGACGAGCGATTGCCCAAGAGTCGAGCCATTACATTTTGTATAACATAGCAGATCTACATGCTCACAACGCCTCGCGTTGCGAGGCGTTGTGAGCATGTAGATCTGCTATTTTCACAATTTCTGCATCTAATTTTTGACAATTTGGTCAAATATTTCTGCATCTAATATTTGACAATTTGGTCTATGTTTAATTTGTCATTTTAGTAGGCCGGGAACACATTTTGCTGTTTGGGAGGGGCTTACAGTACATGTACAGTATGTAGCAACATATTTGTTTTGTAGGCTAATTTCTGATTTAGCCCTATTCTATAGGTTAGGCCTAAATGGGTTAAAAAGTCCTTAAATTGTCACTTTAGAAATGTGCAGATACCACTTAAACTTTATGTTGGTTTGTTTACTGTTGAGTGAGAAAACAATGTTGACATTAAGTTAATCATCTGGGGACCCCCCAAAATATTTTCCCGACCCACAGGTTGAGAACCACTGCTCTAGATAGTTGTGATCCTCCTCTTTTGAATGGGCCTTTGGACAACGTGCTCTGTCTGGACATCTGTCATCTTGTTACTGTAAGGAGTGTGAACTGTGAAGCATGACTCCAGGGCGTCATGTTGTCATAAGAGCGGTTGGAAGTGCCGCATGAAAGCGGAAGTCTGATTTGCCAAGAACTGTGGTCAGCGTCTCTGGCGTGTGAACGCAACACGTACCGTAGGCCTACGTTGGCAACAACAGCATTCAGCTGCATGGCAGCTGCTAAGGAAATGGGTGTTAGAATGATATGACATGACAATGTTCTTTTGCAGTTAAACTGAAATTAAGTGATTAACCCATTTAAGGGCCACTCACACTGAGCACTATAACTATCTATACTATAATTTTGCGAATGTCTGAGTGTCTGTCTGTCTGTCTGTCTGTCTGTCACAGCGTTTCTCCTCAGTGGCTGGAGCAATTGATCTGAAATCGCATCACCATTAGCATATGAACACACCTGACATAACTGTGAAGCCCGTTTGTCACTTTCACAAATCATATGCTGTATATTAGCATTTTTATGGTGTATCTACTATCTATTCTGCATCTAGCATGAGGCACATCTATTCTGCATCTAGCATGAGGCAAAATGTTTAACCAGCTCCCTCTGTGTGTGTGTGTGTGTGTGTGTGTGTGTGTGTGTGTGTGTGTGTGTGTGTGTGTGTGTGTGTGTGTGTGTGTGTGTGTGTGTGCAGGCAGGCGGGTGTGTGTGCAGGCGGGTGGGCGGGCGGGCTGGGGGGGGGGGGACAGTATCTCTGTAGCCATTAAACGAAACGGGTTTCTTACATTGATGCTCCTACATCATGCAAGCACCAGTTAAAGTTACTTTCCATCCCTCATATACTGTGTGCACAGTGCACATCCCATAACCCACACACTGCACATCATTTTGGAGCTCATATCTTTGAACGGGTAAGGGCTAGTATCTATAAATAAAAAGATAGTCTCAAAATCGTTCTAAGCCAAGTGGTGTCCACACCAACTATAAAAAGAAATTTTGACCCGAAGCCGATTGTACAACTGTCTTCTAAATCCTTCTTACAGTATAGATTTTTGAAAAACCTATGTTTCTATGATCAGTGGTTTCTCAAACTTTTTTTATGTCAAGGACCCCCAAAATTTGGCGCGGAACCCCATCTCAAAATATGTTGGTCCAGGGACCCCTACAAAAGCAAAGATTTGAGTTACAAAAGTTCACTTAGTAAAATGTTCATGATTTTTCAAAAATAGCAGATCTACAAGCTCTACAAACAGAGGCCTCCCCATGGTTTTTCACCATCAAATGGCGGGCCGTATCTCAAATGCAGAATAAATAATGGGCCTTGATATGAAAAGGGTTGAAAACCCACTGAAGTATGGCGTTAATTTAACATAAAACACACAAAAAAGTGTTAAAATATGTAGATAAGCGGTTTCTGCCCGGCAGAGACGCGTGATTATGGATCCCACTGGGAAAGATGGATAACCACGCCCCGGACTCATTTTTGAAGCTTGTGATTGGCTGAACCGGACGTAGGGAGCGTTCCGTTGTAGTCTCTTGGACCGCGCGAGGTGCACCAAACCCCAATTATCATTGCGTTTATCGTGCGCTTGACCAGGCCTTACGGCCTGGGCATAAATAGAACGATTGCATTCACCACGGCTTCGTAACTCGCGCGGCGCTCCGCCGGCCGCGCGGCCCTGGCCCGCGGCTTCGCGGCCACTCGCGCCTGCGTCGCTCGGGGGCGAAGAGCAGGACCAAGGTCCGCTGGCCTTCGCGCCGCTTGCAGTGTCGTGGACAATAACTGTGAAAACGAGCGCTCTATGCCGTTTCCATCCATCTTTCCCAGTGGGATCCATAATCACGCGGCAGAGAGGTTATGATACTTAGGTGTGAAACTGGTAGACGGATGAAGACGACCGGTATCCAAGGATACAAACACTGACTGTTGTCCTTTCAGCTTCCTCTGCCATGGCAACCACACAGGTCAGGGAAGTATAACCACCATGTCTCTGCCCAGAGAAAACCCTGTTATCTCTCAAATACCAGGAACGCGCCCGAGTCGCGTTAGATTTTAACCATTATTTTATGCTTTAACTGTTGAAAAACAGCAGATATACAAGCTCGCTTGTAGATCTGCTATTTTTGAAAAATCGTGAAAATTAGTGCAAGTCTTTGAATATCTTTGACCCGATCTTTGACCCGACTTCTAAATCCTTCTTCTAAATCATGTTCTTAAACTTTTTCATGTCAAGGACCCCCAAAATTACAGGTATTTGACCACGGACCCACTTTTGCCTGATGAAGACGTAAAGTCGAAACGTTGCAGCCAGTTGCCTATAATAAAAGTAAGTTTTTGGAGCATATGAACAGTGTGCGGGCGTTTTTCTCCTTCCATTATCTGATACTTTGATGTCCAGCACCTGGCCTGAATATAGGCTTGAGATGTGCACACAATCTTGTCTATGATTTGACCACGGACCCCCATCTCAAAATATGTTGTTCCAGGGACCACCCTGAAGCAAATATTTGAGTTACAAATGTTCGCTTTTAAATAGATATATTCAAAGACGCAAGTCTTCATGATTTTTCAAAAATAGCAGATCTACAAGCTCGCAGCGCGGCACTCGGTGCCGCGCTGTGAGCTTGTATATCTGCTATTTTTCACTGGTTAAAGCAGTCAATAATCCTAGGCCTAAATGGGTTAAGAAACTGTGAAATGCTGTCATAATAATCTTTCCTTTGATGAGTAGCCTGCCTGCATTATTAGTCTTGTACACACTGAGATAGAGAGAGAGAGAGAGAGAGAGAGAGAGAGAGAGATGAGAGAGAGAGAGAGAGAGAGAGAGAGAGAGAGAGAGAGAGAGAGAGAGAGAGAGAGAGAGAGAGAGAGCCTGTCTGTCTGTCCGTGAACACTCAGGAACAGGTGTTTAGAGTGGAAGTGAAGGTGATTGACTTTTGGGTCAAAACAGTCAAGGTCAGAATTGCATTTCTTCACATCTCAGGAGCCAAGGCAAGTGGAGGGATGATGTTTGATTTGTTGCAAATGAAACAATCCGGGAGTCCCCAGCAAAAGTAGTTTTACTATTAAAAAAAATTGCTCGCAGCACGGCACTCGGTGCCTGAGCTTGTAGATCTGCTATTTTTTTACAAAACCTTGAATTTTGGTGCAAATCTTTGAATATATGTTTTTTAAAGCGAACATTTGTGATTCGAATCTCTGCTTCTGGGTGGTCCCTGGGACAACATATTTTGAGATGGGGGTCCGTGGCCAAATACATGCAATTTTTTGGGGGTCCTTGACATGAAAAGGTTTGAGAACCACTGATTTAGAAGAAGACATCGGGTCAGACTATTTTCAAAATTAGAAGAACTAGACCTTACCCGTTCGAAGATATGTGCTCCAAAATAGTTTTTTCATACCCGTTGGAGATGAGAGAGAGAGAGAGAGAGAGAGAGAGAGAGAGAGTTTCATACCCGTTTCATACCCCATGGCCTGGAGGAACGGACCGTAACCCTGACAACAGGCTAAGAAAACGCTAAAAAACAGCTTTAATTTGGGAGAAATGAAATTCGGGCTCCGTCAGCGTTGGTATAATGCTAATGGCCAATACCATGTGAACTTTGGGATCAGTTGCTGAAGCGAGTGAATAGATAAACGTAGATAAGCTAGAGCGTTAGAGCGTTAGAGCGTGAGTGAGTTTGGAAAATTATATGTTTGATAGCAGAAAAATATTTTTTCAATTAAAAAGTGAAGTGCTGTGAGCTTGTATATCTGCTATTTTTCAATAGTTAATATAGTTAATATAGCATCACAATCATTTTAACCACATAATCCGTGGTTAAAATGTTGGCTATTCAAAAATAGCAGATCGCACAGCACATCACTTTTTAATTTGATTATATTACACAAATCTCGTCTTCTAGGGGTCCCTAGCACAACATAATTGTCAGATGGGTCCGCAGATAAATATATTTGGGGTCCTTGACATGAAAAACCACTGCTGTAGACATACCTGCTCAGAAGAAATATAGAATTGTTAAATCTTCCTATGTTTAGAAGGGGACTGCCCATAAGTCCGAAATCTCATTAGTCCCACTCCCACATCTCATTACCAGTTTAGAATATCATAACAGCCGGGTGAAAACATAGGGAAGGAAAAGTTTGCATGGCCTTTTGGCTTTGTTTTGCAATGCTTGTTTAACTTGTTAAATGATTCCCTCTGCTTGTGTACTCAGTTGAATTAAGTCATTTATAATTAAACTAGTGGTGTCCAACGATTAAATATTTTAATCGCGTGATTTATGTAGTTAATCGCGCGATTAATCGCAAATAAGTCACCAGCTTTTATCAGGTCACAATGTAACTTAGAGGGATATCTTTCAAGTCTTTCGTGGCCCTATTAACTTGGGAGTGGAAATATTTGCTGGATTTATGCAAAAGTATGTCAATCTTTTATTCGAAATCAATTAAAAACTTAATAAATCATAATGGTATTGCATTAAACAGACTGCAGCTGATGAGTATATGATCTGCTAAATTGACTGTTGTGTCCACCTTTATGCTTTATTTACTGTATACTTGGTATTTTCTAGTTACATCAACAGGGATGGAACTTGTAGCCAATATAGCCGATATTGTAGCCAATGTTTGTAAATATGCGATTAATTGCGATTAAAATAATTAATCGCGATTAACATAACGGTGAGTTAATTGCGATTAATTTAGTTAACTCGGACAGCACTAAATTAAACAGTTGGCCTGCTGGCAAGTTTCCTGATTCACTTTCATGCATAGATAGAACACTGCCTTGTTGAACAGGGATATGCAAATACAATGCTTAATACGTGCACAGAGAAATAAAGAAATATATAGGCCCATTATCGGTACAGGGGACTTGCTCCAGTAGACTTTCTCATTAGATGTTGCATTGCTATACGCAATCCAGTATTAATGTCTGAACACCCACAGCGAGTGGTGCTTAAGTGTCAAATCTCAACCCACCAAATACATGTTTGAAAAATGAAAACATTATAAAGTGACTGAATACATCCTCCGAACACTTCTTAAATATTTACCCCCTTTTTGTTTAAACCAAATGAATGTCCCACTTAGTCTGCCATGGATTTCACATAGTGCTTTTAAACACAATTACAGGTTGTTTTAATCAAAGTACATACAGTAAATAGCTTACCATTTCTCCCTTGGCCTGTAGTCTGTAGCCTACTTGCCATTCTGTTGCTTGCTACAGCATTGACACAAAATCATTAGGCAATGAATTATTCTCTCCTCATGAACAGAGCCATGGGTTCAACTCTCAAGTCCACCATTGTTCACAGATTTATTTACAAGGCACCTATAGTGTGTGCTGTTTCACCTGCCTGCCCATTGATCCGTTTCTTAACGTCTCACTTGATTGATTCCCGCTTTAGAGCCGCGAGGAATTGGTGTTGGCTAGCTCTTTAAGCTAATGGAGCCTCCGCGGTGGGAATGAAAGCGGCTGCCACTCATCTTAGGAGCTCAGCTCACAGATCCTTTTGCTTTTTCTTCACATGTTTTATGAATAGACGACAGGGGTCCAGCTTTAATATAACATCACCCCCTGCCTGTTTATTTTATCGGGTTTGCGTGGCAGCCTCGATATAGCTCTCTATCTATCTCTCTCCCTTAAGGTTTTCACTGACAGCCTACCTGTCAGTGTAGGCTTTTTGGAGCGGTGAAAGCGCTCCCAATAGACAGGTATGTCTGTGGGTGGGTGGGTGGGTGGCTGGCTATGTGGCTGGCTGGCTATGTCCGTAGCCTGGCAATACCTTGAGTGGCCACACAAGTTAAAGGAGGGGCGCTGTTGTGGAGGCACACACACACACACACACACACACACACACACACACACACACACACACACACACACACACACACACACACACACACACACACACACACACACACACACGCACACACACACACACACACACACACACACACAGGGTATAGCTGCTCAGATTCACCGCTCCACTTCGAACCGAGGTTTGATTTTTTTTTCCCTCACAAGAGCTGGGCCATTACCAGTGTTGCCAGATTTAGTGAGAGAAATAAAAGCAGCCAGGTCATGAAATCAAGCCCAAAGGAAGCGATTATTTAGACTATGGCTTTTTGAAAATAGACAATCTCCAAGCTCACAGCGCGTTGCATCACGACACGTTGTGAGCTTGTTGATCTGCTATTTTCAAAAGAAGAAAAATTGAATCTTTAAGAGCGAGTTAACAGCTATAATCTATTTTTGTTTTTTCGCTGGGGAATAAACAGACCCGCACCGCATGACGTAACGTCCGTTAAACGCAGCAGTTCCGCTAGAAATCTTGGAACCAACCGGAAGGCATATTGTCTACAGGGTGGTAGGTGAGTGGGGGCCTTCCTCCAATCATGATCGAGTGGGGGCGGGCCTTGGTGATGTGCGTAAGGCCCACGTAGACCCATTTTGTTATTATTTGAATTAAACAAAATCACCTAACCTTCCTTTAACAGGAAAAACAAAACCCCAAAGTCGCTGATGATAAAACGGACATGGCAACAACAACAACACTGGCCCATTACCTGGGGGTTGAACGTGCTTCTTGACTCCTCTTCCTCCGGGCCCTGAAACCTGGCCATGCAACTTGCGGATAGATTAGTGGAGGTAAAGGGAGACTTCCTGATGAGACGGACACCTCAGCGTCCTCGGAGCAGCGGGGGACCAGCGCGTTTACTGACGCTGGGCAGTGAGTCGTGTAAAGCAGTGGTTCTCAACCTGTGGGTCGGGACCCCCAGGGGGGTCGGGTTAGTGATTAACTTAACGTGCAACATTGTTTTCTCACTCATCACAGTAAACAAACCAACATGAGGTTTTAGTGTATAGAGGATATATGCACAATCTTTTTCATTAATTTCACGAAGAAAAATTTAAGAAATTCCATGAATTAGAAAACAAATGATTTAGAAACATTTGAAGACATTCTGCATAATGAGTACTTTACTCAAGTAACATTTGAATCGCGGACTTGTACTTGTAACAGAGTGTTTCACATTGCAGTATTCAGGGACGTGCTGGCCATTGGGAAAGCGGGACAACTCCCGAACGGCCGGTTCATTCCCGGCCGGTCTAGGCCGGCCATTAGGAAAGAATTAAAAATAAAATATCGGCCTTCGTTCCATTTTGGGGGCTGGGCGGCCAACAAAGTAAATCGTCACTGTCGGGCAGAAACCTCGTATCTCCAAGTTTCAAATTTGTACATTTTTTCGCAAAGCAAAGCCCTGCTTCATCATACAAGGCCGTTGCACAAAAGTAGTGAAAACAGAAGATCTACAAGCACACAACGCCTCGCACCTGTGTGCTTGTAGATCTGCTGTTTTCACTAGTTTAAATCAATTTTAAAATGATAAATACAAAACAAACGGTTTTGGACATACAAGGTTTCCACCCGACAACGACAAAATATAACTCATGTAATTGGCCCACTGGCTTGTCACTTGTCATGATCTGAAATGGCAAATCTTTGAGTAGCAGCAGCGCTATAGAGAGATCTCTCTCTATAGCGTGCAATGAGGGCCTCTACAACTCTTTTTCCCAGGCTGAATCAGGGGCCCAGCACGGCAGTATTGATACTTTTACTGCAGTAAACCATTGAGTAGTTTTTCCAGCGCTGCCCACTGGGAGGGAGAGCCAGAGGTCGACCATGATAACAATGTTGTTATGTTTGACAAACAGCCTGTGAGATGTTGTTATGTTCATAATGTAACCAGACCTCTGTTCACAGCTGTGCCTCGTGTTCTCCCATATGCCGGCGTTGGGATTGCACTTTGGTCTCGCCACAGTGACATTTGGAGGAAAAAAAAAAGCCTAAAAAACTAAACAAACACACATAATGCGTGAACATGCGCACACGCAAACGGTTGCACCCCGCCATTCCGAAACACCGCTATTCCGAATGTTGACTTCTAACCCTAACCCTACCCCTAACCCTAACCCTAACCCTAACCCTAACTAACCCTAACCCTACCCCTAACCCTACCCCTAACCCTAACCCTAACCCTAAACCTAACCCTAACCCTGCTTCGGAATAGCGGTGTTTCGGAATGGCGGACTGTTGCCCACGCAAACACACGTGTACACACACACACGCACGCACGCACACACACACACACACACACACACACACACACACGTCTTTCTGTAGCCCTTTCACTTCAGCAGGAAAAAAAAAGAAACTAAAAAAAAAACATCTGGTTTGCACATCTGTCTCGTAGACACGTTGAGGAAGAACTCTGTGGGGAGGAGAGAGAGAGGCCTGGCTACAAGCGTGAACATCCCTCACACACACGCACACGCACGCACGTGCACGCACGCACGCACAGAGAGGAAGGGGAGAGCAGAGAGAGAGAGAGAAACGGAGTAGGGAATGCTCGCTGTTCAAAGCATTCAGTGACGGTGCACGAGCTACCGAAAAACCCCTCTTGCGGTTTTATGGGTCCGATCGTATTCTGTGCATGAAGGTTTGCTCAAGGACGTGTTTGTTTCGCTGGGGAAGATGCTGTGCCCTCACAGACCACACAGGCAGGAGCTCCACTCCCTTCATATCGTCACTGTCGGGCAGAAACCTTGTATCTCCAAGCTTCAAATTTGTAAATGTTTTCGCAAAGCAAAGCCCTGCTTTTATCATACAAGGCCGTCGTCGTCACAAAAGTAGTGAAAACAGCAGATCTACAAGCACAGATCGGCTGTTTTCACTGGTTTAAATCC
The DNA here is from genome assembly GCF_963921795.1 of Nannobrachium achirus. NCBI lineage: Eukaryota > Metazoa > Chordata > Actinopteri > Myctophiformes > Myctophidae > Nannobrachium > Nannobrachium achirus. The sequence goes on from NC_137828.1 coordinate 10,094,532, forward strand.
TTTTTAAATGATAAATACAAAACGAACGGTTTTGGACATACAAGGTTTCCACCCGACAGCGACGATAGGGTTGTTTTTAGGGAACCGAGAAAATAACCTGTGTTCCCAATGGATCCAGTGTAGTTGTTATTGAGTTACACAAGCTCTATTTAGGCCTAACCTATAGAATAGGGCTAAATCAGAAATTAGCCTACAAAACAAATATGTTGCTACATACTGTACATGTACTGTAAGCCCCTCCCAAACAGCAAAATGTGTTCCCGACCTGAATGGGTTAATCATTTGAATCATTCAACCTTTATGAAACCCACACAGACACACTTTCAACCTGGCATCCCGATTTTGGCCTCGGCACTAATAGGTGCCAGCCTTTCCAAAAATAGCCAATGATGAATCATTATTGCGACCGTCAGGTCGCACTTACTATCAAAACCTCCACAAACTGTGAGTCAGTCAGTCAGTCCGTCCGTCTGTCTGTCACACGTCACACTATTGCCCTGCTCATATCTCCGCAACCGTTGCCCCGATCCATGCCAAATTTTGCACACACACTCCTTGCCTGCCAAACTACAACCTCCAAGGACCCCCGGAGCTCCAGGGACCCCCAGGTCCCTGGGGGACCCCCAGATGTAAAAGATTACCAAATGTGCAAAAATGACCAAATGAACACCCCAACGGGGCTGCTCACGGGGAATTCCCGGGGACCACCGACTCCTGGTGCTCCAGAACGGATGCCAAAGTGGTGGCGCCCCCAGTGGAGGACCCCCTCCTCTGCAGCTCACATAAAATGCCGTAACTCGGGCTAGGAGCGTCCGGGAGAGCCGGGACCAGTACCTATTCGTCCGCCAAGGCAACGCGGAGACCCCACCCCTCATTTCTCACATGGCCCTCTTCTAGCGCCACCATGAGGCCGATTCTTGCAAAACACATTTTTGGACACTGCTCCTACAGATTTTGCCCTAAAATCACACAAATCGGTACACACTATGTCTACACTCATGTCATCAACATGGATCTGTCCCATATAGCGCCACCATCAGGCCGATGTTTTCAAACACATTTTTGGACACTGCTCCTACAGATTTTGCCCTAAAATCACGCAAATTGGTACACAGTATGTCTACACTCATCTCATCAATATGGATGTCCCATATAGCACCACCATCAGGCCGATTTTTTGAACCACATTTTTGGACACTGCTCCTACACATTTTGCCCTAAAATCACGCTGCGAACTGACGGTCGCTTATCTCCCGATTAGGGAGTCTTACTGGTGTACTGTATAGCTGTAGTTAACTATAACTTCTCATGTAACTGTGGTTCCCAGACATGGAAATATCGTAGATTAGAGACAGACAGACTGACAGACAGACAGACAGACAGACACACTCACGCACGCACGCACGCACGCACGCACGCACGCACGCACGCACGCACGCACACATACATATACCTTTACCAGTAAGACTCCCTAATCGGGAGATAAGCGACCGTCAGGTCGCAGCGTGATTTTAGGCCAAAATGTGTAGGAGCAGTGTCCAAAAATGTGTTTTGAAAAAATCGGCCTGTAGGTAGCGCTAAATGGGACAGATCCATGTTGATGAGATGAGTGTAGACATACTGTGTACGGATTTGCGTGATTGCGACCGTCAGGGAGCAGTTTACTATGAAAACCTCCACCGGCCGTCCGTCCGTCCGTCCGTCCGTCCGTCCGTCCGTCACACGTCACACGTGACCATCAACAAACGTCACACCTTTGTTGATGTTTAAATCGAAGAGTCTTGGTCAAATACTTCTGTTGGTTTCTGCACTGATCATTTATACAATTCAGCTGTGTTTGCTCGTGTCATCATGATGAGGTCATAAATCAGCCATGCCCAAATATAGATTTTACGGGTTTACATGCTTACTCAGTTATTCGTTATGTGAAAGTCCTATGACGTCTATGATATCTGACATCATCATACATACATTCCCTTTTATGCCCATAAATGGAGATCCCCTCTGTAGAACCAGCCACTGACATCACTGTAATGTCAGGGGAACCAAATCCCTTTTATGCCCATATATGGAGATCCCTGTGATGCCAGGGGAACCAAATCCCTTTTATGCCCATATATGGAGATATGGAGATCCCCGTGTTGCCAGGGTAACCAAATCCATTTTATGCCCATATATGGAGATCCCTGTGATGCCAGGGGAACCAAATCCCTTTTACGCCCATATATGGAGATCCCTTATGTCATCAATATTAAGCCCATATCTGTGAATATCTTTGGGTACCAGATGTCTCCATATATGGTTAAATGGTCCGATATACATCACTGGCCAGAAGACCAAGAAATGGTGCAACCTCGCCCTTTGCTTTTCTCCCTTAGGCATCTTAGTGGTAGGTAGTTTAATGAGGAATGCAGTATGGTGGTAGGTAGGTAGTTATGGCCTTTGATGTAAGATTTTCACTTTCTAGGATAACTATATTTGCTATTCCCAGATGATGCCCTTTTAGGGTACCCCTCATGCCCATATATGGAGATCCCCAGGCTTTACTAATTAACATAAGTTTTATGCCCATATATGGAGATCATTGTCCCAATGTCATCAGATATATGGGCATAAATGGACACAGGCAAACTAGATGGGCTGTATGGATATCCAGATGTGTGATGTAAGTGTTTTATTCCAAATGTGGCACCCCACAGACATATTTCCAGAAACAAAATCCCTTTCATGCCCATATATGGAGATTTCTGATGTCATCAATCCCAGGCCCTGTAAAAAACATGGTTGCTATGGTAAACAGTTGGTTGCTAGGGTAAACAGTTGGTTGCTAGGGTAAGAAAACATGGTTGCTATGGTAAACAATTGGTTGCTAGGGTAAACAGTTGGTTGCTAGGGTAAAAAAAACATGGTTGCTGTGGTAAAAAGTTGGTTGCTAGGGTAAACAGTTGGTTGCTAAGGTAAAAAACATGGTTGCTATGGTAAACAGTTGGTTAGTAGGGTAAACCTTCAATGATTTTGACATCTTGTTACTAATCTGTCGGTAGATAATGCCGGTCTTATATAAGGGTCATTTGTGTACGGTACGGTGTGATGTCATACTGATGTCAGCAGTGTGACAGGAGATAAGCGACCAACGGTCGCTTATCTCCCGATTAGGGAGTCTTACTGGTTTTAGGGCAAAAATTGTAGGAGCAGCGTCCAAAAATGTGTTTTGCAAGAATCGGCCTGATGGTGGCGCTAGAAGAGGGCCATGTGAGAATTGATGGTTTGGCAGGCAAGGAGTGTGTGTGCAAAATGTGGCATGGATCGCGGAAACGGTTGCGGAGATATGAGCAGGGCAAAAGTGTGACGTGTGACAGACTGACTGACAGACAGACAGCTGGTCGAGATTTTGACAGTAACTGCGACCTGGCGGTCGCAATTATGCCAAGAGGGAAAATCGGCACAGCAGCTAAGGTTACAAAGTTACAGAGAAGTATATGAAAAAAGTACTGTTGTGTACAGCGAAGAAACTAAGCAAAAAAAGAAGAATCAACAATACAGATGCCATCATAGCATTCTGCCATCAGCAGTCTGTTCTCACATGACAGTGACAGAGACTAATTGTCTCACTTCTATGTTATTTGCTATTTCCAACTATCTTATATCAGCTCTTTTCAAAATAGAATCAACTCGCTGACAGGCAGTTTCTGTACTCTTATAATATGACTCAAAGAGTTGCTCAACACTTGGGAACAATTAGTAGCATGGACCAGTGAAACCAGAGCTGTGTTGTGTAATCTGATCATTGGTGCTCTTGAAGCATTTACTGCACTTAAGGGGTCTTTGCTGCTTTGCCCTCTAACTTGACATAATTGTCTGCCGAGTGTAACTCCCATTGGCCCTAATGTGTTTCAAATGTTTTCCTTTTTGGGCGTGTATCTACAGTAGATTTTTTAAAGAATTTTAAATTGTCATTTCTTCAATCCAAAGCTCTGTTACTTAACATGATGAGAAAAACATTAGAGGTTTCATTAGCAGCTACTGTACGTTTAAAGGAAAATAACTTGCAGACATTTTTGCTAGACATTCTCACTCCCAGGTGGTCATAATGAAAATTTGGTCAAAGCCACGTGCACACATAGACATCAAAGGGGGCTTGAGCCCCTGCCCTTTTATCCGTCTGTAAAAAGTGCCCTCTCCAGACCATGAATGCAGATTTTACTATGTTGAAAGAAATAAGAAATGCAAATGCCCTTTTTCCATGCCATACCTGAAGGCAGCATTCAAGAGCAATTGTCTTGTTCTGTCTCTTCTGAACTTGAATGCAGCATCTTACGTTGAAAGAATTGCCCTCACTGTCCAGAAATCCACACCACATCTCCAGTATTACCTTTTTATGCTTAGTTTAGTGTGTTACGAAGTACCGAAAATAGCCGACCTCCAAGCTCACAACGCGTCGCAGTGCGACGCGTTGTGAGCTTGGAGGTCTGCTATTTTCAATATTTTGACCAAAAGGCCCTTTTTTAGAAATTTCAGCCCCTGCCTCTCTAACATTCTCTGCACGTCCCTGGTCAAAATGTTGTGTCAGACCAGACGTCACGTCACTTCCCAACATTCCTGTGTACCATGACGTGGACACATGGAATGTGGACATTTTCACTCCCAAGTCCCAACTCGCAATTTGTTGGCGTAGCAGTAAAAAAAAAAAAAAAACATTTAAACTAGAAAGATGCAATTCTGGGAAATAGAGCAGGGGTCTTCAACGTTTTCAGGCCGGGGACCCCCAAACTTATGGGGAGATGGAGCAGGGACCCCCTACCACCTCGTACGGTGGGGGGGTCGGGGCTACAACATTTTATTTTTATTTTAAACATGTACAAGTTACAGCGAGCAGGGTGGGCCGTACCACTACCATTTCTAAACATACTACTTACTACATACTACTAATTGATAGAATCATGATTTATTTTTTAACATAAATGTGAAAAATGAAAAAAAAAAAAAAAAAAAAAAACATTTTTTGAAATCTTTTTTTTTTTTTTTTTTTTAAGCAATAATTTCGCGGACCCCCTGCAGTACCTCCGCGGAACCCCTGGGGGTCGCGGACCCCCTGTTGAAGACCCCTGAAATAGAGGGTATGCACGTCCACTGGGACCCGCCCCCCTAATCTAGACTGAGTGGCAAAACATTGAGCAGCATGGAGCATTGGAGTTTGGAAGTGCTAGTTGCAAATCACTCAACAGCCCTGCATACCACCTGTTTCTAATTTGCACATAATGCAGGAGGCAGCAGGATGTTGTGTTGTTGAAAACGAGTGCTTCCAAACTTCTGACACTTGGAAAAATAAAAACCTGCACAGAATGTCTCGACAGAAAGTAGCTCATAACATGCCTATGGTGGATTTTAATGAAACAAAAACTTTGCCGATAGAAAGAGGATAATTCAAGCTTTCAGTACAGCCGCAATGTTGGTGAGTTAACTTTGTTGAATACAATCAGACAGGACTTTTCTGTTTGGATGTGTGGGCTGTCAATGGCAGAAATGATTTTTTTGACACTCAGTAGGCGTGTTCCCACATAACTTCCAGCAATCATGCTCATACCCTCTATTGCAAGTGTGGACGAGAGTCACACTTGCAAATGAATTCCGTCCTTGTCCCATATCTTGGAATGCCCATATATGGACATACTGTGTCAGTCTCATGTGGTCTATGACGTCAGACATCTTTGATGTCAGTCATCTCCATATTTGGGAAAAGTTTAATTTTATGTGTCCCAATGAAGCCGGTCGATTTGACATAACTAGCCCTTACCCGTTCAAAGATATGAGCTCCGAAATGATATGCAGTGTGTGGGTTATGGGATGTGCACTGTGCACACAGTATATGAGGGATGGAAAGTAACTTTAACTGGTGTTTGCATGATAATATGTAGGCGCACAACCTGTTCATAGATTTTTGCACCAAAAACATTCCTTGGGCTAGAAATGGACCCCCATACCACTGTGAAAAGTGATGACTCATCACTAAACCATCATTTTATGGGCTGTTTTTAGCCCAATGTATGTTTTTTTTGTGCAAAACAAATGCTTGCAATGGATTCAGAATAATTAAAAACACCTAGTTAGACCACTCACATCCCACTTAAAGCATATTTTTTGGGAGTGATCTTTTCCCCTATAGTATAGTGTATAGTGAGTGAATGAGACCCAGAATTACCCTAGCTGTCAAAGATTTTCCTAGGGAAACTGAATTTCAGTCTTTGTGAGATGTGTTACTAGACACCTTTACAAACACATTGGTGAAGAAATGTTTTGGTAAGGAATTTATTCCAGGACTTTTTAAGATATCCCCTGATTACCTTGAGGAGGATGGGTTTGCATCTGCACTATCCTAGTCTAGTCTTGTGTTTTGATGAGTCAGGGATAAGGGCTGACCACGCTCCCACCCCTCATCACACATTTAAAGAGTGGTCCTGTGTGCAGAAAGACAACGTTGAGTCAACCCTGTATGCGGGATCTAGCCCTGGTTGATGGAACATAGTGGGGAAGTGTGGTATCTTTGGGGGGAATGGTGTATTTAGGGGCTGTTAAGTATGACATCATTTTGTAGGCAGAGGAGAATTTCTGCCCCCAGTTTCCGTAAATCTTTTTACTATTTTTACTATTTACACATTTTTCTTCTCTTTGTTGTTGAAAGGAAAGTGTTAGAATTATACTTTAGTCGTTATTTTTGTCTCGGATCTGTTGAAATAGTGAGGGACAGAAAATGCTCTGGGGGCAGAGTTCTCCTCTGCCTACAAAATGATGTCACGGCTTAAAAGCTGAATAGTGGGCAAATCGTCATAGGCAAAATCTTTTCAAAAGGTTTCCGCCAAATTTCCCAAAATGGCATATTTTCCAAAAATGCTAAATAATTGTGAAAATGTCAGATCTACAAGCAGCACATCATGTGCGATGTATCGTGGTCTTGTAGATCAGCTATTTCCACTGTCCGTGTTTGCCAGGCGATGAAGGGTCTTAAGTGGATAAGTGCATGAGTGTGTATGTCTGCGGTCGTGGGTGAGTGGGTGCACGGAAGGCGTGACAAATAGATGAACGGGTGTGTGTGTGTGGTGGTGGGGGGTGGGAGGGGGTGTATGGGATAGAGGAGACGAGCAAGTATTGATTATTGTCTGACTCTTCACTGACTGTGATAAATTTAACTGGAAACAAAGCCAGAAGGAGCTCCCAACCCCCCACCACCCTTCTCTCTCCTTTCCCCTCACTGTCTGTCAGTGGCGTCAGTTCAGAAAAGGCTAAGGTATGGCAACATGACTGGTGTCTTGCAAGACACCAGTCATGTTGCCATACCTTAGCAACAGGCATGATGATACATTTATTTTAAGAAGTACATTCTATTTTCCCCCCCGTTTTCTACGGTTTCTTGGGCTGGATATGGCAGCCTGGAATGGTTGTTCAAGGGCATGTTAGTAAACGTGCCACGATTAACATTAATGAATTGCACCTGTGCAGCTGACCTGCGGAACCTGGGAATATACCATTCTGTCAAGATGGGGAGAATACAAGTGTGGAGAATATAGAACTAATTATAATACCTTGTTAAAGTGACCATTTTGTAAAATGTTGCATTTGTAGTTATTTTACTGTAATTTAACAACATAATAAGCAGCACAGATAGACAAAGAGACATTCATGGATTTATATTTAAAAGTAACTTTTATTTTCCCCCCTGGACCCAGGGTATGGCAGCTGCATAACCCTGCCATACCCAATTGACGCCCTTGCTGTCTGTGTTTCTGTGACTTTTATTCCCTTTCACCTTCTCCCATCTGTCTCTCGGTCCAGTGTCCTTCTGTGTCTAGCAGATGTGTGTGTGTGGTCACATTCGGTATCAGATGACGGCAAAAGGCCCCTAATGCTAGCCCATCTACAAGCCGCGCAGCACGCCGCGCCGTCGCATGGCGAAGGACAAATCGGGCTTTAATGCAATCATTGTTGTAAAGTGCCCGTGAAATGGCATTCAGGGCCATTTTGTTTTTCCGTGGATTGTACCGTACTGTATGTCTGCATGTATGAAACAGGATATCGAGGATTGTACCATACTGTATGTCTGCATGCATGAAACAGGATATATCGAGGATTGTACCATACTGTATGTCTGCATGCATGAAACAGGATATATCGAGGATTGTACCATACTGTATGTCTGCATGAATGAAACAGGATATCGAGGCAGGGGCTTAATGGTAAAGGGGATCTGATCTGATCTGATTCGATTGACATACTACAATACAGAATGACAGTTTTATGATATAATATGTTATGTAAGACAATAAAACATCAATGCTTCCATAAAATAACGTTT
>NC_137828.1:10103078-10233078 GCF_963921795.1 Nannobrachium achirus
AAAAACTAGACTAAAACGTTAGGGAGGGACTAGTGGAGAAGAGAGTCATTTTATGTTTGGTTGCTCTCAGGTGTTGCGTGCTGAAAATAGCCGATCTACAAGCTCACAACGCGTTGCAGCGCGGCGCGTTGTGAGCTTGTAGATCTGCTATTTTCAGCACACAACCAAGTGTAAAATCAGTCTTTACGATGCCATCAAGGCCTGCCAAAATACATTTTAGTCAACTAAATCAACTGTAGATTTAGTCGCGTAAAATCTTATGATATTTAGTCGACTAAAATTAGACTACCACTAAAACTTTTCAGGTGACTAAATTATGACTAAAACTAAATGACATTTTATTCAAAAGACTATGACTAAAACTAAATCAAAATGTGCTGTCAAAAACAACACTGGCGCCTCGGCACATCAAAGCAGTGCACATTAGAATGAAGCGCGTGTAGAGCTAATTATCAATGTGTTATATTCAGTCAGAGAACTGAATGAAGCGCGTGTAGAGCTAATTATCAATGTGTTATATTCAGTCAGAGAACTGCCGACAGTCATTTAGTGAAACAGGAGGAGGCGTGCAACGCTGTTAGTTGAGAAAACCAACAGTGTCAGAATGACTGCTGTTCTTGCGGAGTAACTAATTGTGAAAGGACGTGACTGAGGCAGTGTTGTTTTTGACAGCAAATTTTGATTTAGTTTTAGTCATAGTCTTTTGAATAAAATGTAATTTAGTTTTAGTCATAATTTAGTCACCTGAAAAGTATTAGTTTTAGTCTAATTTTAGTTGACTAAATATCATAAGATTTTAGGTGACTAAATCTACAGTTGATTTAGTCGACTAAAATGTATTTTGGCAGGCCTTGATGGCATCGTAATGACAGATTTTACACTTGCCATCCAACGCTGCGACGCGTTGTGAGCTTGTAGATCGGCTATTTTCAGCACGCAACACCTGAGAGCAACCAAACATAAAATGGCTCTCTTCTCCACTAGTCCCTCCCTAACGTTTTAGTCTAGTTTTTATTTTGTTGACGAAATTGTCAATATATTTAGTCTTAGTTTTAGTCATCACAGCTTAATTTTGATTTAGTTTTTATTTAGTTTTCGTCAGTGAAAAAACGCAGTCGACAAACATTTTTCGTCATAGTTTTAGTCAACGAAATCAACACTGGCCTGAGGGGCATATGAGAGTAGGATGAGGATGGCTGGTGTACCCTGAGTGTGTGTGTGGGGGTGTCGGACAGCTCAGAGTCTAATTAGTTTGACCCAGCCCAGGTGCAGTCAGTGGTGTAAAGTAACTAAGTACATTTTCTCAAGTAACTGTACTTAAGTACAAGTTTGAGGTACGGTACTTTTACTTTACTGGAGTATTTCCAGTTTTCAGTACTTTCAAAAGGACAAATCTGTGTTTATTAAAATTGATCATGGTTGATTTGTGCTCTTTATTCAACATGGTTTGCATGTATTCATTCAATTAATTCTAATTGACTCTTATCTCCGGCTCCGTTGCCCCTATCCATGCCAAGCTTTGCACACACACTCATTGGATGGCAACTCACAACCCCCACCCCTCATTTCTCACATGCCCCTCTTTTAGTGCCACCTTCAGGTCACATTTTTGGACACTGCTCCTACAGATTTTCACCTAAAATCACGTGAAGCGCTACACAGTATCTCTAAAGTCATGTCATAAACATGGATCTGTCCCATTTCCCACATTCCCTCCTGAAAGTTTGTGTATGCGACCTGACGGTCGCTTATCTCCCGATTTAGGGAGTCTTACTGGTTTATATTTTATAAATAAAAATCTCTGTTCGAGACTCACATTTGTGTGTGATTTGTGTCTGATTTAGGCTTATTAATGACAGGTGGAACGTGTCACTGAAGCCAGCATCACTGATGTGCATAATTTATTTAGTTTAGTCTTTTAGTTTAGTTTAGTTTAGAATTTGAAACGTCTAATCGTCTATATTTCATTAATCGTTTGAACTGCACCGACCTAAATGAAACGAGGGACATACGAAAACACACACGCACGCACATGCATCCCATTCCTATAGGGAGAAGGCCAACGGTTAACTGTAGCCAGACAAAGAGCCAAACGGTCCCTCTGACTTACATCACTTTATGATAATATAAGGGCCTTTGAGATGGGTGTGTAAAAAGTAAATAAGCACTGCTTACTATTGTGTACGTGTGTCTGTCTGTATGTCGTGACGGGGAATTTGACAGACATATACTCTCATAATTTTTATCGTCTTGTCTGTCTGTGTTGTTTTTCTCTTCTCTTGTTCAGAGGCATCTTTAATCAGGGCTATCTGTGTGCCAAGTGTGGTCTGGGAGCTCATAAAGAATGCCTGGGGCGATTTGGCAGCTGTGGAAAAACAGGTGACACACACCTACACATACTGTACATACAGTACACACACACATGCACACACACACACGCAAACACAGGAATGAAACACACAAACGCGTATGCATGGATTACAAGCGTACAAGCACTCTCACACGCAGACACGCACACGCACGCACGTACACAGGCACGCACACACAAACGCACGCACGCACGCACGCACACACGCACACACGCACGCACGCACACACACACACACACACACACACACACACACACACATATCGTCGTTGTCTGGTGGAAACCTCGAATCTCCAAGTTTCAAATTTGTATGTTCTTTCGCAAAGTAAAGCCCTCGCGGTGCGAGGCGTTGTGTGCTTGCAGATCGGCTGTTTTCACTAGTTTGAATCATTTTTAAATTGATAAATGCAAAACGAACGGTTTTGGACATACAAGGTTTTCACCGGACAGTCACGATATACACATGCATATGTGTACATTATGTACCAGCAGGTGCATAAGAGCACCGTGCTTGTGGTGCATGTGTTCAAAAGGTCAGTTCTCATTCCATATATCCTACTGTACAGTATATATTCATACCATAGTCTGTGTGGGAGATGTTGCAGATATTTCAGTCTATAATGTGACACTAAGTGCACTCTAATGAGGTAAATTGTTGATGCACGCCCGGGGAATCCAAAGGAAATGCGCGAAACTACGCCATGCCAAAGACAATTAAGGCTATAAGGGGCAAAATGAAAATAACTTGAATTGCACGGTGCCCTACTGACAAATGCAATGAATATTTATGTAAACATATAGACATTAGGAGGCACGGTGGCGCAGTGGTTAGCGCTTCGCCTCATAGCTAGAAGGTCCTGGGTTTGATTCCCGCCGGGGGACGCTGTGGGCACTGGCGGCGTGTTCCTCCTCCGCGTCATCAGCGCCCACACCCTAGGTGGGGTTGGCGATAGGGCCTTTCTGTGTGGAGTTTGCATGTTCTCCCCGTGTCTCCTAGGGTTGATACCCTCACAAAAACATGCACGTAATCCTGGTCTCAATAATGCCTCCCCCTGGCCAGCCGGGGCGCCTGATGGAGGGGAAAGGAACTGGTTGGAATAACGTGTTCCTTCCACGCGCTACGTCCAAACCAGGGAAATCTCCACTGTCAGGTGAAAAGAAGCAACTTGGACTCCTCATGCATAGAAGGAAGCATGAGGTCAGTCCGTTGCCTCCCCAGGTTGGCAGAGGGAGAGCAGAGCCCAGGTTTACATAGGCAATTGGCACTGGGTGAAAAAATGGGTTACAAAATTGTGGGATAAAAATTATAAAAAGTAAAACATATAGACATTAAAATATTTACATTTGCCATTGGAGATATTGCATAGATAACGTGAGGCTCTGTATATGTGTAGTTTTGAGTATTTATGGCGGCTTGTGTGGCTTCAATCTACACACACTGAACTCCTTGTGGGCCCTTAAAAACCTGCTGAGCATGTCCTGTGTGTGTGTGTGTGTGTGTGTGTGTGTGTGTGTGTGTGTGTGTGTGTGTGTGTGTGTGTGTGTGTGTGTGTGTGTGTGTGTGTGTGTGTGTGTGTGTGTGTGTGTGTGTGTGAGAGAGAGAGAGAGAGAGAGAGAAACAGAGAGAGAGAGAAACAGACTGAGATTGAGAGAGAGAGAGAGAGAGAGAGAGAGAGAGAGAGAGATGGAGAGATAAAGGAGAGAGATACGGTAGTGTGTGTGTGTGTGTGTGTGTGTGTGTGTGTGTGTGTGTGTGTGTGTGTGTGTGTGTGTGTGTGTGTGTGTGTGTGTGAGAGAGAGGAGTGGTACAGTGTATTGCTCTAGTCTACATACTGTACAGTAGCAATACTATGTACCAGAACAGAATGTTTTTATGAGTGAACAACTTTTACTATGTGTGTGTGCGCGTGCATGTGTGCATGCGTGTGTGTGTGTGCCCGCGCGCGGTTTGTGTGCGTGCATAAGACATGTTTTTTTTGCTTTGTGTCTGAGTGTGTCTGTGTGTTGTTTTTATAACTGAGCACATGAGTTTTACAATGTCTACATGCTTACTGCGTGCGAGCGTGTGCAGGATTGTGCGAGCGTGTGCAGGATTGTGGCCGCGCGCCCACTTTCTCGTGGCAAGCCGCCAGCTCCAGTAGGACATGATGTCCGTCTCGTCCCTCTGTGGGTTGTGGAGGCCACACCAGTGTTTACAAATTTAGATTTAGTTTAGTCAGTCTTTTAAATAAAACGTCATCTAGCCATGCTTCAGTCATCTTTAAAAGTTTTAGTTTAAGGACACAGTAGTTTTAGTCAGCTAAATATTATAAGATCTTAGTCGACTAAATGTGCAGTAGATTCTGTCGACAAAAAAAAGTGTTTTTGCGTGCCTTGATGGCATTGCAATGACTGATTTTACACTTGGTTGCAAGCTTGTAGATCTGCTATTTTCAGAGTGCAACACCCGAGTGCAACCAAACATAATATGACTTGTCTTGTTCTACTGGATCTCTTCTCCACTAGTCCCTCCCTAACATTTTAGTGAATTGTCAGTTCAAATCCCCCCCCCCTCTTCACTCCCACCAGTATCGCATCTCCCCCGTCTCTATTTCTTGGGCTTTTCTGCCTTTATTTAGATAGACGGGAAAGTGGGAGAGAGAGAGACACAGAGTAACACGCAGCAAAGGTTGTCGGGCTCAGGAATCGAACCCGCGACTCACTGTCATTAGAGCATTAGAGCCTATATACATGGTATGCGCCTCCCTTATCTCTCCTGTGTCCAGACAGCAGAGACGTATCGCTATTCGTTACTAGCAACCATGTCGACGCCAGGTCCATTTTTTTCCTCTCCCGTTTTAGTGGGAGAAATATGTGAAAAAGGTGTTCACTTCCGGCAGAAAGCGTGAAAATTAGCTAGGGGTATTTTTGTGCGCTGAATTCAAAAATTGACAAGCACTTTTCTCAAATTCACTTTTCTCTCATTCACTTACCATACAGGGAAAAAAGACCCCCCAAAAATCTTCTTTAAGTAGCATGTGAGGGGTCTATCTAGGGGGTTTTCATGATTCTGAATCCATTCCAAGCATTTGTTTTGCACAAAAAACATTCCTTGGGCAAGAAATGGACCCCACAAAACTATGGTTTAGTGACGAGTCATCTTTTCACAGTTTTGTGGTGTCCATTTCTCTGAAAGGAATGTTTTTCGTGCAAAACAAATGCTTGCAATGGATTCAGAATCCCGAAAAACACCTAGTTTGACCCCTCACATGCTACTTGAAGAAGATTTTTTGGGGGGTCTTTTTTCCCTAGTATGGTAAGTGAATGAGAGCCACCAGATCCCATGGGAAAAGTGCTTGGGACCGTCAATTTTTGAATTCGGCGCACAAAAATACCCCTAGGTGCAGATTTTCACGCTTTCTGCCGGAAGTGAACACATACTTTTTTTGTTACATATTTCTCCCACTATTTGCCATTTAGAACAAGTTGTTCTCAAACCTTTCCATGTCATGGACCCCCAAATTGATATGTATTTTTGTCGCGGACCCCCATCTGTACATGTTTTGTGCTAGAGATCCCCAGAAGAGAAGATTTGTGTTACACCTGCTATTTTGGAATAGCCAACGTACAGTATGCAATATGGATGGAAAGTTGTTAAAATGACTGTTAAGACAGAGGTCTTCAACAGGGGGTCCAGGACTCCTAGGGGGTCCTCAGAGTTACTGCAGGGGGTCCTCCAAAACTCACAACGCCTCGCAGCTTGTAGATCAGCTATTTTTTTGGCAAAGAGGTTTGGCTTAGAGGGAGAGGAAGAGCAGAGTCAGCAGACTAGTAGGTATTGACAGTTCAAGTGGTTAAATATATGAAAATACACATTAATCCAACCTACACAGGTGATAGTGCTGTCAAGTCTAAACTGTATAGAAATAATCCATGAACATTTTTAATCTGCTTCATCTCTCTCTGAGTTAAGGGGTCCTTGGCCTGAAAATGTTGAAGACCCCTGTATTAAGACATTTTGCTTGGGACCCCTGGAACCCCCTTCAACGTTTTCAGTTGAGAAATAGATGAATCAGGGACCCCCCACAACCTTTTCATAGATTCCATATAGTTTCATTGTTTGACAGCCCAATTATCAGTGTATGTTGGATTCATGTCAATTTGTGTTTTCAGATATTTAACCACTTGAACCGTAAATACTTAGTAAACTTGACCTTTCACTCTGTACTTAGTCTGCTTTTCCCCCCAAGCCAATACACCAAAGCTCTTAGCCATTTTGGCTAAATGTCTCAGAATATGGACACTAGGGTTCAAGTGGTTAATATAAAAGAAATATATATATATATCACTCAAAGATTTGGAGGACCCCCTGTAGTAACTCTGAGGTCCCCCTAGGGGTCCCGGACCCCCTGTTAAAGACCCTTGCACTAGAGGACTGCTCACTGTAGTGAGAACACCACAGCCTTTGCAGGGAGGACGACGGCTGTTTGGAATAAACACTTTGTGTTGCAACATCACAAGGCAGGCAGGCATGGAGTGAGGCGGGGACACGTAAAAAAACAACCTGAACTAACGTAACAAACACAGTTTGCCGTGCGCGTGTGCATGTATGCGTGCTCGCGTGCTTGAGTGTGTATGTGTGTGTGTGTGTGTGCAGGGGCGTCACAAGGGGTAGGAAAGTGGGACTGAGTTACTGGGGCCCAAGGTGGTGGAGGGGCCCTAATAACTTTATCTATTGAAAAATAGCAGATATACAAGCTCACAGCGCGGCACCGAGTGCCACGCTGCGAGCTTGTAGATCTGCTATTTTTGAAAAGTCGTGAAAATGTGTGAAAATCTTTGAATATATGTATTTTTTAAGCGAACATTTCTAACTCAAATTTTGCTTCTGGGGGGTCCCTGGAACGAAATATTTTGAGATCGGGGTCCATGGCCAAATACATACCATTTTGGGGGTCCTTCACATGAAAAGGTTTGAGCTCCACTGACATCGAAACATAGGTTTTTCAAAAAACCTCAGAAGGATTTGAAATATTCAAAGATTTTCATGATTTTTCAAAAATAGCAGATCTACAAGCTCGCAGCGCAGCACTCGGTGCCGCGCTGTGAGCTTGTATATCTGCTATTTTTCAATAGTTAAAGCACAGGGGCCCCACAGTGAATCCTTGTACCCAGGGCCCAGAATTTGGTGTGACACCCCTGTGTGTGTGTGTGTGTGTGTGTGTGTGTGTGTGTGTGTGTGTGTGTGTGTGTGTGTGTGTGTGTGTGTGTGTGTGTGTGTGTGTGTGTGTGTGTGTGTGTGTGTGTGTGTGTGCGTGTGTGTGTGCGCTTGCGACGCAGAGATATGCCATTGTTTGCCTCAAGTCCACCTGTCTCCCTGGCTCTGGTGTTATCAGCTCTCAGCCGTGTACCTTTGTGTAACAGGTCAAAGTTTAACTCGGCGAACAGGCCTCGCTGGGAGACAAAGAGGTGTGTGTGTGCATGGGTGTCACATCAAATTCTGGGCCCTGGGTACAAGGATTCACTGTGGGGCCCCTGTGCTTTAACTATTGAAAAATAGCAGATATACAAGCTCACAGCGCGGCACCGAGTGCCGCGCTGCGAGCTTGTAGATCTGCTATTTTTGAAAAATCATGACAATCTTTGAATATTTCAAATCCTTCTAAGGTTTAAAAAAAAAAAAACCTATATATGTTTCGATGTCAGTGGAGCTCAAACCTTTTCATGTGCAGGACCCCCAAAATGGTATGTATTTGGCCACGGACCCCCATCTCAAAATATTTAGTTCCAGGGACCCCCCCAGAAGCAAAATTTGAGTTACAAATGTTCGCTTAAAAAATACATATATTCAAAGATTTTTTCACACATTTTCACAACTTTTCAAAAATAGCAGATCTACAAGCTTGCAGCGCGGCACTCGGTGCCGCGCTGTGAGCTTGTAGATCTGCTATTTTCCAATAGTTAAAGCATAAAATAGTTAAGGCCCCTCCAACACCTTGGGCCCTAGTAGCTCAGTCCCACTTTCCTACCCCTTGTGACGCCCCTGTGTGTATGTGTGTGTGTGTGTGTGTGTGTGTGTGTGTGTGTGTGTGTGTGTGTGTGTGTGTGTGTGTGTGTGTGTGTGTGTGTGTGTGTGAGGGGTGGTGGCGGGGGTGGGGTGTGGTGGTTGCCTGTCCTCCAGGGAGCCAATGAGCGGAAACCGGTGGAGCAATACGCACAGGTTGGCCCTGCCTCTGCCCCCACCCGCCACCCGCCCACACCCCTCCCTGTCAGGTGAAGAAGGCAGCCCTGCAGCCAAAAACAAAGCTAGTTCAGTCAGCGGTGCCTGCATAGTGTCAGAGTTAGTGTTGTGTACACTGGGTGAAAAGAGAGATTATCTGACATATACTGGTTAGATTATATGACTGCTTTTTTACAGGTATACTGGGCATATACCCACATTATTGGATATATACTTTTGGAGAGATTTTCGGGGCATATTCCTCTGTATTCAGTGATAATAGGTGATATACTGCCCCCCAGCTAGACAAAGGCACACAGTGTTGGATCGCTGTGTGTGTGTATGTGTTGTTGTGCTGCAGCTGCTCTAGCGCTAATGAGGGACTGTAGCTCTCGCGCTGCTCAGAGGAGCAGCGTGATGTGCATGGGGTTTGAATGTGAGTCCACCAAGCCGTCACTCACCGCCACGCTTCCCCCTCTTCTCAAACTCCTTTCAGATCCCGGCTCCGGCAAAACCCAGGTGAGCTCCTCTCTCTCTCCGCGTGCGTGTTTGTGTGTTATGTTTGTGTTTTATGTGCGCAGGTGTTAGGGCATTCACTAAAGTATTCGAATGTTCGAATATCAAAGTCACTATTCGACATTGTTCACCAAAGTCGAATATTCGTTTTTTTATTATTTTTTATTATTGTTTTGTCTTAAAAAAATATATAGTTTATAAAGCTTGGCTAGATAAGAATGAGTTGTCAATGCCCCTGGTGGATGAATTTGTTAATGCTCACCAGGGGTTCTCAAACCTTTTTAGGCCGTGACCCCCAAAATAAACATATTTGAACTGGGGACCCCCACCCTGACAAGCACTTAGAATTGTAGGTATTACATTTAATGTGACTTCGTACTCTCCCATGCCCCTGTCTCCATAGACTTCCATGTAATTCATAGTGCACGGATCATGCACACCCATGCCTAGATAATGCACCATGTGTGTCCACATTGCTCACAGCTTTCAAACAAAAAAATCCGAATGGAAATCCGTTCAGGCATTCATGAGATAGCAGCCATTATGTTTTCCTAAAATGTAAACAAAGATGGCTGCCATGTTTGAAAGATGGTGTTGCTATGGGGGTTAAACATGCAATTTCGCGATTGCTATCATGCCTGCTACATTTTTTGGGGTCCACATTTTTTTTCCCCGGGATTATCGGGCCTGGCGGGGAAAGACATTGAAATAATCTGGCATGCAATGAGTTAATATTTGACAGTTTGGCCTGTCCTGTTGAATATTCGACTATTCGAATACTTTGAGGTCGAATAATTCGAATACTAAAAATCACTATTCGTGAATGCCCTAGTGCGTGCGTGCGTTTTTGTGTGTGTTTGTGTGTTATGTTTGTGTTTATGTGTGCAGGTGTTTGACTTTTATGAGTTCTCCCCTCCCGGGCTCCCATATTATACATATATATATATATATATATATATATATATATATATATATATATATTATAGCCTAATATCGTTGCTGCCTACTTGATCACACACAGGGACGTGCTGGCCATTGGGAAAAGCGGGACAACTCCCGAACGGCCGGTTCATTCCCGGCCGGTCCAGGCCGGCCATTAGGAAAAAATAAAAAATAAAATGTCGGCCTTCGTTCCGTTTTGGGGGCTGGGCGGCCAACAAAGTAAATCGTCACTGTCGGGCAGAAACCTCGTATCTCCAAGTTTCAAATGTGTAAATTTTTTCCGCTTCATCATACAAGGCAGTCGCACAAAACAGCAGATCTACAAGCACACAACGCCTCGCACCGCGAGGCGTTGTGTGCTTGTAGATCGGCTGTTTTCACTAGTTTACATCATTTTTTAAATGATAAATACAAAACAAACGGTTTTGGACATACATGGTTTCCACCCGACAACGACGAAATATAACTCATGTAATTGGCCCACTGGCTTGTCACTTGTCATGATCTGAAATGGCAAATCTTTGAGTAGCAGCAGCAGTGCTATAGAGAGAGATCTCTCTCTATAGCGCGCAATGAGGGCCTCTCCAACTCTTTTTCCCGGGCTGAATCAGGGGCCCAGCATGTCCCTGGTCACACAAAAGCATCACAAGTGGCAGATCCGCAAGCTCAAAACGCTGTGCGACGCTATGGCAGGGTTGTATGTTATATGTTTCGGACATGTGAGGTTTCCGCTTGACAGAGACGATACACCAGGGTTCCCAAATAGGCGGCCCGCGGGCCATTTGCGGCCCGCGGGAGGCTACTGTCTGGCCCCCACCAACCCCAGTAATAATGGTGGTATAAGAGCAGCAACAACACTAGTATATCATCGTTGTCGGGTGGAAAACCCATATCTCAAAATGTGTACGTTCTTTCGCAAAGTAAAGATCTGCTTCATCAAACAAGGCCGTCGCACTAAAGTAGTGAAAACAGCCGATCTACAAGCACACAACGCCTCGCGGTGCGAGGCGTTGTGTGCTTGTAGATCGTCTGTTTTCACTAGTTTAAATAATTTTTAAAATGATAAATGCAAAACGAACGGTTTTGGACATACAAGATTTTCACCCGACAACGACGATATCTGAACTGTCGCTGGAGTAGCGGGAACGCCACCGTTGCCCCCTGCAATGTTGTGGCCCTCGGCTTGGTACCCTAGACATAATTTGGCCCTTGGGGAAAACTAACTTGGGAACCCTGCGATACACCAAAGCGACTGATGGAGCAGAACTCGCTGCAGCAGCCCTTACTTAGCCTGGGGTCGGCAGGAACTTCAGCGTCTTGCAGATTATATGAAAATGCATCTCTATCGACTGCCTCTGCCATAGTGTGGGAACTGAATCTCAGAACAATTATACCCCAAACTCCAGGGTGACGATGATGACGAGACATATTGTTCTGTGCAACTTTGAAGTGTTTTTTTTCGATGCTGCAATTGGCATAGTTTGCCAGTGGAGGCTGTAGTGCAAGTGACAGGCTGTTGATTCAGTTATCCGCTCAGTGACGTACTCAGTCAGTGATGGCTGTCAACTGACTTCAGAAATGCCAGCTTACTTTTTTTCTTAAATTATATTTTTCATCATTATTATTAGTTCTATTATTATAATAATAATAATGATTATATCCACCTGTAAGTCAGCCCAAACCACAACAATGCAACTAGTCGCAACTCCTTGCAACAGAACAGTTTTAACCCTGCAAGGCCCAGCGTTGCTTTTTGGCAACGTTTTTTAAATCATTTTTTTTTTAAATGTTATAATTAGTTTTCCTGTTCTTTTTTCACATTAACATCACCATTAAATCCTATTGTTTAGTAATACAATACCATTGGCCACGATATTTGCACATAAATACCCCCCACAGAGACTGACATTCACACCTCCCAGAGAAGTTGAAATTCCAGCGTCTGGACGAACAACATCTCACTTTTTAACTGAATCTATTCCTCACAAAAACAGTAAAATGCCTGTAATATTTTTTTTGGCAATCATTAGAATGTCTAGAACATGTGCATATGTTATTATTGTGAAAAATATCCCCAAAATGCAAATTAGAGCATACTTTATGATTTATGGCTATAAAACCTTACAAAAACATTATTAATTTTTAAACATTACATTTTCCTGTGATTAGGACTCCACCATCTGATTTTTTTCAATTTTCTTTGGCAAGTAGAAATTAATTCGGGTCTTGCAGGGTTAAGGACAGTCCACACCAATTGGGGATAATGGTTCCGAGTAGTTGCAAGTAGTTGCACGCAACTGTTTGGTTGCATGGCGAATCCTTGGTGTGGTTTGGGCTTTAGCATGTCTGTGACTGACTGTCTCTGCAAGATGTGCATGTCTTTGTACCTGTATTTGTCCGAGCTTCGTCGTAGTTTCTCAGTGAGTGTGTGCAGTGTGTGCAGGGGCGTCACACCAAATTCTGGGCCCTGGGTACAAGGATTCACGGCGGGCCCCCCATGAATGTTAACTATTGAAAAATAGAAGATATGTGCCGCGCTGCGAACGTGTAGATCTGCTATTTTTTTTAAATCGTGAAAATGTGTGCAAGAGAAGAAACCTATGTTTCCATGTCAGTGGTGCTCAAACCTTTTCATGTGAAGGACCCCCAAGATGATATGTATTTGGCCACGGAACCCCATCTCAAAATATTTAGTTCCAGGGACCCCCCCAGAAGCAAAATTTGAGTTACAAATGTTTGCTTAAAAAATACATATATTCAAAGATTTGCACACATTTTCACGACTTTTCAAAAATAGCAGATCTACAAGCTCGCAGCGCGGCACTCGGTGCCGCGCTGTGAGCTTGTATATCTGCTATTTTTCAATAGCTAAAGTTACCAGGGCCCCTCCACCTTGGGCCCTGGTAACTCAGTCCCACTTTCCCCCCCCTTGTGACGCCCCTGAGTCTGTGCATGCGCGTCTGTCTGTGCAACTGTCCGTCCGTGTGATGTGTTCTGCTGTTGTCTCCTGTCCGTGTGATGTGTTCTGCTGTCGTCTCCTGTCCACGCTCTCATCCTGGTCTCTCTTTAGCAGGACAAAACGCTGAGCCGCTCGGATCGAGACACAGGTGAGGCTCCGCGCCACAGCGCACTTACACCATTTGCATGGATTAAAGTTCTCAGTCGCCCACGACTGATTTTTCATTTCACTCATTTGGATTCCATAGAAGTCTTCTATGGCGGTGGTTCTCAACCTTTTCAGGCCCCCAAAATGATCATATTTTAACTGGAGACCCCCCCCCCCCCACCCTGACGAGTGCTAAGAGTTGAGGCATTACATTTTGTGTAACACGGTTCTATAATGAAAATAGCCGATCTACATGCTCACAACGCCACTAGTTGAGAACCACTGTTCTATGGAAGCACGTCGCGCGCCGAATATAGACGATCTACAAGCCTGTAGAACGTCTATTTCCGCTTTTTAGTTGTGTTAAGATGAAAGCGCATTTTGATGTGCACGGTCAAACTAGCAATGGAATACCTTGAACCAGAACCAGAAGCATCTTCCATAAACATGAATGCTGGTCTCAGAAATTCCATAGAAGCAAAAGGTTGATTTATTACAAAACAAAAAATAAAATAAAAAATAAAACAACATGAACCCTCGCATCCCTATTCCGAGGAGAACTTTAGCAGATCTACAAGCTCTCAACGCTTGTAGATCGGCTATTTTCGGCAAATAGGTTTGGTGTAGAGGTAAAAGAAAGAGCAGACCAAGCACATGTCAAGATCAAGTTTACAAAATATTGACCATTTAAGTGGTTAAAAGTCTAAAATATAGTAAAATACACATTAACATGAATCCAAAATAGACTGCAGACAGTGCTGTCAAACAAGTCTATGAATCTATCCAATGAAATCGATGAAAATATCCATCACACATTTATACAATATGTAGTGGGGGTCCCTGCTTCATCTCTCTCTCTCTCTCAGCTAAGGGGTCCTTGGCTTGAAAACGTTCAAGAACCCTGCTTTATTCCATGCATCCATCAACATGCAGACTCCAGCCACTCCTCTAGAAGGCCTCTCTCTGGCCTGTTCCGCTCGCTCCCTCCCTCCCTCCCTCCCTCCCCCCCCCCCCCCCCCTCCCTCCCTCCCTCCCTCCCTCCCTCCTCCCCCCTCCCTCTTTATCCCCCCAGAGAACACTCAGCATCAACCACATCAACACGCGAGGCCATGCCTTTAACCCATTTAGAACGGGTTACACATTATTGGGTATCATTATTTTATGTTTTAACTATCGAAAAATAGCAGATATACAAGCTCGCAGCGCGGCACCGAGTGCCGCGCTGCGAGCTTGTAGATCTGCTATTTTAGAAAAATTGTGAAAATTTGAATTTTGACCCGATTCTATAAGTGTCTTTTGAGTCCTTCTAAGATTTTTGGAAAAACCCTATGTTTCTATGTCAGCAATCTGGCCAGCCATCGTCAAAGAAAAGGTCCTTTTCACTTAACTGGAGCTCAGTTAGTCTGTTCTTGAGAGACTACTATGTCAGTGGTTCTCAAACCTTTTCATGTGAAGGACCCCCAAAATGATATTTATTTGGCCACGGACCCGCATCTCAAAATATTTAGTTCCAGGGACCCCCCAGAACAGAAGCAAAATCTGAGTTACAAACGTTCGCTTTGAAAATACATAAAGACTTTTTTCAAAAATAGCAGATCTGCAAGCTCGCAGCGCGACACTTGGCTTGCCGTGCTGTGAGCTTGTATATCTGCTATTTTTCAATAGTTAAAGCATAAAATAATGATACACAATAATGTGTACCCCGTTCTAAATGGGTTAATCTCTGATAAACATGCCCCCCCCCCCGTCCCCTCCAACCCCATCCTGATGCAGAAAATCATTATTGACCGGCGACACATCCAAATCAATAGCTGCCTGATTGCCCGGCATCTCGTAAAATTGACCATGCCGGTCGTGTTTTTATGTTGTCGCACTTGTCGGTTTGCTTTTTTCATCCTCCTCTGCTTTTCAAAGGCACGCTGGCATAACACATGCTGCGGGCCCTTCATGTGTGGGCTAAGGAATGTTTTTTCGTACCCCCAAGACGCAAATTCTCCATGCTTGCACGATATCGTGGTCCTTTGGAAGTCAATCCTCTCTGGGCTAGTTAGCGCTGGCAGATCTTATACCCGCGCCGGCAGATCTCAACGCCTAGATTTATGCTATGGTTGTAAAAGGCTGTGTCGCGTGCTGAATAAACAGCTGATCTACAAGCTCACCGTTCCTTGGCAGTATAAAGTATAAAATCCATCTTCAGCACCAGAACATGCATGCTTTTCAGTATAGCGTCGTTACTCGTTTATGTTCTGCTAGTTTTGCAAAGAGCCTATCGTCACTGTCGGGCAGAAACCTCGTATCTCCAAGTTTCAATTTTATTTTATTTTTTCGCAAAGTAAAGCCCTGCTTCATCATACAAGACCATCGCACAAAAGTAGTGAAAACAGCTGATCTACAAGCACACAACGCCTCGCGGTGCGAGGCGTTGTGTGCTTGTAGATCGGCTGTTTTCACCAGTTTAAATCATTTTAAAAATGATAAATACAAAACAAACGGTTTTGGACATACAAGGTTTCCACCCGACAACGACGATTTGCATGTTACATCCTACAAAAATATAAAACTCCTCTTCAATAACATGCAATGTCAGGTTTTTATTGCATGTCTTCCACCGGCATAAAGTATAATCGCCTCCGTCAGGAGGAAACCTCCTCACGTGTAGGCCACATTCTCATAATCGCATAATAATCCCTCCTCCATCTCCCTGTGTTTATTAATTCTTCAAGTTCAACTCACAATGTAACAGGACCCCCGCAAGCGCAGCGTTTTAGCCTATTTATCTGCGGTCGACGGTCGTAAACGGGCGATCAAAAAATAAAACCAGCGGCGGCCGGAGGGACTCGCAAAATCTACCAGCAATAAACCAGACAGCAAATACTTTTAATAGCAAGATATGAATATCTACGAAGAGGAGGACGTCAACGTCTCTCTCTCTCTCTCTGCCCCTCGTCTTGCCCTCCGCTGGCTCCCTCTGCGTTCCGCGCGTAACAAGCGTCTCCATTTGGACATGATTTGGCACAGAGAGCGAGAGAGAGAGCGCGCGCGCGCGAGCAAGGGCGAGAGACCCACACATCGGCTTGTATTATATTAGGCCTATAGCCTATATATGATATATACAAGTGACTCTAGTGGCACTTTCCTTTTATCTAACTGTGAGCAACTACTCACAAATAATACACTATGTGCGATCGAGAGAGCGGTGATCAGAAATGAAATCAATGAGGGGAGGGGGCGGCCAGAATGGTCAGACATCTAATGGTCTGGAGGGGGATTTAACCTTTTATAAATAACTATGGATTTAACCCGCACATGGCTCTATAGCCTACCACAATGTTTCATTGTCTGTATTTAAGACGGATGGATTCACACCAACAGTGAAGCGTTTGCTGTAGCGAATCGAAACCACCGTTTTTTTGTGGATTTGCATTCGTTTCTTTGATTCGAAAAAGAATACGGATGCATCTTCACACATGCCCAAACGTTGTGTATTTTCCGACAATACGTTAATTTTAATCTCAATAAAACGTGCCTGTGTGAATGCTGCCTGTGTGTGTGTGTGTGTGTGTGTGTGTGTACGCGCGTGCATGCGTGTTTGTGTGCGTGTGAGTTCAGTCGTCATGCATGTGACTCTGATAATCTTCTAAACCAAATGTAGCCGTGCCAAAAAATGCAACACTCGTTCCAGGAAGCCAATTCACATCCCGAGGTCTGCCAAGTCCTATAGCACCCAGTGCCAGCTCACCTCTGCCAGCGCAGAACACAACAGAGCAGAGTGCCGCCCCCACAGCAGGCACGTGCACACATAGACATCAAAGGGGGCTTGAGCCCCTGCCCTTTTATCCGTCTGTAAAAAGTGCCCTCTCCAGACCATGAATGCAGTTTTCACTTTGGTGAAAGAAATGCAAATGCCCCTCTTTCCATGCCGTACCTGAAGGCAGCATTCAAGAGAATTGCCTTGTCCAAACTCTCCTGAACTTGAATGCTGCCTCTTAGCCAGTAGCTATGCCCCTCCCAAAAAGCTTTTGTCCAATGCTAGCTTAGAATAACTTCCTGCTTGCCAAGGTTTGCCTTGGCAACAGCCTTGGCAAGCTGCCGGTTGCTAAGCTAGCATTGGACAAAAGCTTTTAGGGGAGGGGCATAGCTACTGGCTAATTGCCCTCACTGTGTAGAAATACACGCCGTCACAACAGTATCTCCAGTATTGACTTGATTATGCTTAGTTTAGTGGGGTATCGAGCACCGAAAATAGCCGACCTCCAAGCTCGCGTTGTGAGCTTGGAGGTCTGCTATTTTCGATATTTCCACCAAAAGGACCCTTGAGAAATGTCAGCCCCTGCCTCTCTAACATTCGCTGCACGTCCCTGCCCCCACAGTATCACGTCCGTGACTACTTTTATTCTCTCAAGTTTTAGCTCCAAGTTCTGACTTTGTGACAGAAATGTCAAAGTCACAAGTCAAGCGAATCAATATTTAATGTTTATTGAAAAGCATGAAGAAAGTTTGGGGGGGGGTAACCAGGGGGGACAGAGGATATCACGCAGCGAATAAACACCCCGACTGAAACAAACAGCGCTCACCCCCCCCCCCCCCCCCCCCCTCGCATCTTTTATCTCTTATCACCTACAGCTGGATAACAGCATGTCGGAGAGGGCACTTTTACTACGCTGGAATATAATAATGACTAATGAGTAGGGGTGTAACCATGCATTTTAACACTTTGCTAGCCGAAATAGAATGGCTTGTTGTAGATATTAGCCGTGAAATTTCTATTATTATATTATGATCTGAACCGCATTCATTTTACCAGACATCCAGCGCTATATCACGTGGTCTTCATCCCCCATTACCATACCGTGATCCCCGTTGTATACTCACCACAGTTCCCAGTGAAATTCTTCAATCTGCATTGGCTTAGAATCAAACCTCGGTTCGAAGTGAAGCGGTGAACTTTTATTCTATGTGTTCTAGAGCTATGAACTCTGTGATCTATACATTCTTCTAATTCTGAATGAATGAATGATTTTATCTGGAGGGCCGAATTGTCATGTGAAGCTTGACCAATCCTCATTGGACATTTTTAATCATCCAATCATCAGACCGGGACGGACGTTACACACATATTCTGGATGTACGGGAGAGATAAAACCTGTTCATTCTGGACTGGAATGACCATATATGGACATGAACGGGACACACAAAGCCACTCCTTGGAAGCGGCTTTCACCGCTTCAAAAACACAAAAAGTCAGAATTTGGAGTTTGGAGTTTTCTGATATATAAGACATATTATTATGACATATGATGTATAAGTCAGTAACCCGCTGGTCCTCCTCATGCAGGTCTTCCCAGGATGTTGGTCATCAGGAGCTACTTGGGGGTGCCGTGCCCCCCCTCAGGTCCCCCCCTCTCCATCCAGAGCGGTGACATCATCGAGCTGATGTGCGCCGACATCCACAGCCCATGGTGGCAGGTCAGTGTCTCCCAGAATCTGACCCAAAAATGAGGCCTGGCCTGGGCCAGGCTCTGTTCTCTGGTGTCTCTGTCTGTCTCTCACCAAGGTTATAATAGTTTTGGATTTTTCCATTAGTTTTTATTTTGATTAGTTTTGAGGTTTTGTTTTCAATTACAGTTTAGTTTTAATTCGTTTTTAAAGTGAGGTTGCTAGTTTCGTTTCGTTTTATTTTTTAATTTTTTAAATGCTTAGTTTTAGTTTAGTTTGTATTAGTTTTAGTGTTAGTTTTAGTCTTTTACGTAATATGGGGTATTTGTCAGGGGTGAGATTAAAAAAAGCTCCGAAAAAAGTATTGTCTAATAAAGAAAATCAACAAAACATCATATTGTTGAGAGTGGCAGGAATGTTGAGACATACAACTTCTCTCTTTGACCTCACCAACTGGTGTTTTTTATTTTTTATTTCCACAAAAGACGAAAACTAAGGAGATTTTGTCTATAATTTTAGTTTATTTTAGTTAGTTTTGTAAATACACAATACCGTTTCAGTTAGCTTTCGTTTTTTTAAAAAGCTTAGTTTTTATTTTTATTTCAGTTAACTAAAATGTTTTTTTTTTCATTCTAGTTTTCGTCTTTTAGTTAGTTTTCGTTTACTATCTCTCTCTCTCTCTCTCTCTCTCTCTCTCTCTCTCTCTCTCTCTCGGGGGATATTGGGGGGATATTTTTGGAACGAAGGGGCAGTCGACAGCTTATCGTCATCTTCATGAGAACGGGGGAAGAGATTAATTCCAGCAACATGCAAAAATGACACTGCACATGACCCAGGCAGATCAGACTCCCCCCCCTGTCCCCCCCATTTACTCAGATTACTTTTACCCCGAGCCCCCCGAAATAAGGAAAAATCTATAAATTATTGGGCACTGGGCGATTACATCATAGTTTAATGATTACATCATAGTTTAATCAAGGGCATCCAATGTTTTAAGACGAGGAACGCATTATTACGCATTATTTTATGCTTTAAAGGGATATTCCACTTTCAAAAAAACTTTTTGTCATTGTATGGTCTAATCAGGCTTGTATGAACACCCTGAACAGTTTTTAATTTTCTTCATTCAGTATTTAGATATTTGATGTAAATGTTACCAGGCCCGACAGGCCCAGGCCCTCTCCCCACACACACTCATTGTAACTTCAAACTCCATTTAAACCATGATAGATTCATTAAAAACACCCATTATTTTTTCTGGTGTCTCATAATACCCTCCTAATACGTGAGCAGGCCATGTTTTTTCCATAACGTTTTTCATGTATTTTTAATAATTCTTTGGGAAAATGGAAAAAACTAAATACAATAAGAAATATATAAAAAATTAATGAAAACTGTTATGGAAAAAACATGGCCTGCTCACGTATTAGGAGGGTATTATGAGACACCAGAAAAAATAATGGGTGTTTTTAATGAATCTATCATGGTTTAAATGGAGTTTGAAGTTACAATGAGTGTGTGTGGGGAGAGGGCCTGGGCCTGTCGGGCCTGGTAACATTTACATCAAATATCTAAATACTGAATGAAGAAAATTAAAAACTGTTCAGGGTGTTCATACAAGCCTGATTAGACCATACAATGACAAAAAGTTTTTTGAAAGTGGAATATCCCTTTAACTATAAAAAAATAGTAGAATATACAAGCTCACAGCGCGGCACCAAGTGCCGCGCTGTATATCTACTATTTTTTTTAGCTTGTATATCTGCTATTCTTTTGAAAAAATCGTGAATCAGGGCAGATCAGACCCTCCTCGCATGCACTCCTCCCACTCCGAGTCGGAGAGAGAGAGAGAGAGAAACACTCGATATCCGTCACCGTTGAAACCGGCGGCGGGCCCAATAATAATTCCTATTCCGGGGGGTTCCAGACAAAGTCAAATCGATCGGCGTAATTTCATTTGGCCCGTCAGCAGCCGTCTGTTTACTCCGTCAATGTTATAGCGGCTTAAAACCCATTCAGAACGGGTACACATTTTGTGTATCATTATTTTATGCTTTAACTATTGAAAAATAGCAGATATACAAGCTCACTGCCACGCTGCAAGCTTGTAGATCTGCTATTTTTGAAAAATCGTGACAATTAGAATTTTGACCTGATTCTATAAGTGTCTTTTGAATCCTTCTAAGATTTTTGGAGAAAACCTATGTTTCTATGTCAGCAATCTGGCCAGCCATCGTCAAAGAAAAGGTCCTTTTCACTTAACTGGAGCTCAGTTAGTCTGTTCTTGAGAGACTACTATGTCAGTGGTTCTCAAACCTTTTCGTGTGAAGGACCCCCAAAATGATATGAATTTGGCCACGGACCCCCATTTCAAAATATCTAGTTCCAGGGACCACCCAGAAGCTAAATTTGAGTTACAAACGTTCGCTTTGAAAATACATATAGTCAAAGATTTGTGCCGCGCTGTGAGCTTGTATATCTGCTATTTTTCACTGGTTAAAGCATTCAATAATTGTAGGCCTAAATGGGTTAATCATTACCGCGGCGCTACCGGGGTCCGTCACGGAGAGAGAGCCATAAAATGTCATTGGGGAGAAGTGTGTCACGGGTTGCCCTCGTAGTGAGTGGCTGTAACACGATCAAAAAGGAGTGTGTACTACAGTGCTTCATGTCAAGGACCCCCAAATTGATATGTATTTTACAGAGGACCCCCAGAAGAGAAGAAAGAATTCCAGATTATTATTGTTATAATCTTACAATAAACGCGAGAAATCTCTGCAAACTGGTGCTGTGGGAACCAACACATGCGCACCGGTCACGAGGACGTCCCACAATAACATACGTGGATGTACTCAAGAAAGACGTAGGAGCGCAAAGTACCAACGAGCTGGCCAGATGTATGGAGAACCGGGATGACTGGAAGCGACGATGGAAGGCTCGTCTGAGGACGACCTAGAGAGAGAGATGTATGTAATCCGCGTATCTCGAGATACCGGCTTCAAATTTGGCACACGCGTTCCCCGCCGCAGCGCGGAGTGCAGTGCCCGGCCTCGACCCGACCAATTTGGGATGCTCCTTTTAGGCAGAGTGTTTAACTGTACTTGTACTGTACTACATGTTTTTTATTGTATTGACTATACTTGTATTGTTCTCCGTCTTTGTCTAATTCAGACTACAATAATGGCATCCCAAGTTTCACCTGCAGCTTGCAACTTTTGTGAGCCCTCGTTTTAGTTTCTCACAGCAGTGATGTGAGGGTACAGTAATAGTTCCGTGCAGGGACGTCACAAGGGGTAGGAAAGTGGGACTGAGTTACCGTGGCCCAAGGTGGAGGGGCCCTAGTAACTTTAGCTATTGAAAAATAGCAGATATACAAGCTCACAGCGCAGCACCGAGTGCCGCGCTGCGAGCTTGTAGATCTGCTATTTTTGAAAAGTCGTGAAAATGTGCGCAAATCTTTGAATATAATATGTATTTTTTAAGTGAACATTTGTAACTCAAATTTTGCTTCTGGGGGGGTCCCTGGAACTAAATATTTTGAGATGGGGGGGGGTCCTTCACATGAAAAGGTTTGAGCATCACTGACATGAAAACAGAGGTTTCTTGGCACACATTTTCACGATTTTTCAAAAATAGCAGATCTACAAGCTCGCAGCGCGGCACTCGGTGCCGCGCTGTGAGCTTGTATATCTGCTATTTTTCAATAGTTAACATTCATGGGGGGCCCCGCAGTGAATCCTTGTACCCAGGGCCCAGAGTTTGGTGTGACGCCCCTGGTTCCGTGCGACGCTTTGCTCTGTCGTCTGCCAGTCTCGTGTCGCTGCCAACCAAACACGCTGTCACGCTAAACTGAAGCAGAGCGGATTACCGCATCACACTCGGCCTGCAAAGTGACGCAGCGCCGTGGAAAACACTTTATTTGTCAGCTTTGCTTGTCAAATTAAGACACTGTGAACTCTCGTGAGTTTCCCCACGGGAGGAATAAGCAACTCTGTTAGTCAGCTACTCTCTCTCTCTCTCTCTCTCTCTCTCTCCCTCCCTCCCTCCCTCCCTCCCTCCCTCCCTCTCTCTCTCTCTCTCTCTCTCTCTCTCTCAGTGGCGTCAGTTCAGCAAAAGCTAGGGTATGGCAAAGATGGGAGTCCTCATGGAAAAGAGGCATTACATTTTGTATAATACGGTTCTATTGTGAAAATAGCCGATCTACATGCTCACAACGCCTCGCAGCGCTATTTTCACGATAGAACTGGAAAAAAATAGTTTTGTCAGTTTTTTACACAGGTTTCTACGGTTTCTTGGGCTGGATATGGCAGCCTGGAACGGTTGTTCAAGTGCCACAATTAACAATAAAAAATGCGTTGCACCTGTCATTCTGTCAAGATGGGGAGAATAAAAGAATATAATTATAATACCTTGTTAAAGTGACCATTGTTACATTTCGCATTTGTAGTTATCTTAATGTAATTTAACATAACCAGCACAGACAAAGAGACATTCATGGATTTATATTTAAGAGTAACTTTTATTCTCCCCCATTCTGTCAAGATAGGGAGAATAAAAGCGTGGAGAATATAATTTTAATACCTTGTTAAAGAGACCATTGTTACATTTTGCATTTGTAGTTATCTTAATGTAATTTAACATAACCAGCACAGACAAAGAGACATTCATGGATTTATATTTAAGAGTAACTTTTATTCTCCCCCCCATGGCAGCTGCATACCTCTGCCATACCCAATTGACGCCCCTGCTCTCTCTCTCTCTCCCTCTCCCCCCCCCCTCGGCCAGGCATTATGTCTTTCAACAATAGTTAACTAGGGCTGTAAAAAAATGTGGACCATTCTTCTGTCACAAGCTAATTGTTTCTGAGTTATGGAGACGCGGGAGTCAGCCGGGCGAACGTAACCCAATTATCTCTCTTGTGGTTCCAGGGCAAAATCCTGTCGACGAAAGAGGTTGGCTTCTTTCCAAGCGACGCCGTCAAGCCGTGTCCATGTGTAAGCATTAAGCCCCTCCTCCTACCGTGTAGCGTGCCATAATCTTGGAACAAGGCTCGCCTCAGTGGCTTTTGCATTTGGCAGTGGTGTAAAGTGACTAAGTACATTTACTTAAGTACTGTACTTGAGAAAAATGTTGAGGTACTTTACTCTTTCCAGTCTTCTATGTCCGTGACTTGGCACATATCCCAGTACCTAATCTTATATACTTACTCAGTTTTTACACTGAGATATCTCTGTGTTTTCTTTACTCGTTATATTATCCATTTCAATTTCTATCTTACCATGCATGCACTGCTTGTTCTGTATCAGTCTCGACTTGCATAAAGTACAAAGGTATATATATATGTACGTATGTTGTGTGTGTGTTTAACCAGTTAAGCATCTTTGTACTTGGTCCATACGACAGATATGGAAAATAGACAACCTACAAGCTCACACCTCGTCGCATTGCTATTTTTGAAAAAATGTGAATCTTAAAAAAGACAAGTTTGGAAAATGTCTGCCTATGTGACATGCATGCCCAACATAGGGATGCCAGGGTCGATCTACAAGCTCACAACGCATCACACTGCGACGCGTAGTGAGCTTGTAGATCTGCAATTTTCACTTCTTTAAAATTTTTAAATGATAATAAAAAGGAACGGTTTTGGACATACTTTGGACAAGCTTTACCACCCTACAACAACGACCTACAGTAGGTCAGCTGTCAGCAGCGGACTGACTGACGTAGGCCTATCAGACTAGACAATGTGTCCACACAGCTGCTTTAAGTATACGAGTCCCTCAGCAGATAACATTATGCCCCTGTAAAGATAACCACAACATTAGTCTGGTTTAGTGGGGTCATTATGCCGTATACCTGGGGGTCATTAGAAATAAAAATGAAAGAATAAACGCACCTGAGTTAAAAAAAAAAAAAAAAAAGAAGGAAAACACTGGAGTACGAGACTGGTGCCATGCACCAGAGTTCACTACAGTTCAACACAGGGGGTGATTGTGTAAGAAGAAAAAAACACAATAGAGGGTATGCGTGTGACATCACTGTTGCTGGAACTTATGTGGGAACACGCCTACTAAGGCCATGGCTACACGGAGCTGGATATTTCATATATCCAGGTTTTTCAGATATCCACATAGAAAAATATCTAGGTCCACACGACAAAGATATCTAGGTCTAACAAGCACACACACAGTAAAGTCTTCAGAGATATCCGGGTTCCCTGTCTACACGGATCCAGTGAATCGGAGATTTTTCAATGTCGTCACTTATTTATCAGGTTTAAAAAATATCCAGCTTCGCGGCCGAAATATCCAGCTTCATGTGGCTGCAAGCCCCAACAGCACAAAAAAAAAAGATATCTGAAAAACCGGGATATATGAAATATCCAGCTCCGTGTGGACCTAGATATTTTTCTATGTGGATATCTGAAAAACCGGGATATCTGAAAAATCCAGCTCCGTGTAGCCATGGCCTTAGTGGCAAAAAGCGAATTTCTGCCATTGACAGCCCATACATCCAAATCCAAACAGAAAAGTCCTATCTGATTGTATTAAACAAAGTTAACTCACCAACATTGCTTGAATTATCCTCTTTCTATCTGCAAAGTTTTTGTTTCATAAAAAGCCACCATAGGCATGTTATGAGCTACTTAGTGTCAAGACACATTCTGTGCAGGTTTTTATTTTTCCAAGTGTCAGAGTTTGGAAGCACTCGTTTTCAACAACACAACATCCTGCTGCCTCCTGCATTATGTGCACATTAGAAACAGGTGGTATGCAGGACCGTTGAGTGATTTGCAACTAACACATCCAAACTCCAATGCGCCATGCTACTCAATGTTTTGCCACTCAGTCTAGATTAGGGGGGCGGGTCCCAGTGGACGTGTATACCCTCTATTGAAAGTGGTTGAACCACTTGGACCCTAATAGGCAGCTGGTTCTCAAACAGTGGGTCGGGACCTATTTGTGGGCCGCGGCCCGCGGACACATTTTTTGGGTTCCTTAATGTTCCCATATAGTGTACAATGATTGGTTCCCTCACTGTCACCAGTGGCCCATCTTAGTGCAGAATGGCACGTAGTGTCGAGGATCTTTAAAGTTGATGGAGAAGCAATCCTATGAATAATATCCCTGTAATCTAAAACATTGTAGTAATACCGTCAAGCTCCTTGCATGCCACGGACCCCCCTGAGCCTATACATTAATGGAAGGGTGATTGTTATAGAACGGGTACACACTATTGTGTATCGTTATTTTATGCTTTAACTATTGAAAAATAGCAGATATACAAGCTCACAGCGCGGCACCGAGTCCGCGCTGCGAGTTTGTAGATCTGCTATTTTTGAAAAATCGTGAAAATAATTGGAATTTTGACCCGATTCTATAAGTGTCTTTTGAATCCTTCTAAGACTTTTTGAAAAACCTGTGTATCTATGTCAGCAATCTGGCCAGCCATCGTCAAAGAAAAGGTCCTTTTCACTTAACTGGAGCTCAGTTAGTCTGTTCTTGAGAGACTACTATGTGAGTGGTTCTCAAACCTTTTCATGTGAAGGACCCTCAAAATGATATTTATTCGGCCACGGACCCCCATCTCAAAATATTTAGTTCCAGGGACCACCCAGAAGCTAAATTTGAGTTACAAATGTTCGCTTTAAAAATACATTTATTCAAAGATTTGCACACATTTTCCGACTTTTTCAAAAATAGCAGCTCTACAAGCTTGTTTATCTGCTATTTTTCACTGGTTAAAGCATTCAATAATTCGAGGCCTAAATGGGTTAAACATGTAACTTTATTATTTTGTGGAACATATAATATGCTATACTGTAGTTGTTACAAAGTTACATAGTGCTGCCCTAAACACTGGTTTGGGGGACATTTTAGTTGAGAGGGTAAAACTTGTCAATTAGCCAGTAGCTATGCCCCTCCCAAAAAGCTTTTGTCCAATGCTAGCTTAGAATAACGTCCTGCTTGCCAAGGTTTGCCTTGGCAACAGCCTTGGCAAGCTGCCGGTTGCTAAACTAGCATTGGACAAAAGCTTTTAGGGGAGGGGCATAGCTACTGGCTAATTGAATGACAGCTACGGTTGCATATCGTTGTTGTCGGGTGGAAACCTTGTATATCCCTAAACGTTTTGTATTTGTCATTTTAAAAATGATTTAAAATAGTGAAAATAGCCGATCTACAGGGAAACAACGCCTCCCGCCGCGAGGCGTCGTGTACTTGTAGATCGGCTATTTTCACTACTTTTGTGCGACTGTCTTGTATGATGAAGCAGGACTTTACTTTACAAGAAAAGAAAAAACATTTGAAACTTGGAGATACGAGGTTTCTGCCGGACAGTGACCATATCATGTGGTTTAACGCTCACATTGTGTCTCCATACCACCAGGTGCCGAAGCCAGTCGATTACTCCACACAACCCTGGTATGTTCGCAGTAAGATCTTTTCTCAGTCCCCACATGCTTATTTTTACTTTTCATTTGAAAACAATGTAATTGCTTTTGTTTTGACCGACACCATTTGATCTTACATAGGCCTACTGTGTAGGAAATTACAAAAATGGGCAAAAGCACCAGAGAATATGGAATATTGGATAATCTTGGGTGCGGTATTACAGACTAAAGCAGCGGTTCTTTTTTAACACATTAAACGCCCATGTGAGCGCCCAACGACGCGTTGACGTGTTGTACAGTAAACTATACTGTACTGTAGCTACTGTACTTGGCTACCGCGGTGATCAAACAAACTCCATTTCCCAACATACAGCGCGAAATTACGTCACCCGGACGTGCTGTCTGTCTCGTTGACTTCCTGTTTAGCGGCTGCACAAAAATGCTGTTTTCTCCGGATTCTTTTCCTTTTTTCTTTTTTTTTCTCAAAACGGCGGCCTCTTCTACCGGCCGTAACACAAACGCTGTGGCTTAGAATTGATAAAAAAACGGTCCTGACTGAAAGAAAAGATTTTTGCTAAATAAACAGGACATGCTTGGATTACATTTACTCAGATTACTTTTCTTGCCAGTACTTCAAAGGTAGGTAAATGGCGGGTTGCCATGTGCACCAGCAAATTACAAGTTGAATAATTCTGGGCACCCACTGTGTTAAGGAATTTGATGTCTTCTGGGACCCAAACTGGTGAAGATAGCAGATCTGCAAGCTATCGGCTATCTTGTTGCTTGTTGATCGGCTATCTGCCAGCCTGTCCAAACTACGTGTGTTGTTGTTTGTGGCTGTCAGGTTCGCCGGGCCCATGGAGAGACTACAGGCAGAGACAGAGCTTATCAACCGGGTCAACAGCACGTACCTGGTCCGACACCGCAGCCGCGAGTACACAGAGTACGCCATTAGCATCAAGTAAGTACATGTCAGATGTACTGTGAACACTAAAGGTCCAGGCCAGGGGCTCACTGGTGGTGATGTGTCCGTCAGGTGACGTGCTGGGCCCCTGATTCAGCCCGGGGGAAAAAGAGTTGGAGAGGCCCTCATTGCGCGCTATAGAGAGAGATCTCTCTCCATAGCGCTGCTGCTACTCAAAGATGTGCCATTTCAGATCATGACAAGTGACAAGCCAGTGGGGCCAATTACATGAGTTATATTTCGTCGTTGTCAGGTGGAAACGTCGTATGTCCAAAACCGTTTGTTTTGTATTTATCATTTTGAAAATGATTTAAACTAGTGAAAACAGCCGATCTACAAGCACGTTGTGTGCTTGTAGATCTGCTGTTTTCACTACTTTTGTGCAACGGCCTTGTATGATGAAGCAGGGCTTTGCGAAAAAAATTACAAATTTGAAACTTGGAGATACAAGGTTTTTGCCCGGCAGTGACGATTTACTTTGTTGGCCGCCCAGCCCCCAAAATGGAACGAAGGCTGACATTTTATTTAATTATTTTTCCTAATGGCCGGCCTGTACCGGCCGGGAATGAACCGGCCGTTCGGGAGTTATCCCGCTTTTCCCAATGGCCAGCACGTCCCTGGTGTCCGTAATGTCCACCGCATCTGTGCCCTCACTATACTGTCAGTGACCACTAGCTGTTTGTATAATATCGTCTTTGTCGGGCAGAAACCTCTTATCTCCATATTTAAACTTTTTTTTTTCATAAATGAATGCCTTTACATGATCATTCTACAGCGTCACACAAAAGCCTAGCAGATCCATAAGCTCGAAACGCGGCTCGAAGCAACTTTGAGCTTGTCGATCTGCTATATTTGGCTCCCGAAAAGTAACAGTTTTGGACAAATCTGAAATGACACAGATGCTTTACTGGATTGGTTTGGGTTAACAATTTTTTTTTCTCCCAGTCTTTCTGCAAAACCTGGGCATCTTTTTTACAAGGCCTTCGAGTTTGTGGAGCGCCGACTTCTTAATTGCTTGCGCGCATCCAAACAAATTCTTTCAGTATACACCACCGAGACTGGGCTATGAGACTGCTCAAGGTTATTAAAAACCTGTGTGTGTGTGTGTGTGTGTGCGTGCGTGCGTGCGTGCGTGCGTGTGCGTGTGCGTGTGCGTGTGCGTGTGTGTGTGTGTGTGTGTGTGTGTGTGTGTGTGTGTGTGTGTGTGCAGGGGCGTCACAAGGGGTAGGAAAGTGGGACTGAGTTACTGGGGCCCAAGGTGGAGGGGCCCTAATATCTTTGAATATATGTATTTTTAAGCGAACATTTCTAACTCAAATTTTGCTTCTGGGTGGTCCCTGGAACTAAATATTTTGAGATCGGGGTCCTTGACATAGGTTTCTTGCACACATTTTCACGATTTTTCAAAAATAGCAGATCTACAAGCTCGCAGCGCGGCACTCGGTGCCGCGCTGTGAGCTTGTATATCTGCTAAACATTCATGGGGGGCCCGTAGTGAATCCTTGTACCCAGGGCCCAGAATTTGGTGTGACGTCCCTGTGTGTGTGTGTGTGTGTGTGTGTGAGAGAGAGAGAGAGAGAGAGAGAGAGAGAGAGAGAGAGAGAGAGAGAATCTCGACAACGGGGGGAACAGTGGGAACAACATTTTGAAAGAGCGTTGCAGGACACATGGAGATGCCCTCTCCTTCACCCCCTCCACATCTGCTCAGATCTGGGAGGCTGATTTCTGATGAGTTTGGGGCCACACAGCCTCGAGGCCCTGGGCTGGGCTTGTCAGAATTAAGCGCCAGCATTTTAACCCATGTAGGCCTGAACACATTATGACGCAATATTTTATGCTTTAACTATTGAAAAATAGCAGATATACAAGCTCACAGCGCGGCACCGAGTGCCGCGCTGCGAGCTTGTAGATCTGCTATTTTTGAAAAATCATGAAAATTAGAATTTTGACCCGATTCTATAAGTGTCTTTTGAATCCTTCTAAGATTTTTGAAAAAAAAAACTATGTTTCTATATGTCAGCAATCTGGCCAGCCATCGTCAAAGAAAAGGTCCTTTTCACTTAACTGGAGCTCAGTAAGTCTGTTCTGGAGAGACTATTTTGTCAGTGGTTCTCAAACCTTTTCATGTGAAGGACTCCCAAAATGATATTTATTTGGCCACAGACCCCCATTTCAAAACATCTAGTTCCAGGGACCAACCAGAAGCAAAATTTAAGTTACAAACGTTCGCTTTGAAAATACATAAAGATTTGCACACATTTTCACGACTTTTTCCAAAAATAGCAGATCTACAAGCTCGCAGCGCGGCACTCGGTGCCGCGCTGTGAGCTTGTATATCTGCTATTTTTCACTGGTTAAAGCATTCAATAATTCTAGGCCCAAATGGGTTAATTTACGGTACTGTGGGCTGTTTATTAGAGAGGGTTTCAACATCTAATATTGGAGGACGATGAAAAAGATGTCTAAAGAAACTAGCGTTCAGGGAGTGATGGAGACACAAGACAGGGCCAGGGCAGCTCGGTGCGATGCACACAAAGGAGGCTGGACTGCATTGGTATTCCGCCGACAGTGTCAGGGGGGGGGGGGCTCCTTGTCGAATGAAAATGTCTGATGTTTGGACCAATATTCTTTGCCATGAAGAGCAACATTTTCTAATCAATTCGGAAGATTTAACTAAAGTTAAAAGGTTATTCAAGTGCTGTAAGTTTAATTATTATGTTTTAATGGGTAAAGTGTTGAATATCTCTTCTGAGTAATCATTACCTTCGAGTCTATCCAGTGGTCTCTCCAGTTCTTTTGTGAACAGAAAACCCATTTTCAAGTGGGTCACCAATGTCATAGATAGATAGATAGATAGATAGATAGATAGATAGATAGATAGATAGATAGATACCTTTATTATCCCAAGGGGGAAAATCAGTTGCCCAGAGGCAGCACAGCATGTCATGGCGAGAGAACCCATATGTCGGTTCCAATTTCATCAGCTCATCTTTGTTTTGTTCCAATGTTTTTATTAAGTTTAAATAATCGTCCGTTCGTTCGTTCGTCCGTCCGTCCGTCCGTTCCTTCCTTCCTTCTTTCCTTCCCTCTTTCGTTCGTTTGTCCGTTTGTTTGTTCCTTCGTTCCTT
Organism: Nannobrachium achirus; assembly: GCF_963921795.1. Classification (NCBI taxonomy): domain Eukaryota; kingdom Metazoa; phylum Chordata; class Actinopteri; order Myctophiformes; family Myctophidae; genus Nannobrachium; species Nannobrachium achirus. The sequence continues at coordinate 10,134,130 of NC_137828.1, forward strand.
TGTTCGTTCACACACACTCACGCGCACGCACGCGCACGCACACGCACACACAGCCCTTCCCTCCATCGCTCCTGTGTCAGGACTCTGGAAGCTTTGGGCCCTCCATGCATTACATGGACGGGGGGAAGGGTCCCCAGGGGCCGGTGGGGGCCGGGCTCCGATCGATGCTGGTGATCAGGGCTGGAAATTACACTCATAACTTATTCAACACCCCACAGGCACTGGTGTAAAGTAACTAAGTACATGTACTCAAGCACTGCTACTGCTACTTAAGTACAGTTTTGAAGATTTTCTCATCAGTATTTCCAACTTTCAATACTTTTCTTCTACTCCACTACATCTCAGAGGCTCCACTACATCTATATGAAAATGTTACTTACTATTTTGCAGATTTTGATTATTATTACTTCCGCCCTATATATATATATATATATATATATATATATATATATATTGGCCATTTGATAATAGCAGATCTAGATTTTTATATTTATTTTGAACTCGTGAAATGGGACATTCTGCACAATGAGCACTTTCGCTTTTGGTACTTTAAAAGTATATTTTGATGCCGCTACTTTTGCACTTTTATTCAAGTACATTCTGAACATTTCCGCGTTATATACTTTATACTTTTACTCAAGTAAAGCCTTTGGGTACTTTTTCCACCACTGCTCCGCAGGTACAGCAACGACGTAAAACACATCAAGATCCTCACCAAGGAGGGATGCTTCCACATAGCAGAGAACAAGAAGTTCAGGAGCATATTAGTGAGTAGTTTTTGGTTCTTTTGTCTCTCTTTCTCTCTCTCTTGACTTTAAGCCATTCAGAACGGGGTACACATTATTGTGTATCATTATTTTATGCTTTAACTATTGAAAAATAGCAGAAATACAAGCTCACAGCGCGGCACCGAGTGCCGCGCTGCGAGCTTGTAGATCTGCTATTTTTGAAAAATCATGAAAATTAGAATTTTGACCCGATTCCATAAGTGTCTTTTGAATCCTTCTAAGGTTTTATGAAAAACCTATGTTTCTATGTCAGCAATCTGGCCAGCCATCGTCAAAGAAAAAGGTCCTTTTCACTTAAATGGAGCTCAGTTAGTCTGTTCTTGAGAGAGACTACTATGTCAGTGGTTCTCAAACCTTTTCATTGTGAAGGACCCCCAAAATGATATTTATTTGGCCACGGACCCGCATCTCAAAATATTTAGTTCCAGGGACCACCCAGAAGCAAAATTTGAGTTACAAACGTTGGCTTTGAAAATACATATAGTCAAAGATTTGCACACATTTTCACGACTTTTTCAAAAAATAGCAGATCTACAAGCTCGCAGCGCGGCACTCGGTGCCGTGCTGTGAGCTTGTATATCTGCTATTTTTCACTGGTTAAAGCATTCAATAAGTCTAGGCCTAAATGGGTTAACCCATTAAGACCTGAAATTATTTGAAAAATAGCAGATATGCAAGCTTGTAGATCTGCTATTTTTTTGGAAAAATCTTCAATATTTGTGCAAATCTTTGAATATGTGAATGTTTTGTAACTCAAATATTTGCTTCTGGGGGTCCCTGATACCTAATATTTCGAGATGGGGGTTGGCAGCCAAATAATATATAATTCTAGGGGTCCTTGACATGAAAAGGTTTGAGAACCACTGACATAGAAACATGCGTTTTTCAAAAACATTAGAAGGATCTAGAAGAAAGACATTTATAGAATCTTGTCAAAAATATTCAAAGACTTGCGCGATAAAAAAAAAAGAAAAAATCTGATCTACAAGATTGCAGCGTGGCACTCGGTGCCGCCGCGCTGAGCTTGTATATCTGCTATTTTTAATCGCTAAAGCATAAAATAATGATTGAAGTAATAATGCCTTCCCGGTTTTGATGCGTTAAATTCTACCACTGCACCTCATACATTTATCATAGTGTTCCCCCTAATGAAGTGTCAGAAACCTCACATTTTATTTTAGCTACAGTGCGAATGTACAGGAATAGCATGTGTTCGGGGGGTGAGTGGTGGCTCAGACCATATTGTAATGTACAGGAATAGCATGTGTTCGGGGGGTGAGTGGTGGCTCAGACCATATTGTAATGTACAGGAATAGCATGTGTTCGGGGGGTGAGTGGTGGCTCAGACCATATTGTTGAATGTACAGGAATAGCATGTGTTCGGGGGGTGAGTGGTGGCTCAGACCATATTGTACAGGAATAGCATGTGTTCGGGGGGTGAGTGGTGGCTCAGACCATATTGTAATGTACAGGAATAGCATGTGTTCGGGGGGTGAGTGGTGGCTCAGACCATATTGTAATGTACAGGAATAGCATGTGTTCGGGGGGTGAGTGGTGGCTCAGACCATATTGTAATGTACAGGAATAGCATGTGTTCGGGGGGTGAGTGGTGGCTCAGACCATATTGTAATGTACAGGAATAGCATGTGTTCGGGGGGTGAGTGGTGGCTCAGACCATATTGTAATGTACAGGAATAGCATGTGTTCGGGGGGTGAGTGGTGGCTCAGACCATATTGTAATGTACAGGAATAGCATGTGTTCGGGGGGTGAGTGGTGGCTCAGACCATATTGTAATGTACAGGAATAGCATGTGTTCGGGGGGTGAGTGGTGGCTCAGACCATATTGTAATGTACAGGAATAGCATGTGTTCGGGGGGTGAGTGGTGGCTCAGACCATATTGTAATGTACAGGAATAGCATGTGTTCGGGGGGTGAGTGGTGGCTCAGACCATATTGTAATGTACAGGAATAGCATGTGTTCGGGGGGTGAGTGGTGGCTCAGACCATATTGTAATGTACAGGAATAGCATGTGTTCGGGGGGTGAGTGGTGGCTCAGACCATATTGTTGCTGTCGGGCTGAAGCCTCTTATCTCTTGTGTTTTTCTTTGTTTTGTTTTTTTGGAGCTGTGTGGAACACAAGCTCCCTATACGTGGCCGTGTGTGTGGGTCTGTCTCCGTCCGTGTATGTAGCCTAAACTTCGGCCCGTAACTAGTGCCACACCATTTACGCCACTCGCGCAATATATACATCAAAATGTGCGGCTCGGCCGGGAATGGTGTTCTATTACCTTTCGTTCCGATCCGCCTTACCATGCCGATGTAATCGGCAAAAAACGACGCTTAATTGTCCCCATTGACTTATAATGGGACAATGCAAGAAATCACTTTCAAGTATTTTTCTCTCGTAAACCATAGGAGCTACAGTTTCAAACCTCGGAGAGGAGATTCATAATGATTTTAAGAATGAATCGAAAAATAATTACATCACTCGGCCTCATGGTGGCGCTATAACGGCCCACTTTACGTTTTACCCCGTAACTCTTGAACTGTAGATCGGAAAATTAAAATTCTTTTTTCCCTGGATTTCTTGGGTCAAGACGCATCTCCCCATATAGGCCACGCCCATTTGCGCCAGGATAGATTTTCCGCCATCTTGAATTTTCTCCAAAACACACTTTTTGCTCCTTTTCCTACATATTTTCTTAAAATGTCACAAAAATCGGTACACATGATCCTGGGTGACCAGAGAGGTGCTGTTGAGTCTAGCCTGCCCTGAGCATCAACTGCAATACACACACACACACACACACACACACACACACACACACACACACACACACACACACACAGCTCCACTTCGAACAGAGGTTCGATTTTTTGTAAATTAACGCCCTACTTGATCATACTACAGCATCACACAAAAATCCTAGAAAGTCTGTCTGTGAGTCTGTCAGTCAGTCTGTCTGTCCGTCACGCCACACTTTTCCCCTACTCATATCTCCGCCACCTTTCCCCCTATCCATGCATGCCACACTTTGCACACACATACTCCTTGGCTGCCAAACCACAACCTCCACCCCTCATTTCTCACATGGCCCTCTTCTTGCGCCACCATGAGGCCGATTCTTGCAAAACACAGATTTTGCCCTAATATCACGCACGGCGGTACACAGTATCTCTAAAGTCATGTCATCAACTTGGTTCTGCCCCATTTCCCATAGTCCCTCCTGATTCAAGGTTCAAGGTTCAAGGTTGTACTGTATTGTTACGTCTTTTGTACAGGTACATAAGAGTAAAATTTGTTTTTGTTTGGCATCCTTCAGACAATGCAGTCGTATATCAAAACAACTATATAATAACAGCAAAACACATCTAAAAATAATAATAATAATCTAAAAAGGTGTAAATAATAGTAAGACGTAAAAATGAAAAAAATAAAAATAAAGGAGTGCAAAAGGCAAAAGAGCAACGGGAAAAGAAAAGAGCATCCTCAGATGTACATGTGCAAAAAGTTTGGCATATTCTATACGCCAACAGCAAATTTATCCAGTAGTTGCTACTTTACTGTACTTAACTTTTGTAAACATCTTCACAGTGTTCTATGTGCAACAGATTAATATATTCAACTTCACAGTATGCATTTATGTACAGTAGGTGCAATTCAACTTCACAAGGAGGGAACGTAAGGGGTTGGGGGCTGGGGGGGAGGAGGGGGGGGGGGGGGTGCTAGCGATTCCTTTTTCCCTGGATCTTTCTCGTTTTTGACAGTTCGTCCATGATTGGCTACCTTTGCCTTCTAATATTTATGTATGCGACCTGACGGTTGCTTATCTCCCGATTTAGGGAGTCTTACTGGTATTATTAGGCATGTAACGATCTATCGTTAATCGATTCCAACTGGTGACAATTTAAATCACGTTTAAATCATGATGCAAACAGCAGAGGACGTTTAAAAAAAGCTGGGAAAAATACAGGATCTTGAGAATTGATTAAAAAAATAGTTTTCAGTCATTTGCTACTGTATCGAAAAGAGGATAAGAGGAGAAATTAAGAAAATACTGGATTTGTGTAAGAGAAATAATAAAAACCGAATCTTGAAAAAATGTTATCGTGAACCTACACTTAGTGTTGTGATTCGAATCTTATCGGGAGTTGAGTGAATCGTTCGATGCCTAAGTATTATTAATCATTATTCGTTTGTATATTACGCCCAATTTAATCAATTGCTAAATAGTTTACCCATTTTGAATTTCTTGAATTTAGCAAAAAGCTATTATTAATTTTTTTTGTAATTATACCTTAGACAATTCTTAACCCTCCAAGACCCGAATTAATTTCTACTGGCCAAAAAAAAAAAAAAAAAATTAGATGGTGTTGTAGGAGTCCTAATCACAGGACAATTTAATTTAAAAAAATGAATAATGTTTTTGTAAGGTTTTATAGCCATAAATCATAAATCATGCTCTAATTTGCATTTTGGGGATATTTCTCACAATATTAACATATGCACGTGTTCTAGACATTCTAATGATCACGAAAAAAAATATTACAGGCATTTTACTTATGTTTTAGTGAGGAATAGCTTCAGTTAAAAAGTGAGATGTTGTTCGTCCAGACGCTGGAATTTCAACTGGGAGGCGTGAATGTCAGCCTCTGTGGGGGGTATTTATATATGCAAACATCGTGGCCAATATGGCATTGTAATACTAAACAATAGGATTTAATGGTGATGTTAATGTGAAAAAAGAACAGGAAAACTAATTATAACATTTAAAAAAAAAATGATTTAAAAAATGTTTCCAAAAAGCAACGCTGGGCCTTGCAGGGTTAAAGGTTGGGTGCCTTGATTTCCCCCCCCCTACAACATAATCATCAAGTATTATGTATACTTGGAGGAAGAATTTTTCAAAAAGGTCTACAGAAAGTGTTCAAATTGTTTTTATTTGGCCACACCCACCTGTTCATTACGTATGCCTGGTTGTCAGGTGGGTGGTGGTGACCCAACTGGAAGTTAGTCCCACCTGCTGCAGTTGAATGGTAAAAAAGGGGAGGGGATGATATTATGACGTCATTATATCAGTGTATTTCAATAGGGCAGTGATATTCAACTGGCGGCCCGTGGGCCAAATCCGGCCCCAGCGGAGCCTTCTTGCGGCCCCTGGAACAGTATCAAAAGGTATTAAAGATATTTGCATGGGGCGCCCACTGGCCTACTGGTCCAGGTGCATACCACTTAGGCATTGCCACATAGGCATGTTCGCCAGTTCGATTCCCGATCCGGATGACCTTTGTCGCGTGTCGTTCCCCATATTTCCCCCCATTTCCTGTCAGTCTACTATCCTATCCAATAAAGGCATAAAAGCCCAAAAACAAATCTTAAAAAAAATAAAAGACATTTGCATGGTACAAAGAAACAGAACAGGAAGTAGTTCAGATATTTTTCATTTGCAGCTATTTCTGATTTTCAGTGGCTGCTGTGTCCTTCTCCATCCATTAGTTTTGAGTGGATTCTGCCCATTTTCCATCTTCTCCAGCCACTTGTAGGTTTTACATTAGAGGTGGGATTTACTGCTCTTTGAAGTGAGCCAGAGCCATGGGTCTGGTTCACTTAAAAGAGCCGTTCAAAAGACTGGCTCATTTGGCTCATTTGGCTCTGTGTATATTTATATATTTTTAAGAAGAATTCACTGAAAAATGAATCCACAAGGTGGCACCACATTCCTCTGCTGACAGTTGAGATCACAATCTTGTATTTACCCTTTTCATAAAACGTGTGTGTAAATTAAGCTACCGTGACTTATGTCATTCATGCAACACCTCAAAAAACCAAGCAGGCAACAATGAAATGGCTCCTCCCCTTATTCTCTCTCTCACACTCACTCACTGTACTCAGTCAGTGCTCAGTGGAGTAGCAAGGAGGAGCTTTTGTGTTGAACCCCCCTCCTCCCCCCCAAACGAACGGCTCCCTACTGCGCGAACCGGATCTCATCGTTCACTTCAAAGAGCCGTTCAAAAGATTCAATTCGTTCGCGAACGTCCCACCTCTATATTACACAGTATGATTCACTCGTCCTGGGCTGAATGAATGTCTGTCTAGAAGTGCTCTTATCAGCCGGATGCTCAGAAAAGAAGAAGAAAAAAATAATAATTACGAACAAACACTTCACCTTGCCATGCCTCCTATATTCTTCTCCTCACAAAGACACTTCCATGCCAGGGACCCGTGGACAGAACACACTGAAATCAATCATACAAAAGATATGGTCTCCAAATCAATTCATTATATCTATCCATCCATCCATCCATCCATCCATTATAAAGGACTGGCACAGAAATGATCCTATCAAAGATTAAAAGGCATGAATGCATGTATGAAGCAAGTCATATTTTGTCGGAGGGTATACGATAATGCAGACATGTGTGTTTTCAATGGATGAAATGGAGAGGGTTAAGCTTTTTTTTATTCTGCACGCCATACTACGTATAGGCTAAAGCATAACACGGTAGAACACACCACTCATTGTTGTGTCCTATAGGCTATACCGGTAGGCCAATAGCACATACAACAAACGGTTAACCACAAACACAGTGTCGCCCCCGACTTCAAGTAATTTTACAATTGTGGCCCCCTTATGTGGCATTATCTAGTTGAATACCCCGGCAATAGGGCTTTTTTTTACTCTGTTTGGCCTTCAGCTTTCAGGAAGTAACCCCAAATTCACAGGGCAGACATATTTGCATATTATAACCACACCTGGGAGTCTATTAGAATAATGTTATCTCCATAGACATGTACAAAACAGAAAAAGTACAAAACTATGGCACCGCCTCTTTAAGAAATGAGTGTCAACAATATAGCCTACATGATTTGTGTGTGTGTGTGTGCGTGCATGTGTGCGTGCGTGTGTGCGTGCGTGCGTGCGTGCGTGCGTGCGTGCGTGCGTGTGTGTGTGTGTGTGCGTGCGTGCAGGAGTTGATAGAGTACTATAAACACCATTCACTGAGGGAAGGATTCAGGAGTTTGGACACAACACTTCAATATCCTTTCCGGGAACCAGAGAACGCTGCCATGCTCCGTGCTAACCGACCTGGGGGAAATGGTGAGTAGGCCTACCTTAATACCTTCTTCTTTTTTGTTTTACTTTCGGCTTCAATACATTTATCTTCAGTCTGATTCCATCTGGCCAGTGATGTATATTGGACCAGTTACCCATATATGGAGACCCCTGCATGATAGTCAACAATGACAATGTTACGTCAACACATGCCCATATATGGGTATTACCAAACTATGAAGAGTGGCAGATGCGAAACGAGGCGCGAAGCAGCACGCTTTGAGCTTGTACATCTGCTATTTTTGCAGGGTTTTTTTTACATTTGAATCCTGAAAAGTAACAGTTTTTGACATACTTTATGAGGTTCCCACCCGGCAGAGATGACACAAAAGATTAACCAGAGGGAGGGGTATCAAAATAAATCCAACACTGATATTACTGATGTTCTTCTTTTGAAGAGATTTGAGTTTTTTTCTTTTACATTTTTCATGTCTTAAGGGAAGACTTACATGGGCTATTTCTACGTGTCATTATTTTCACTAAGGGTTAAGGTTAGGGTTATGTTTAGGCATAGTTTTACTGAGGTTTGGATTAGGGTTAGGGTTTGGGTTAGGTTTAGGCATAGTGGTTAACATTCACCAGGTTAGCATTCACTAGCGTCGGCAGGTTAGCATTTCACCAGGTTAGCATTCATCCGCGTCGAACAAAAGTTATGTCGAAATATCGACACGCTAGTAGTGAAATACTATAATTTATTTTCTCATGTCTTTTTTTTTTAAGTGTAAAATAGCTTCACAAAGAGTGAGACAGGCAGTCAATGTATTACAGTGGAGAGGAGGAAAATCATTCAGACAAGCGTCAAAACACATTTCAGACTAAATATGAAGGCGAAGTGGGAACGCGCGGGGTTCAGGTGCAGTTCAATAGCACATTGGTTGGTTTAAAGGCAGAGCCTACACAGTATATTAATCTTTAACCAGGCACAGAACGCAACATCCTTCATTACCAACTTAAACTCACGAATACCTGGAACGCGCCCGAGTCGCGTTAGATTTGAACCACTTTAACCATTATTTTATGCTTTAACTTTAGAGAAATAGCAGATATACAAGCTCACAGCGCGGCACCGAGTGCCGCGCTGCGAGCTTGTAGATCTGCTATTTTTGAAAAATCGTGAAAATGTGTGCAAGTCTTTGAATATCTTTGACCCGACTCCTAAATCCTTCTTCTGAATCAGGTGGTTCTCAAACTTTTTCATGTGAAGGCGGACCCCCAAAATTACAGGAATTTGGCCACGGACCCCCATCTCAAAATATGTTGTTTCCAGGGACTACCCAGAAGCAAATATTTGAGTTACAAATGTTCGCTTTTAAGTAGATATATTCAAAGACTTGCAAAGAAAATTCATGATTTTTCATGAATAGCAGATCTACAAGCTCGCAGCGCGGCACTCGGTGCCGCGCTGTGAGCTTGTATATCTGCTATTTTTCAATAGTTAAAGCAGTCAATAATCCTAGGCCCTATATGGGTTAAACCCAGCAGGCAAGGCCAGCTCTTTCAGTTTTAATGAGGTCTGGAGAGGAAGCAGAAATTCACCATGTTGACTGAGGGCTCGGTTTGTACGGATGCTCTGGTGGTGGTGTGGCTGCTGGAAATAGTTTCTGCAACGAACTAGGAGTCGAATCTTCTCGATTAATCGAATAATAGAGGTTTATCTGTAGGCTATATAATATATAAAGTATATTTATGAATGGATCAACCACTTAAACATGATGCTAAAATTGTGAAATATCATTGCAATGTGAGCTTGTGGATCCACTATTGTCACCAGGCCTGGAATTTCATCATTTTAGGGGCAAGGCCACTTGGCCTTTTGTGTTGTCCATTGTTTGAGGGCACAAAGGCCAAATGCCAGGGCAGGAAGGCCATGAAATAAAACACGATTTGAAATTGAAATAAATAATTGAATTTAAGGGTTAAAGGTGATACACCATGAAATTTCACTTTTCCTATTTTAAAACCTTTTTTTGTCCCATTTCTGACCGTTGTGTCTTTCTCTGGTTTTGAGAAGGCGAAGGTTAAAAGTGTCCCACGGGTTCTTAAAACAGGATCCAGATTTGCTGCCGATTGTGACGTCATCTGCCGATTGTGACGTCATCATAAAAAAAATGTTTTCAAAAAGATTTTGGGGGGGGGTGGCGCAGTTCAGGCCAAAGGTGGTACTGCAGCTGAAATGCTCTGAGAGCCATTCAAAAATGAGAGAGGCTCTCTATTCAGGAGTGGTAATTTAGCCTCAAACCTTTTGAAAAACGTTTTTGGGACATATACAATATGTTATGACATAAATACTTTTTAAATGCATGGTGTATCACATTTAAGGATGATTTTAAATGTAATATGTAGACTATCTGCTGTGAAATAAATAAATTGGTATTTACAATCTGATCCATGCTCAGCCCGGCACAAATCAAATATACTGGATTGGTTTGAAAATGGGACTTAAAAAAAAGACACTGGTGTCTACATGACAAGAAAGAGACACTGGTGTCTACATGACAAGAAAGAGACACTGGTGTCTACATGACAAGAAAGAGACACTGGTGTCTACATATTGACAAGACAGAGGAGAAAGTGGTACAGTCAGCTGGGCCACTGTGGCCTCAGGGCATGCAATTTTTTGGAGGGGCCCAAGGCCAAACTGAAGGGCAACGACGGCCATGGCCTTCATGGCCTCCCTGAAATTCCTAATCAGGGGAGGAATTTCACTGTTTTTTTACATTTTTGTTTCCCTTTTTTTTAAGTTCACCAATGAATAATAATAATGTATTTTTTTATTAACTCTATTACCGCTTTGGACGTTCCCGTTCGCCCCATTTTTCCCGGCGGCGCGTTGCCAATTGTACGTTCTTTCGCTCGTTCTTTTGTACCTTGTTTTGATGTCTGTAAACTGATGAGGGGTCGCGAGGGTGTGTACAGTATAAGCATCTCCTGTAATCCTGCTTTGAAATCTCCACCTCACGTAAACATCAATAATGTCCAAATTCACTTCTTGGCTGCTAGCTGTCGTTCTATTGCTCTGATGCGACTCTGCGCCCTGAATGTATGGAAGCTGCAGCGGCCCATTTCACATACATTTTTGCATGAGGCTGCCCTCTACTGCTAGTATAGCCAAAGTACACCTATTTAAGGAGAAAAGAAAATAATAATGATGAAAAAAAAATGAATACATCTTTGTCTATAACATCGCAAAGGTAAGGTGCTTTTGCTGGCACAAAACCCAATAAATAAATAACAACATCTGGCAGTAAAACAGTTAAAGATGGAAGGGACACGCCCAAAACAGCTAAATCTAATTATCTAATATTTTTGATGATGTCTAGTAAACCTACCTTTGATTACCCAATCAAATTAATTTATTGCAGTTACTGTACTGAAAGTAGTACTTTCTGTACAGTAACTGCAATACAATAATTTGATTGGCTAATATGGAGGGAGGGGGCGGAGTTGAGCGTGCATATCATTACATTCTGAACCCCACAGAAGCTGTGCGAGGTTAAAATGTGAATTTAGAAAACATTTTTTAAAACTAGCAGTGTAAAAATGATAAAGATTACGCAACTTCATGGCATATTTACAGCTAAAAATGTACACGTTTTCAACACACTAGCCGTCAAAAAAAATAGTTTCCAGGCTCTCGCTTTTCTCCTGCCATGCTCGGGGCATGTTTAGCGGCTGTGTCCTGCGCTCTAGTGACTCCTCCCCCCAGCGCAACGTGCGTGTGTGTGTGTGTGTGTGTGTGTGTGTGTGTGTGTGTGCGTGCGTGCGTGTGGTGACAGAAAATAACCGTGCTTCAAAAGCTCACAACGCGTCACGAACGCGACATGTTGTGCGCGGCACCGACGACGGACGAAGTATACATTCACTACTAACTGATACGGTCCCACCCCCTTTTCAGACTGTTTGAAGAAAGACCACGAGGCAGCCATGATCGCCAAACGTCGCCTTGTGATAATTTTCTGATTTTTTTGGTATTTTTTGACATTTTTAGAGCAAAAACTGACCATCCTAGGTTCATTTCAGTCCAAAGAGTGATTTTGCGCTGGAAATGACATCATCGATGACGTAACTCGGAAATCGTTTGCCCATAGCATAGCATAGGCCTTTTTTTAGCATTGAAAGCTAACGTTTCTTTATCAAACTTTACCATATTTAAACATATTTTCATTCCGAAAAAAGTGCCTGGGGTGACAGAGTGGTCACCCAGGAGCATAAGCGATGGTGCACGGCATGCGCACGGCGTGCAGGATCGCTCCTGTTCGCCCGGACCGGCTCTCCGTTAAAAAACGATGCCGGTGTCCATCGGCGGCCATTATGGTCCAGGCTGGTCCAGCCTGGAAGACCTAATCGTTGGGCACTCTCTAGTGGTATATTAGATGTACTACAGTCTACAATCATAATTACAAGTTTTTTTATTTATTTTGTAGCTGTTTGATTCCTCTACCCGCCTGGCATATGATCTGTGCACATATCGTCTGCTATGTGCGCGAACGTGTCCACGTGTTACCATAGCGCACAGCTGGCTTTTCTCAATGTTTTTTCATGTAAACACTGGCGGATAAGCAGGGATACAACGTGGCAACGGATATGTCTATTTCAATGGGGTTTTTTTTATTCGAAAGCTGTCACCGAGTCTACACGTCTACTAGATGAGTCGCGCACAGATTGTGCACGATGCGTGCGCGTGCCCACGTTAAAAGGTAAGGACAATTTGGCAGCTGCTTACTACAGCTATGTTTAAAATGGCAGCAAAATTGTTAAGTTAACGGGTGGTACTTAATTCCAGTAGCATTGCCATTCTCTGGCATAATTAAAGATGAGTCATTGCAATCAGTGGCTAAATGAGTTTTAATTTTAGCACCATATGCTACTGTGCGTTTGTGAGTGTGTGTGAGTGTGTGTGTGTGTGTGTGTGTGTGTGTGTGTGTGTGTGTGTGTGTGTGTGTGTGTGTGTGTGTGTGTGTGTGTGTGTGTGTGTGTGTGTGTGTGTGTGTGTGAAGCAAAAGCAAAGCTAAACTCTTTCTTAGCTAAAAGGACACATTGTGGCATAGCTACACAAATGCATGCTGATTGCTCTTTTGTTCAGAGGAGGCCCGTCACTCAAAACTCCACTCAAAAAGACTGAAAAAGAATCCCATACACAAAGGTTGTATTTGTTATTCTTGTTTGTCTTCTGTCTCCTCTCTAAGGATCCATCTGGCGTCCAGAACTTGTCTCCCGCGCCAACTAAAAAAAAACAAAAACAAAAACACATTTGTTTCCGCTTTTCGTTCGCCTCCAGCATCGGTTGCAATGCTAATTAATTGTTGGGGTTTTGTTGCGTTGGACAGTTTTGCAGCAGCCTTACAGTATGTGTAGACCAGAGATAACTAGCTTTTACTGCTAAATGAGCGCTCGTTCTGTTTCACGTGTCCGCCGCGCCATAGCGAGCGTTCGTTCTTTAACCTGTCTGAGCACTGTAAGCAGATGAGGGGTGGCGCGGGTGTGTACCGTAGCAGCAGCTCCCGTAACGTTAGTCTCAAATCTGGAGCGCACATAAACAATAATGGCGGCGGGATCACTTCTTTGGTGGTTTTCTCAGCCTGGATCTGCTTTCTCTATTTCAATTTCTGAAAACTGATGAAAATAGAGGGGGAGGAGGAGGAGCCTCTCGACTCCGTAATGGCGGCCCCCATACTGTTGTTTTACACAAGACCGCGATAGGAAATAATGCATGGCTATTTTTCTATAAATTCGCAAAGGTAAGCTACTTTGATGGCCGTGAGCAGACTGTAAACAACCGAAATGGCGGCAAAAGAGTTGATGGTACTGATGTTAAAAGCACTCTGTATTTGGTGCATATACTGAACTCCCGTCAGTGCACTGACATAAAGATATAAATAGGAATGCAATCATCGATTATCTTCGTAGCGATTATTCTATCAATTAGCAGTTTTACTGCCAGATGTTATTATTTATTTATTGGGTCTTGTGCCAGCAAAAGCAGCTTACCTTTGCGAGGTTATAGACAAAGATCTTTTTTTTTTTTTTTTTATACATAGTGCACTTTGGTCATACTAGCAGTAGAGGGCAGCCTCATGCAAGAATTAATGTGAAATGGCCGCGGTCGGCTCCCATCCGTCCAGGCCACTAAATCGCTACAGAGCAATAGACCCAGAGAAAATAACAAGGAAGTGTTTTGTTACTCCATTGATGCTAACGTCCAGTGGGTTTTTGAGAGCACTTTTACGGGAGATGTGTTAACGGTACACACCCGCGCGACCCCTCATCAGTTTACAGACATCAAAACAAGGTACAAAAGAACGAGCCAAAGAACGTACAATTCACCGTTTGTCAGCCTTCTGATTGGTCCATGAGACTCCCTGACTGGCCAACCAGAAAAATACATTCACTTTTTGCAAGCGGGGGTGGAGTTCTGCAGTCAGAGAAAGTGGGAGCCGTCTTTCACCCGCTGTCCGCACTGCGGAGCACGGCCAGGCCGCTCGCGACCATAGCGTTTGCGATCATTGTAATGAATAAGCTTCAACAGACTAGTTCACATGGACCTTATCAATGGTCTAACTTGTTACGTTTGGGTACATATATTTTAAATGGGCAGAATTACGAAAAGCCAGCCTATTATGTGAGGAGATGTTGGAGGAGAACAGATTATAGTTCTCCTCTTCCTACCCAAGATGCAATGGGCGATTTCTATTCTCTCTCTGATCCAGAGGATTAAACTAATTAAAACATATATTTTCAGGGGAAAATTACTGTTTTGCTATGTAATTACTGTACCCTTTTCTTCCCTTTTTATTAATATCACGTAGATGTGTTTTTTTTGGTACTTTATATAGCTGTAATGAGGCTATGAAGGAAAAAAAAATCCCATCCACTTCCACTATAAAATAATCTGCAATAGTGATTCTGTCCCACTGGGATTAAACAAATTAAAACATATATTTTCGGGGAAACCCCCTGTTTTGCAATGTAACTACTGTACCTTTGTCTTCCCTTTTTATTAATATCACCTAGATGTTTTTCCTTTGGTACTTTATATAGCTGTAATGAGGCTATGAAAAAATAAAAAATCCCATTCACTGCCACTATAAAAACAATCTGCCCAGGGTTAATGTCCCAGCCTAGTAACAGGGCAGAATGGGGCGGGATTTGCAAACTAGTGAATTGGCATCGCGCCGCCGTGAAAAATGGGTCGAACGGGAACGTCCAAAGCGGTAAAAGAGTTAAGTTGATAGTATATACTGTACAGTACAATTGATTAAATGTATTTGTTTGATTAACCGTTGCCCCCCTCATATGCCCACATGCAACAGTGTCTAGATAGGGAGAAATACACCCTGGTATGAAGAATGGCACAGGCAGATCCACAGGACGTGTCGATTTCACACGTTATCTCTGCTCTCCAGAAGTGTCGGCTGCAGCACACAATGATTCACGTAATCAGAAACCTCATATGTCCAAAACCGTACATTTTCAGGATTCAAATAAAAAAAAACAGCAAAGGTAGCTGATCCACAAGCTCAAAATGCATCACTTCACGTCGCGTCGTGTTTCGAGATGAGAGGTTTTGGCCGGCCAGCAACGACACATACACCAGAAACTGCAGTTCCAACGAACAGGCAAAGAAAGGGTGGCGTGATGGTGAAATAGAAAGCAACAAATCCTCAATATATGGGTCACCAGGTCAATTACTGTTGGACTCCCACGTGTGCAAGGGGTTTATGGGTAATTATAGGTCACAGAGGCGTATGAGGCTAGCCTGGGAGAATGAAAAAAAGAATCAACATGAGTCCCTCTCTCTCTCTCTCTCTCTCTCTCTCTCTCTCTCTCTCTCTCTCTCTCTCTCACTCCGTCTCACAGACACACTGGCGCCCAGCAACACAGCGCCTTGGCAGAATCGGGTACACATTTTGTGTATCATTATTTTATGCTTTAACTGTTGAAAAATAGCAGATATACAAGCTCACAGCGCGGCACCGAGTGCCGCGCTGCGAGCTTGTAGATCTGCTATTTTTGAAAAATCGTGAAAATTAGAATTTTGACCCGATTCTATAAGTGTCTTTTGAATCCTTCTAAGGTTTTTTGAAAAACCCTATGTTTCTGTGTCAGCAATCTGGCCAGCCAGCCACTTAACTGGAGCTCAGTTAGTCTGTTCTTGAGAGACTACTATGTCAGTGGTTCTCAAACCTTTTCATGTGAAGGACCCCCAAAATGATCTGTATTTGGCCACGGACCCAAAATATTTAGTTCCAGAGACCCCCCAGAAGCGAAATTGGAGTTACAAACGTTCGCTTTGAAAATACATATATTCAAAGATTTGCGCACATTTTCACGACTTTTTCAAAAATAGCAGATCTACAAGCTCGCAGCGGGCACTCGGTGCCGCGCTGTGAGCTTGTATATCTGCTATTTTTCACTGGTTAAAGCATTCAATCATTTCTAGACCTAAATGGGTTAAACGACATGCTTCATTTCCCATTTAACAAATATAAACAGAACTAACTATCATCGACAAACAGGCCCATCACGGCCAGGTTGGCGGCGCTGCAGTGCAAAGCCAGGCTGTATTTTCTTCCTGTCCTGAATTCTGTTTCTAATCCAGACAGCAATTGTTTTATTTTTGCCTATTGGGATTTTTAAGAGTTTTATTTTCTCCTTTTGCTTCTCTCTCTCTTTTCTTCCACCCTATCCCTGCCTCCTTGGCTTCCTCCCCTCTCCTCTCCTCTCCTCTCCTCTCCTCTCCTCTCCTCTCCTCCCCTCCCCTCCCCTCCCCCTCTCCTCCCCTCTCCTCTCCCTGACATACTTTAGCCCCATTGCTCTGCGGCCTCTCTTTTGTAACCCCTGCCGGCTACAGCTTTGTACCTCCCTCCTCTGCACCCTTCTGGTCAGGTACAGGTATCGCTTCTCTCTCTGTGTCTCTCTCTCTCTCTCTCTCTCTCTCTCTCTCTCTCTCTCTCTCTCTCTCTCTCTCGCTCTCTCTCTACCTACCTACCTCTCTCTCTCTTAGTCCAGGGGCTTAATGCCTTTTAGTAAGGGGATTTTATAAGATATTTGACCAATCTGCGAAGTAAATCGTTACCAAGAAATTTTTTCACCAATGTGTTTCTAAAGGTGTGTAATAATATATACTAAAAGGTTGAAATTCAACTCCGGGGGAAACCTCTTAAAAAAACTGATTTGTATTTGTGTCCCATTAATTTACTATACAGGAAAAAAATACAAAAAATAAATCTGCTTTAAGTAACATGTGAGGGGTCTAACTAGGGGTTTTTCATGATGCTGAATCCATTGCAAGCATTTGTTTTGCACGAAAAACATTCCTTGGGCTAAAATCGGACCCACAAAATGATGGTTTAGTGATGAATCATCACTTTTCACCTTTTGTGGGGGCCATTTGTAGCCCATTTGTTTTTTTAAGAGGTTTCCCCCGGGAGTTGAATTTCAACCTTTTAGTACATATTATTATTACACACCTTTAGAAACACATTGGTGAAGAAATTTCTTGGTAACGATTTACTTCGCAGATGTTCTTATGTTCCCCTTACTATTTTCTTTTACTTCACCATTACTACCTACTTTAGGACCTACTGATGGATTCTAGCCTAGCAGCCAAAAAACAGGCAGATTCACTTTTTCGCCGTCAAAAATCATTTTATCCAGGACTCCTTGGATGATGATGCAACTTCCTGTAAAGGCCCCGCCAATTCCTGCTTTAAATATTTGCCGCCATTATGTGTGTGTTATCTTCAAAGCACATCATTTTGCTACTACTCACTACATATGTTGTCCAAATTGGCACATGCTCTCTCTGTCTTTGGTCCAGGGAAAAAAAGATTTTTGATGGTATGATGTATTTTTTATTTATTTTTTGCTCCTAGGTTAGAATCGATCATAGAAGAAGTCTCATGCTTTTATCCATGTAACGGTAATTTTAATAAGCCACCTGACTATCTCTCTCTCTCTCTCTCTCTCTCTCTCTCTCTCTCTCTCTCTCTCTCTGTCTCATTCTCTCTCTGTCTCTTTTGCAATTCTGTTTATTTATGTTTCTTTTGTGTTTTTTTGACTGCTTGGCATGCGGCCCGGCGTGGCTCCTTATCACTACCCCGTGCATCCATCCACCATCGGGGCTTTTTTTCCCATCACGTTTCATCTCCCCCCATATCTTGTACAACCGTGCGCGCGTCATCGTTTGTGTCAAGACAGCGTATTGTGTATGTATGTGTTTGTGCGCGCCACGTGTCTGTGCAAGAGAGAGATAAAGAAAGTGACTTGTGTGTTGTTTGCTTGTTTGTGCGTTTAAGTTAGTTTGTCTGTCAAAGTGAGCGGTGGGGGTGGAGGGGTGGTGGAAAGGGGGGGGGGGGGGGGGGGGGCACAGGATGTAGCTTTCGGAAATAGATCTGCTTTCAATATGTCAGCTGGGTCAGACCAGGGCAGAAAGTATAGCCATGGTCGGATACAGCAGGCTAAACCGGCTCAATTTATCTGTATTTCTGAACCCGCAGTGGCGGGAGAAGTATTCACATTTGTTACTAAAGTAGAGCGTATCAATACTGAAATGTAGAAATACTCTGTTACAAGTAAAAGTCCGGTAATAGACATTTTCTTCACTAAAAGTATAAAAGTGTTCATCAAAAATAAACTGAACATAGCTTGTATTTGATCTACAAAAGCTTGTAGATCGGCTATTTTCAAACAGCCAAAGTATCTATAGGGCTGACGTTCATTTATGTTTTTATGTTTTATTTTTATAATAATCCAAAACTACCAAGTAACTATGGGGCTTTTAAGCCGTGACATAATTTTGTAGGCAGAGGAGAACTCTGCCCCCAGAGCATTTTCTGTCCCTCGCTATTTCAACAGATCCGAGACAAAAATAATGACTAAAGTATAATTCTAAACACTTTCCTTTCAACAACAAAGAGAAGAAAAATGTGTAAATAGTAAAAATAGTAAAAAGATTCACGGAAACTGGGGGCAGAAATCTCCTCTGCCTACAAAATGATGTCATACTTAACAGCCCCATAGTAACTAACGCTTCCAAATAATTGCAGTGGAGTGAAAGTACACTATTTGCCTCTGAGATGTAGTGGAATAGAAGTAAAAGTAAAGTAAAAGTATTGGAAAATTATTAAAGTAAAAAAAAAAATATATATATATATATATATATATACCTCAAAATCGTACTTAAATACAGTACCTGAGTAAATGTACTTAGTTACTTTACACCACACCGATGTCATCATCATCTCTCTCCCTTCCTCTGTCAAACACACACACACACACACACACACACACACACACACACACACACACATACACACACACACACACACACACACACACACACACACACACACAGTGTCAGGTGAATCTCAGTGCTGTGTGCACGGGAACAAAGCTATATCCAGTCCATTCCGGGGTTGATGTGACGCGTACATGATTACTATGCATGCATCCTCCAAGCTCCCCTTCCACACGCACACGCACACACACACACACACACACACACACACACACACACACACACACACACACACACACACACACACACACCTCATCACAGGGGGGTTGAACCAGAGGGCAGCATCCATCTTCATCAGTCTGTGTGTGTGTGTGTGTGTGTCAAAAATAGTGGAAATAGCAGATCTACAAGCTCACAACGTTGTGAGCTTGTAGATCGCCTATATACACTATCAATGTCCTTTTTAAAGTGTAAAGTTGTCAAATATGTCAGTAATTTCTTTGTATGTTTAGGTTGCGTGTCATATCTGCCATGTGCAACTTCAAAGCCTACAAGCCAAACGGAAAACGTTAATCGCAATTATTTGAGTGACAATTAATCGCCATGTAAGATGTCATAATCGTGACAGCCCTAAATATCGAAACCGATATTTAGAACCAATAACCAACTTAATAATCAAGAAATTATTAGATCAATTAGTCTGATTAATAACCACCTAACCCTGTATTATAATATTGTTGTACAATGGTGTTGGACAAAAATAGACGATCTACAAGCTCGCCGAGGCGTTGTGAGCTCGTGGATCTGCTATTTTCACTCTATTCAAAATAAATAATCGTCCATTCATCGTAAATCGAGGAAATAATCATGATATAGATTTGAAGTCATATTCTATTGCCCTGTCCTACAGTATACAGTAACAGCAGTGGTTCTCAACCTGTGGCCAGGTGACAGTCAGTGATGTGACAATGTAAGGACTTTTAAGACCTTTACAAGAAAAAGAGGAAAAGGAGAACGCCATTACTCCATCAAAAAAACTATACTATAAAAACTCGTCAAATATTTGCCAAATTGTCAAATGATAAGAAAGAGGCAAACATTTAGAAAATAGACGGATCTACGAGGTTGTTGATCGGCTACTTTCACAATCTTTCTCTGTGGAACCGATTCAAACTAAATTGAATGCCTCAACTCCTATGATTACTGTATATTATCATAAATGATTATATATGGGGGGGGGGGGGGGGGGGGTCACTGCCTGAAAAAGGTTCAGAACCACTGCTATACAGGGTAGGTCTGCTCATGTGTGTCTCTGTGTCTATGTCTATGTCAAGAGGCTCTTATCAAGAATGCTTTCAGACTGCACTTGACCAATGCACTAAAAACCATCTTGTCTTGTTTATTTTCCCGTTCTATTCTCCATCTTCACTCTCACTATCACCCCCCTCTCTCTCTCTCTCTCTCTCTCTCTCTCTCTCTCTCTCTCTCTCTCTCTCTCTCTCTCGCCCTCCCTCTCCCACTACTCTGTCTGTCTGTCTGTCTGTCTGTCTGTCTGTCTGTCTGTCTGTCTGGCAGTATTCACTCCCAAGGTGATCGGCGTGGCGATCGCGCGCTACGACTTCAGCTCGCGGGACACCCGGGAGCTCTCGCTGCAGGAGGGCGACGTGGTCAAGATCTACACCAAGACGGGGGCCAACGGGTGGTGGCGAGGCGAGGTCAACGGCAGGGTAAGCGTCGTCCTTTTCCCCAAGGAAATGGAGGATTGATTGCGGGGGTCATGTGATCAGTGACATCATGAAGGTGTACTCTTTGGGGCTGTTAAGTATGACATCATTTTGTAGGCAGAGGAGAATTTCTGCCCCCAGTTTCCGTGAATCTTTTTACTATTTTTACTATTTACACATTTTTCTTCTCTTTGTTGTTGAAAGGAAAGTGTTAGAATTATACTTTAGTCGTTATTTTTGTCTCGGATCTGTTGAAATAGCGAGGGACAGAAAATGCTCTGGGGGCAGAGTTCTCCTCTGCCTACAAAATGATGTCACGGCTTAAAAGCCCACTGATCACATGACCCCACAATCAATCCTCCAGTTCTAGGCAACGCAGAAGGGGTGACTTTTTTCTTATTTCCACATAACTCTAAGGTATATTAACCCTTCTTGTGCCCATCCCGAACATGTTCGTCTTTTTTTCAATACAATACAATGTTTTTTTTTGCTATTTTACTTACCCTGAGCTGCTTGTAGAGACGTGGGTGGTCCTGGCTCGTCCTACGCTTTCCAACGAGCCATTCTACGTGGTCCGACGATTTATTCCATTGAAAATGGCCAGATGCAAAGTTTAGAGCCCCCCAGTTTTTACTCCATCTATGCTGTCGGCGGCGCGACGTATTCCGGGGTGCCGATACCGAACTAGTCCGGCTTTTTTAATAAAATGAATTAATTAATCGGAGGCCTCGCCGAAGCCTCCGTCTAAATTTTCATCCAGGCCGCCAGACCGTGCTCTGTTTACACGGCCCGTGAGAGGGTAACGCCGCCGAATCGCGCCGCCGAATCCAATACATTCTCACATCTTTAGAGGTCATTTTCTCTGAACTGTGTTCCTATGGAAGCGAAAAAGTTTTTTTTGGCGGCTAAATAGCCCCAAATCGGGCTTCTAAAATGAGTGTTAGCCTATAGCCATCTTGTAGCGCTCTTCATGCGGGTCACTTTCATTCCACTAGTCAACGTGTAATGAAAACTGACTGCTGCCTGGGTCCCCGTATGCAACAGCAGTGGTCTGTGGGGTAATGTCTGGCACTTTGGCGCCCTCTTGTGGCCTTGGCACGCAACTAGTTAAATCCAAGCCCCCAGAACGGCTTGTAAACATTGAAGCGGCCGCCCTACTGGCCAAAGCTGGAATTTCAGGCGGGGTGAAACATACATGCACGAGCATAAGAGCGCGCCACTGGGGTCTACAATAGGGTTCAATGGACGTTGACGTCGTTCGTGACGTCATTACGTCTCGACGTCAAACATTTTGGCCACTAGGTAGTGGCCAATTTCCCCCAGAATGCACCTGGATTAGCTACTTCCGCATGCTTCAAAACGCCACTGAGCACTTGCATTGAAATGATAGCTGGGGGGGCTGTCCACTCTCTATTATATATATACTCTATGGTTAAATCTACCTATGAAGGTGGATTCTGCTTTTCAATGGGAATGGAGTAGTTTCTTGCCATTTGCGGCTTTCTGCAAAAATATGCTCCATTCTCCATAATAATGATGTATATACAGTAGAATGAAATACAAGCTGGCGCCAGTGCTCACCTACACATTTTCTACGCTTATCTCTCCAGCTATATACATTGAACATCTGATTTACTGCAGCTGGCACATCTTCTGTGTGCGATTGCCAAGAGCAATGATACTGCACAGTATCATCAAACTCTCTCTCTCTCACACACACACACACACACACACACACACACACACACACACACACACACACACACACACACACACACACACACACACACACACACACACATACACTAACTCAAACTCATCTCAGCAGAGAGCGTTTGAGCCCGTGACAGATGCCTGTGTGTGTGTGTGTGTGCATGCGTGTGAGTGAGCGTGCGCTCAATTGTCCACCTCATTGCATGTGTTCTGGGGGTCCTCTGTAACACATAAGAAGGTACTTTTAGGTGCAGAATTATGGCAAATGGACACACAGTGCTCTGATGCACTGTACTCTCTCTCTCTCTCTCTCTTTCTCTCTCTCTCTCTCTCTCTCTGTCTCTGTCTCTGTCTCTCTCTCTCTCTCTCTCCTCTCTCTCTCTCTCTCTCTCTCTCTCTCTCTCTCTCTCATTCTCTCTGTCTCTCATTGTCTCCACCAGCCGAAGGCAGGGGGAGAGTATGTTTTCACCCCTGTCCGTCCGTCCGTCCGTCCGTCCGTCCGTCCGTCCGTCCGTCCGTCTGTGCGTCCGTCCGTCCTCCGAGTTTGTGTACAGCTAATCTTCTAGTGCCACCATGAGGCCGATGTTTGCAAAACACATTTCTGTACACTACTCCTACAGATTTGTTCCAAAAATCCTACAAATCGGTAGACAGTATCTCTACAGTCATGTGATCATCATGGATGCGTCCGATTTTCCATATTCCATCCTGATTGGCTACAATTGGCTTCCAAAGTTTGCAGGATTGCTCCGTTTTGAACAAAATGCCTCAAATCATGAACACAGCGTGCAATCTTGGTGAAATTGGGCGTGCACGTTCCCACTAGGTAGAGGAAGAAATGCCACTTCAAATTACTCAAAAATCAGCCTCATGATGGCGCTATAACAGGGCAATTTGTGTGGCCTGGTGGAGACCTGTGCTCGGAAGAGCACTGCTTCTAGTTCTCTCTGTCTCTCCCTCCAATGAACACTAAACACACGCTGCGCTTGGATTGGGGTCCATCTCCTATCCTATCTATCACTCTCACACACACACACACACACACACACACACACACACACACACACACACACACACACACACACACACACACACACACACACACACACACACACACACTTATTTTCGGTTTCTGTTTCTTAACAACAGCCTAATCCCCCCTGTCCTCTCGTCCCTCCCCAGGTGGGCTGGTTCCCCTCCACGTACGTGGAGGAGGGCGAGGAGTGAGAAGACCGGACGACAGGGAAGAACGGGAGAAAGAAGAGAAAAGAATCTCCTCATCCAAAAGATGAAGAAAGGACGACTGGAGGAGTCAACGGGACAGAGAGAGACATTGTTGCAGTGAATCTGTGCGGTTCATGCGCTTCATTTCTGGACCGGGCTCTCCTTTTAAACGGTGTCACGCCGTTCGCCTCCTTTTAAACGGTGTCACGCCGTTCCGCTCGCTCCGATTTTTGGTTGTAGCAGAGCAGCTAACCCCCCCCAGCCCCCCCCGGCCCATTACCTAGCACAGTGGTTCTCAGCCTGTGGGTCGGGACACCCAGTGGGGTCCCCAAATTATTTTGGGGCGGTCCCCAGATGATTAACTTAATGTAAACAAACAGTAAACAAACCAACATAAAGGTTTACGTGTATATAGAGGGTATCTGCACATTTCTAAAGTGACAATTTAAGGACCTTTGAATACCTCTGAAATGACACATTAAACATTGGCCAAATTGTCAAATATTAGAGGCAGAAATTGTAAAGAATAGCTGATCTACAACGCCTCGCAACGCATTGTAGATCGTGTTATACAAAATGTAATTCCTCAACTCTTGGCGTTCAAATATGATTATTTTGGGGGTCGCGGCCTGAAAAGGTTGAGAACCACTGACCTTGCGTAGTGCTTCTCAAACTTTTCCATGTCAAGGACCCCCAAATTGAAACATATATATATATTTGGCTGCGGAAAGAATTGCAGATGCATGCGCTGCGAGCTTGTACATCTGCATTTTTTTTTCTTAATAGCCAACGTACATAAAAGATGATATAGTATTAACACATTTTGCTGGACCAAGGGCCCCTAACCCTCCCCCGTACCGCACTTTGAGAACCCCTGGCGTAGCGCTTCTAACCTAATTTTATGCTCTGTTGCGTGAAGTGATGCCGTCGCCATGCGACGGAGAGAACAGCAGACCTACAAGTTCACCACGCGCCGCATTTCCGCATCTGCAGCTGCGTATTGTGAGCCTGTACGCGGAAGGAAGCATGACGACTCGGGCTTGTGTATCCCAGAAGCCCTTTGGGGAGAAGACTCTTGATTGACTGTGTCCTCGCAGCCAGCAGCACGGCTAGCAGCTTGCCTGTCAGCGGGGGGGAGGGGGGGGGGGGGGGGGGGGCTCTGAAGGAGGGGGACGGGGGGGGGGAGCAGGGTTCCCTTGCCAAGAAATGTTCCATTCCACTTTCTCCATCCATCCATCCCATCAAACCTCGTATCTCCAAATGTGTACGTTCTTTCGCAAATCATACAAGGCCGTCGCACAAAAGTAGTGAAAACAGCAGATCTACAAGCACACAACGCTTGTAAATCGGCTGTTTTCACTAGTTTAAATAATTTTTAAAATGATAAATGCAAAACGAATGGTTTTGGACATACAAGATTTTCACCCGACAACGACGATATCTGAACTGTCGCAGTCGCTGGAGTAGCGGGAACGCCACCGTCGCCCCCTGCAATGTTGAAATGTTCCATTCCACTTTCTCCATCCATCCATCCATCCCTCTTAACACCCCCCCCCCCCCCCCCCCCACCCCCCCAGCCAGCTCCCAACCTCCCAGCTCCTGAATTCCCTGACAAGTTACAGTAGCCGTCAGAGGGTCTTGTCCAGCACTGTATAAAGAGAGAGTTCTGACACTTCACGTCGACTCCCATTGTAAGCGCGGGAAGCGGGCGTGACGTCACCATTTAGCGTACTGGAGCCTGGTGACATTCCTAACATAATGTCTGCTGCTCTTCAGCCCCGTCCACCTCCATTGTAACCAAGGCGTTTTCACTCGCTGGTAAGTAGACTAAATCACATCTTTCCCCCCCTCTTAACGCATTCACAGGCCTCTCCAAGTTAATTTAAGTCAATTTTAAAGTCAATAAAGGCATTCATTTTACAGTAAATAAAGTACATTTTCTTACGAGAAACATTTAGGCCTAGAATTATCGAATACTTTAACCAGTGAAAAAGATATACAAGCTCACAGCGCGGCACCGAGTGCCGCACTGCGAGCTTGTAGATCTGCTATTTTTGAAAAAGTCGTGAAAATGTGTGCAAATCGTTGAATATATGTATTTTCAAAGCGAACGTTTATAACTCAAATTTTGCTTCTGGGTGGTCCCTGGAACTAAATATTTTGAGATGCGGGTCCGTGGCCAAATGAATATAATTTTGGGGGTCCTTCACATCACAACGTTTGAGAACCACTGACATAGTAGTCTCTCCAGAACAGACTAACTGAGCTCCAGTTGAGTGAAAAGGACCTTTTCTTTGACGATGGCTGGCCAGATCGCTGACATAGAAACATAGGTTTTTCAAAAAACCTTAGAAGGATTCAAAAGACAATTTTCACAATTTTTCAAAAATAGCAGATCTACAAGCTCGCAGCGCGGCACTCGGTGCCGCGCTGTGAGCTTGTATATCTGCTATTTTTCAATACTTAAAGCATAAAATAATGATACACAATAATGTGTACCCGTTCTGAATGGGTTAACTAGAGCCCATTACGTGAAATAATAATGTTGCCTAACTTGGAGAGGCCCCAAGAATGCGTTAAAGGGGGGGGATGCGTGATTTAGTCTACTTACCAGCGAGTGAAAACGCCTCGGTTACAATTGGAAGTGGACGAGGCTGAAGAGCAGCAGACATTTGTTAGGAATGTCACCAGACTCCAGAGACGCAACTTCCGCTTTGCGGCGAGATCAAAGCGTGGCGCTACTCTCCTCTTGTACTGCTCTGGTCTTGTCTGTTGAGAAGCTGTCCATCCGTCCGTCCGTCCGTCTGTTCCATTGGTTCCATTTGTATACTTTCAGAGTTACAGACTTGTGAGGGTCCATTTAGAACCCCCTCAAGGAACCCAGAGAGTTCCTGGACACCACTTTGAGAAGAACCTCTACTTTTAAATTGTCATAAATCAGAGTGGACTTATTGACAGTCCTGTTGATTGTGCGATGATTCTGTCTGTCTGTCTGTCCGTCCTTCCGTCCGTCCATATCTATGTGCCCCCTGCCTAGAACAGAGTTAGGGGCCGCATCGACAGAAAAGCGTTTCATGAGAAGAGGACATGCAGGTCCAGCGCCCGTTGTTTATTGACATTAAGACAAAATAGCTTAGCAGAAACGAACGGTATAAACGTGGACTTCTTCTTACAGTTGTGTGGTAACCGACAGGGGCGTCACAAGGGGTAGGGAAGTGGGACTGAGTTACCAGGGCCCAAGGTGTTGGAGGGGCCTTAATTATTTTATACTTTAGCTATTGAAAAATAGCAGATATACAAGCTCACAGCGCGGCACCGAGTGCCGCGCTGCGAGCTTGTAGATCTGCTATTTTTGAAAAGTTGTGAAAATGTGTGCAAATCTTTGAATATATGTATTTTTTAAGCGAACATTTGTAACTCAAATTTTGCTTATGGGTGGTCCCTGGAACTAAATATTTTGAGATGGGGGTCCGTGGCCAAATACATACCATTTTGAGGGTCCTGCACATGAAAAGGTTTGAGCTCCACTGACATCGAAACATTGGCGTACTCTCCTCTCCAAAAAGTTCAACTTATCTCACTTACTTATAAACGTATTTATCTGGACGTCGAGAGCACTGAAGCGTGACTCTCGCTCGCTCGGCCACTGGGAAAGAGCAACTGTCTTGAACTTAGGAATCTTATGGCAGACAGGGGGCGCCGAAAGCTTTAAAAAAAAGAAAAACGCCACCTCAGGGCTGCCTTTTGAAGAGTTCAGCTGAGGAGACTTGGATGAGCCCTTAAACCCCCAGTTTTATGCTCGGCACGGCGGTGTCCCATGACGGGCGGAGAGGCTCCTGACACCGTAGTACGACGGAGCGTAAATTATGCATTAGAGAGGTTGTCTGTGGTCCGTCTGTCTGTCTGTCTGTCTGTCTGTCTGACCCTGTCTGCCTGTCCACCCCCCCCCCCCCCCCCCCCTTTCAGCTCGTGGATCCCCCCCCCCCTTCCAGCTCGTGGATCTGCTTTTGAATTTGAATCCCGAATAGTAACAGTTTTGGACATTTGAGGTTTCCACCTGACAGAAATGATATTCACACACACTCTCTCTCTGTCTCGCACACACACACACACACACACACACACACACACACACACACACACACACACACACACACACACACACACACACTAGGGCATTCACGAATAGTGATTTTTAGTATTCGAATTATTCGACCTCAAAGTATTCGAATAATCGAATATTCGACAGGACTGGCCAAACTGTCAAAAATTAAGTAAGCAAGAGGCGAACATTGTGAAAATAGCAGATCTACATTGTGTGAGCATGTAGATCTGCTATTTTCACAATATTTATCTGTGGAACCGAGTCACATTAAATGTAATACCTGCAATTCCAAGTGCTTGTCAGGGTGGGGGTCCCCAGTTCAAATATGTTTATTTTGGGGGTCACGGCCTAAAAAGGTTTGAGAACTCCTGGTATAGAGCATTAACAAATCCCACCAGGCGCACTGACAACTCATTCTTATGAGTTCCTATCTAGCCAAGCTTCATAAACTATACATTTTTTAATGAAAAAAAAAAAAAAAAAATTCAAAATAAACGAATATTCGACTTCGGTGAACAACGTCGAATAGTGACTTTGATATTCGAATATTTGAATATTCGAATATTTGGTGAATGCCCTAACACACACACACACATGCACATGCACACGCACACACACACATGCAGACGTACACACGTACACACAAGGGAAGACACAAGTGCTCACACGCCCCACAGACACAGCCACACACCATACAGCATGGTTCCCCAATAGGCGGCCCGCGGGCCATTTGCGGCCCGCGGGGGGCTACTGTCTGGCCCCCACCAACCCCAGTAATAATCGTGGTATAAGAGCAGCAACAACACTATAGTATATCGTCGTTGTCGGGTGGAAATCTTGTATCTCCAAATGTGTACGTTCTTTCGCAAATCATACAAGGCCGTCGCACAAAAGTAGTGAAAACAGCCGATCTACAAGCACACAACGCCTCGAGGCGTTGTGTGCTTGTAGATCGGCTGTTTTCACTAGTTTAAATCATTTTTAAAATGAAAAATGCAAAACGAATGGTTTTGGACATACAAGATTTTCACCCGACAACGACGATATCTGAACTGTCGCAGTCGCTGGAGTAGCGGGAACGCCACCGTCGCCCCCCCCTGCAATGTTGTGGCCCTCGGCTTGGGACCCTAGACATAATCCGGCCCTTGGGGAAAACTAATTGGGGAACCCTGCTGCATAGTGTCCGTGCATAAAACCAAAACACATTTTCATAGTACATGAATGGCCTGTTTCCTCATACAAGGGTGTTACACAAAAAGTGGTGACCACAGCAGTCCGTGATGCATTGTGAGCTTGTTAGATCGGCTATTTTCACTATTTCAAAAAAAAAAAAGAAATGATAATTTCAAGGAAAAAAAGGGAAAGGTTTCGGGACATGCATCAAAAGCATCTTTGATATTTTTTCAGATATCGCTGCGAGCTTGTAGATCTGCTATTTTTGAATTGGCCAACGCATAAACCGACAAAGGGCTCCCCGGGAACCGCCGCTTTGAGAACCAATAAAGCGATGTAATAAGCTGGGCGCGCCGGCCGGGTGCAACTTGTTCCCCCGTCGTTGTTGTTGACGTCGTTGTTGGTTCCCACCTCCCACGGTGTTGTTATCTCTCCTGCCGCTCCGTTGTGGTTCTTATCTCGGCGGCAGCTCTGCCCCCGACAGGTTCCCTTTACGCCCGGGGATTTATCTGGTGGTTGGAGAACGTGCCGCGTTACCTAGGAAGCCACTGGGGCTTAGCCCTGCAAGACCCGAATTAATTTCTACTGGCCAAAAAATTAAATAAAAAATAAGATGGTGTTGTAGGAGTCCTAATCACAGGAAAATGTAATGTTAAAAAATTAATAATGTTTTTGTAAGGTTTTATAGCGATAAATCATAAATCATAAATCATGCTCTAATTTGCAATAATAACACATGTACATGTTCTAGACATTCTAATGATCACGAAAAAAAATATTACAGGCATTTTACTTATGTTTTAGTGAGGAATAGCTTCAGTTAAAAAGTGAGATGTTGTTCGTCCAGACGCTGGAATTTCAACTTCTCTGGGAGGTGTGAATGTCAGCCCCTGTGGGGGGTATTTATATGCAAATATCGTGGCCAATGGCATTGTAATACTAAACAATAGGATTTAATGGTGATGTTAATGTGAAAAAAGAACAGGAAAACTAATTATAACATTTTTTTAAAAATGATTTAAAAAATGTTTCCTAAAAGCAACGCTGGGCCTTGCAGGGTTAGACAGAGGAAAACGGGAAGACGAGAGAAGTCTCCTAGAGCAGCTCTCTCTCTCTCTCTCTCTCTCTCTCTCTCTCTCTCTCTCTCTCTCTTTCTTTCTGTCTTTAGCTCTCGCTCTCATTCTCACTGTCTCCCATGCTCTATCTCTCTCCCTCTCTCTCTCCCTCAGTCCCTCTTAGGGCTGTCACAATTATTACATAATCGTCTAATCGTGATTATTTGACATTATCGCAATTATTTTGTCATAGTCGTCATAATCGTGAATGTTGAAAAATGACAGAATGACAGAAAATGACAGAAAAAATAACATTGATAGTGGAAATAGCCGATCTACAAGCTCACAACACGTCGCGATGCGACGCGTTGTGAGCTTGTAGATCAGCTATTTCCACTATCAATGTTATTTTTTAAGTAGTAAGTTGTCAAATATGTCAGTAATGTATTTGTATATTTAGGTTATGTGTCATATATCTACCATGTACAACGTCAAAGCCTAAAAGCCAAACAGAAATGTAATTATCAACGACAAATACACAATTAAATCGTTAATCGCCAATTATTTGAGTGACAATTAATCGTCATGTAAAATGTCATATCGTGACAGCCCTAGTCCCTCTCTCTACCCTGTTGCACCTCTCGTTTATTCTGTGTTTCATTCTCATTCTTTGCCTTTTTTAAATGTTTTCTTTTTCTTCGTCTTCTTCTTTTTGCCGTGTGTGTTTTCCTCTGGTGTGTGATTCCCTCGTTCCCTCCCTCTGACCCTGATGTTTTCCAACCCCCAAATCCTCGTTCTCTGTCTGTCTGTCTGTCTGTCTGTCTGTCTGTCTGTCTGTCTGTCTGTCTGTCTGTCTGTCTGTCTGTCTCCGTCTTTGTTCCTCTCTCTCTTCTTCTTTCCCTCGCTCGCTCCGTCCCAGGAGACGTTACACACACACGAACGCACACGCTCACGCACACACGCGCACACACACACGAGCTCACACGCTCACACACACACACACACGAGCTCACACGCTCGCGCACACACATCTCCATTGAGAGAGTATTTGCCCACATTTTGAGAGAGTAAATGCCTTCAGAGCTATATATATATATATATATATATCTACAACACACTTGGACATATGGCACAGTAGCTACTGTAGCTGTGGGCAGAGTAGAACGCTCCCATGAAAGTAGCGAACAAAAAGCAAAAAAAAAAAAATACTTTATATATATAATAATAATAATCCTGACCTCATGCAAAAGATAAAACAAAAAGATCTTAATAGAGAACTCAGCAATGTCAACTAGATTCTAGTCGACATTGCTGAGTTCTCTATTAAGACCTGAGGCAGATTCTGCAAATGCCATCTCAAAATCAGCAGTTCTCACACTTTTTCAAAAAAAAAAAAAAAAAATCTTAGCAGGTCTACGAGCTCGTAACGTAGCATGAAGTGATGCGCTGCGAGCTTGTATATGTGTGTTTTTTTTTTTATATATACCCAACGCAAAAATCGAAAAAGACACACATGCTTTCCGGTTTTAATGGGTTGATTAACCGCTATCAACCTGCCGGTCACTATTCCAGCCGTGTCTGGGCGCGAAACCTTTCAAAAATATCGCAATATCCGATCTACAAGCTCACAATAAGTAGTAGTAGCTGGACCTGAGTTGGCACTGCTTTTTCCCCTTCTACATCAAATTATGTTCTCCCAAAAAATAAGGTGATCTACAAGCTCCGACCGCATGTCGTGACTTGTGTTCTGAGCTTGGAGATCGACTATTTTTGGCTAACGTAACCCCCCAAGAACATGGATGGATGGATGGATGCTAGGGTTGGAGTAGTCTGGGATCACTTCACTTTTCGGGCTTGTAACCGGTCTGGAGCGGAAACCACAAAACGTCATGTTGTAGTACTCAAAGGACTACAATTTGGCCGGAACAATCCACCGGAAACTGTTTGAACCCAAAATAATTCCCCTGCGCTCAAGGACATACTTTTAGGGCCTAGCTAATAAACTCCTTGATGCAGAGTAGTTTTGCTTTTGAAAAATGTGTTTGGTATATGCATCTTTTTTTAGTCCAAGAGCATTTTAAAAGGGATTGGGGAAACAAACGGAGGGAACCAAATCAGAGCTTCTTCTAGTGGTTTCCGCGTTGGGGGGAAACCAAACGGGCTGTTGTGAACGAACACCAGGCTTTCTCTCTGAAAGCCTGGTGGGCGAGGTTAGGGTTGGAGTGGTTACTTCAAATAGACTTGTTTTCCCCTATTTTCCAGGCACATGCAGGGTGTGCTTTTCTCTTCCCCCTCAGAAACACTTTCCCCCCATCGCGGGGAGGAGGTGTCGTCGTGCAGAGCTGTGGCTGTGATCGTGTTTCCTCACGTCTCACGTTGACACAGAATGTCACGCGGTACATTTTGTGAATCTTAAGCACGGGTTTACCGTAAAATGCTTTCATGTGTTATATGATACAGTATATGATAATTATATCGTGATCCCTCTGTGCTTTTTAAGTCAGTGCGGTTCTTTTACATTTGAAGGACCCGCGCCCTCCCTTTAACGCTGAAAGTATACAAATGGAACCAAAATGTAACCGTTAGGGTCCATTTTTGGTTCCGTTTGTACACTTTCAGAGTTACAGACTTGCAAGGGTCCGTGTAGAACCCCCTCAAGGAACCCCCGAGAGTCCCTGAACCTCACTTTGAGAACCATAGCTTTTAAGTTGTACAAAAAAATGAATCAGAGTGGACTTTTTTATTTTTTTATTGAATCATCTGTTGTCGACAGTCCTATTGATTGTGTCTTATTGAACCGAGGAGACGGATATAAAAGACATTATTTTGGCATACGTTGATGTATTTCGTCATCAGCTGATATGGACGGCTGTGTCAGCTTCCCTCCTTCCCTTTTGCTGGCTTTTACCCCAGTAGTTTCACCGAACATCCACTAGATGGCAGCATCGTAAACACATCTCCCTCTCCCCCACCTTGCCTCTCCTGTTCCCCTTCCACCTGGTTCACCATGCCACAGTGAAAGTATGACGTCATCCATTAAATATGAGTCGTTGTTTTGTTTTTAGTTTGTTTTTCTCTGGGATGCATTTTGTGACCTCCATGATGTTGTTGCTTGTAAGGAGAAAAAACAAGGGAAAGGGATTTGCTTTAATTTCTTACGGGGAGAACTGTAATTGTTAAGCCCGTATCGAGTGCAATGTATGACTTCTTTTCCCCCGATGCACCGACATGAGAGACATGAGTTGAAGGAACCCTCTGCATTGTTGATGGGGCCATGATATGATATCGTCGTTGTCGGGTGGAAACCTTGTATGTCCAAAACCGTTCGTTTTTTATCATTACATTTTTTTTTAACTAAACTAGTGAAAACAGCCGATCTAAAAGCACACAACGCCTCGCACCGCGAGGCGTTGTGTGCTTGTAGATCTGCTGTTTTCACTACTTTTGTGCGACCGCCTTGTCTGTTGAAGCAGGGCTTTACTTCGCGAAAAAACATACAAATCTGAAACTTGGGGATACGAGGTTTCTGCTCGACAGTGACGATATGGCCCTTCTTTAACCCTTAGCTGTTAGGAAGGGCCCGTCCGTCGTCTCTCTCTAATCTCAGACTCCTGTAATCCACCCGTCTGTCTTGCACTCTGTGTTTTTTCCCCCGGTCCAGAGGAAGAACTGTGCCATTATTATCAACTGCAGGGTTTCCTCCTGCTTGAAGCGCTCGCTGTGTTCGCCTCCAGATTTCTGAGTGCGGGAGGAGGAGGAGGCAAGCAGGAGAGAAGGCTCAAGGGTGTCTGTGATCTAATCATTACACCATCTCTTCACCTCTCCGACCCCACTCCATCCATCTCTCTTGTCTGTATCCCTCTTTCTCTCTCTCACACACGCACACGCACACACGCACAGACGCACACGCACACACGCACACACACACACACACACACGCACACACACACACACACACACACACACACACACACACACACACACACACACACACACGCACACACACACGCACACACGCACACACACACACACACACACGCACACACACACACACACACACACACGCACGCACACACACACACACACACACGCACGCACACACACACACACACACACGCACACACGCCCGCAGGGGTGTCGCACCAAATTCTGCATGGGCTCTGGGTACAGGATTCACTCACATATTGTGCATTAACTATTGAGAAAATAGCAGATATACAAGCTCACAGCGCGGCACCGAGTGCCGCGCTGCGAGCTTGTAGATCTGCTATTAAAAAAAAAAAATAATAATAAATCAAGTCTTTGACTATTTCAATCTTCTAAGGTTTTTTGAAAAAAACCTATGTTTCTATGTCAGTGGTGCTCAAACCTTTTTCATGTGAAGGACACCCAAAATTATATGTATTTGGCCACGGATCCCCCATCTCAAAATATTTCATTCCAGGGACCCCCAGAAGCAAAATTTGAGTTGTTCGCTTAAAAAATACATAATATTCAAAGATTTGCACACATTTTCACGACTTTTCAAAAATAGCACATCTACAAGCTCGCATCGCGACACTCTGTGCTGCGCTGTGAGCTTGTATATCTGCTATTTTACAATAGCTAAACATAATTAAGGCCCCTCCACCTTGGGCCCTAGTAACTCAGTCCCCCCCCCCCCCCCCCCCCCCCCTCTTGTGACGCCCCTGCACACGCGCAAGCGTACGCGCACGCCCGCACGCATACACACACACAGAGACAGTGACTTCCCCCTCTCTTTAACTACTCCACTCCCCATCTATCTTTCATCCAGGCTTTCTCTGGCCCTCTCAGTATTCCTGCGCCTCTGCTCCTGCAGCACTCAGGAGGATGCAGTCTACCGACCTGACTGATGTATACTTTGGTTTGCGTGCCGTGCCGTGCCGCGCACCACCCAAAATAGCCCCGATCCGCCAGCTCACCATGTGTCGCCGGCCGGCGGCCGCGCGCCACTTTGCGAGCTCGCAGATCGACTGTTTTTGATGAGGGGCCTCCGGCGTGCAACTAAAGTATAAATCCCCCCCTTAAGGGCCCAAATAGAAGATTCGATATTAGCGACTTTAAGCTAGATGATTTTCAGGACGGCAACGCCAGGCGGACTACGGCTGCTATGACGTAATCGCCGTAGCGATCAAAATGGTTAAGCAAAGGCGCGAGGCGACGGGTTCCCACCCCTTTCACTGAACGCTTTGGTTCCCATGGCGACGCGTACACGCAGCAGACGGAGTAGGCGCTACGTGGGAAGGGACCCTCTGCCGTCTGCTCGGCAGGTTTATCTATCGAGCGTGGATCATTTCTGGTTACCGTTGTCATCTGCCGTTGCCGTAGCGTTGCTTAAGGTCGCTATTATTACTCTGCATTGTTGATGGGGCCGTGATATGATATCGTCGTTGTCGGGTGGAAACCTTGTACGTCCAAAACCGTTCGTTTTTTTTATCACAAAAAGAAAATGATTTAAACTAGTGAAAACAGCCGATCTACAAGCACACAACGCCTCGCGGTGCGAGGCGTTGTGTGCTTGTAGATCGGCTGTTTTCACTACTTTTGTGCAACGGCCTTGTCTGTTGAAGCAGGGCTTTACTTTGCGTAAAAACATACACATGAGGTCAAAGAGGGCGAGACATTGTCGGCTCGCGCATGTAGCATCTGTCAGTTTTCCCGTCCAAAAGCAACATGTATAGGAAATCGTTTTTTTATTTTTCTTGCTGCACTCTAGGCTGCAAATACTTGCCTTGGAAAAAAAAGTGTTTAACTTTAAAAGGAATATTAATAATTGATAAACCGTTGCCATACCATGTTCAGCTGTGGATGACCACGTCGTGTCATGATGTGCACCCAGTGTTGTGTCCAGGGACGTGCTGGCCATTGGGAAAAGCGGGACAACTCCCGAACGGCCGGTTCATTCCTGGCCGATCCAGGCCGGCCATTAGGAAAAAATAGAAAATAAAATGTCGGCATTCGTTCCATTTTGGGGGCTGGGCGGCCAACAAAGTAAATCGTCACTGTCGGACAGAAACCTCGTATCTCCAAGTTTCAAATTTGTAAATTCACCATACAAGGCCGTCGCACAAAAGTAGTGAAAACAGCAGATCTACAAGCACACAACGCCTCGCGGTGCGAGGCGTTGTGTGCTTGTAGATCGGCTGTTTTCACTAGTTTAAATCATTTTTAAAATGATAAATACAAAACAAACGGCTTTGGACGTACAAGGTTTCCACCCGACAACGACGAAATATAACTCATGTAATTGGCCCCACTGGCTTGTCATTTGTCATGATCTGAAATGGCAAATCTTTTAGTAGCAGCAGCGCTATAGAGAGAGATCTCTCTCTATAGCGCGCAATGAGGGCCTCTACAACTCTTTTTCCCGGGCTGAATCAGGGGCCCAGCACGTCCCTGTTTGTGTCCTTGTGTCGTCACGCTCTGTCATCCTCTGTATGAAGCCAAAGATGTATACTGTACTTATACTTGACGGTGTGTGTGTCTCATTATACCACGGTACCCTACCGCTGTGGCCTAACTCTACGACCGTGCAATCCTGACTGTGTAGCATTATTAAGACGCGTGTTATTGCTGTAACATACTGTAAAATTTGTACATAGCACACAATAAAATGTACATTGCTTCTAATGTGTTTTCCGAAGCTTCTTCTTCTTTTTCCCCCCCTTCTCTCCTCTCCGATCCCCCGTGTCTTCAAATTGAGTTAAATCAAAGTTGACTCCCCAAGAGCCAGTGAAATAATTTATCGTAATGGGTGGTCATTAATTTCAAATGTCACCGTCGACGTTTGCATTAAGCCAATGAGATCAAATGACAACATCTTTAGTTGTTATTGAGTAAATGGGAAACGACAGACTTGTACTTTTTTAATCCACTTTTTCTTTTCATTCCAGTTGGATATTGTGGGTACATTTTGAGTTCATTCTCAAAGAACACACTTTTGAATTTAACTTTCAGTTAAGTATTCATCATGAAAATCGATGTACAAACTGAAACAATGATCAACTCTGTTGGGTCCGTAAGATTGTTGGTTTTGACATCTTTTGATCTACTTGTAAACTATGAAACATATCTAATGATGTCAAACCTTTAAAAAAACTTGAGCTGATGAGAAATAATATCCGTACGTTAAAAACCACAAAAACAATACAATTGTCAATACAACCGATTTTGAACCTTTTTATAACCATTTTAATTATAAAAAAACAATTATGTAATTCTAACATAAATCTGAATGAAATATATATTCATACATAGTTGAATTACTAATTGATTTAAATAACTATGATGCGTTGCCTCAAATGTGCAGGTTTTCAGGCTTTGTGTGATATCTGATCGCTGAGGTTGTGGAAGGATTCTGAGCAGCATCATCGAAGAGATACCATGACGTGATCTCTCTCAAGTTCAAGGTTCAAGGTTCAAGGTTGTACTTTATTGTTACGTCTTTTGTACAGGTACATAAGAGTAAATTTTGTTTTTGTTTGGCATCCTTCAGACAATGCAGTCGTATATCAAAAAACTATTTAATAACAGCAAACCACATCTAAAAATAATAATAGTAATAATAATCTAAAAAGGTGTAAATAATAAGACGTAAAAAAAGAAAAGGCAAAAGAGCAACAGGAAAAGAAAAGAGCATCCTCATGTACATGTGCAAAAAGTTTCCATACGCCAACAGCATATCCACTTTGGAGATACATTTCCATTTGTCTCAGTAAACGATTAACAGAGCTTGACAAAACAGTCTGACATTTTACACCATTTACTGTAATTCTCCATGAGCTAACGTCATGTCTACAAACATGCCATCTGCCATGTCTGGCTTTCCATGAAGCCAGACATGGGTCCAAAAAATGGCCCCTTGTGGTCGTGTAACTCTGTGAGTGTACAAATAGAACCGAATGGACCTGTCCATTCGGTTCTATTTGTACACTCTCAGAGTTACTGGGGTCCTTGAAATGAAAACGTTTGAGGACCACTGTGCTACACTAAATGGAAAACTTACCATGATACCATGGTAACATGACAGGGCCTGTGACAGGCCATGAAAACCATATCATGCTGTGAGACAATAAATAGTACCTCCCTATTTTAGCAAGTCAGTGCATTCATTAGTGGTTTGAGAGACTTACAACTACAGTAGGTTCTGTAAATGCTCTGTGAATTTCACTCCATATTTGTGCATATTGACAGAGACCTATACAGACCGATGCCTATATACAGTATATATCTCCATATTTGGGCATATTGACAGAGACTAACAGAATATGCCCAAATATGGAGATAGTATTGATGTCATTCTGACATCATACTGTAGTAGTGACGTCATGGACTGGCCTCCAAGTACTCTGGCTGCGGGTCCTGCCCAAAAACGAATTAGTCATTTGTTCAGGTTAGATTTATTATCAGATTATCAGATAATCATTTTTCATTACTGAAAAGCTTGTTTTTGTCGTTTTTATATAAAAAGTTACATGGTATAACTTTAAGGGTTAGGATGATTTTGAAATGTAGACTATCTGCAGTGAAATCTCAGCCCTGCACAAATCAAACTTACTGCATTGGTCATGGGTCAGGGTCATCAACCCAAAAATATATTTTTGCCACGGACTTACAAAAGGAGTGGTCAACAATATTACCATGAATAAAATAATAAATGTATATTAGTCCAGTAGACATGATGGAGAACACATGCTGTGTTTTTAAAGAGGGAGAGTGGTTAGTCATCCCTTTGAACTTTATTTTATAGTAGGAAAGCTGAGAGGGAAGGTGTAGATAGAGCAATTTATAATCCATTTTGAAAAGATGCTTTAAAAGTCAAGTGTATTATTGTTATTATTTCCATGGCCATCTCTGAACCTTTTATTACTTTCTTACCTCTAATTTTTCCAAAGTGATAGCTTTGAACTTTTCAAAGCACTAAAGGCAATTAGAGAATTATTGTCATATTGACATCATCCACATTATTCATTTGCTTTAAAAACCTGGGTTCTTTATTAGAGTGTTAACGTCAAAGGGCATTTGAGAAACGCAGCTCTTAAACTGTTCACATTGCCTTGGAAGACATGTTTTGGTATGGTTCTCTGCAATGGTGTTTCTGGGCGTACTGGCACCAGTGGCCAGTGGTTCTCAAAGTTCAGGGGTCCTTGAGCGGGTATTGAGAGGAGAAAGTGGTACAGTCAGCTGGGGCATTAAGGCCACTGTGGCCTCAGGTCATGCCATCTTTTGAAGGGGCACAAGGCCAAACTGAGGGGCAACGACGGCCATGGCCTTCATGGCCTCCCTGAAATTCCTGCCCTGACGGCAGTCCAGGCGTGCCGCGAGATAATTTGATAATATTTGGAATTTATTTGGACAATTAAAAACAACTATTTAGGATAATTTCTAACCAAAATAGCCATTATCTCAATGTTTTTCTCGCTAAAATTTGCCATAAATATAAGGTGCCAGGAGTGAAAAGGCACCCCTACATTCATTAAGATAATGTAGGGGTGCCTCGGATGAAAAAGGTATTTGTAGGGGTGGCCTGGGCTAATAACGTTTGGGAACCCCAGAAAGAACACATTGAAGGATGTTCTGGTTAACCAGCATTAATCTTGTTATGATATTTCAGGTATTTCATTTTTTTCTATCAGGTTTTAATTATTTTTTGGACTGAAAAGAATAACAAGAGAATAATACTACATTTGTTTTGGCGATTTTATTGCGACC
The DNA here is from genome assembly GCF_963921795.1 of Nannobrachium achirus. NCBI lineage: Eukaryota > Metazoa > Chordata > Actinopteri > Myctophiformes > Myctophidae > Nannobrachium > Nannobrachium achirus. Next base: position 10,174,000 of record NC_137828.1, read on the forward strand.
ATAGGTCGCCGTTTACTATCAAACCCGTCACAGCTTGTCCGTGTCCTTTTCGCTTTTTTTTTTTTTTTTTACTATAATTTTTATCCCACAATTTTGTAACCCATTTTTTCACCCAGTGCCAATTGCCTATGTAGTCCTGGGCTCTGCTCTCCCTCTGCCGCGCCTGGGGAGACAACGGACGGACCTCATGCCTCCTTCTATGCATGAGGAGTCCAAGTTGCTTCTTTTCACCTGACAGTGGGGGTTTCCCTGGTTTGGACGTAGCGCGTGGAAGGAACACGTTATTCCAACCAGTTCCTTTCCCCTCCATCAGGCGCCCCGGCTGGCCAGGGGGAGGCATTATTGAGACCAGGATTACGTGCATGTTTTTGTGAGGGTATCAACCCTAGGAGACACGGGGAGAACATGCAAACTCCACACAGAAAGGCCCTATCGCCAACCCCACCTATAGGGTGTGGGCGCTGATGACGCGGAGGAGGAACACGCCGCCAGCGCCCACAGCGTCCCCCGGCGGGAATCGAACCCAGGACCTAGCTGTGAGGCGAAGCGCTAACCACTGCGCCACCGTGCCCCCGCTTTTCACTTTTGTTGTCGTACATAGGTAGAGGCCTCGAATAATAATTATCAGTCAATCTGATAATTATTCGAGGCCTCTACCTATGTCGTACATAGGTAGAGGCCTCGAATAATTCTTGCCTCCTCCTAGCACTTTATTTTTTTCTATTTTGGTGTAATATTTCTCTTATATTGTTTCTAAAAATGTGCTGAATAAATCAAATCAAACAAATCAAATCAAAATCAAGAACAACCACCCATGTATTTCTAACGATACCCGAGCAGCCTCGTTCGTTGGCACTCTCACTCCCTCACAATTCCTCATCCTAACCTATCCCCCCCCCCCCCCCTCCCCCCTTTCCAAATCACCGGATCCAGTGTTGCAAGATGTACGATAATTATCGTATTTGTACGATAATTTGACCCTCTGTACGATGTACGATCAATAATTCCAAAAATGCCCAAATGTACGATAATTTCGGCATATCACCAAAAAGAGTGTGAATTCACTATTTCCCCTGGCTGCTGATCTGGGATCTGGTTTGGCTTCTCAAAATAAGCCAGGAAATCAGTCAATCTGACCCTAGATCTGTACTTGGAGCCATTAAAAACTCTTTCCAGACCAGTTTCAGGCTTTTATTTGTGTAAGCTCCAGGAAGTTGCCTGCCTCCACACAGCATAGGCCTATCTGATGCGTTTTTGTCACACAGGAGTTTCAAACAAGGTCGTTTCTTACACTAAAGATGCATTTTTTGGTGAAATTACGTTTTTACGCCATCGATTTCTCTTTTTTGGCTGTGTACGATAGTTTCATGTCAAATACGATAATTCTGAGCCTCCGGTACGATAATTCAACATTTCCCATCTGGCAACACTGACCGGATCTTATGAAATCGGGGATATTCATATTTCCAACAGCTAGACTGTGCTTGATATATCCCTGATCCATTTCTCTCTCTCTCTCTCTCTCTCTCTCTCTCTCTCTCTCTCTCTCTCTCTCTCTCTCTCTCTCTCTCTCTCTCTGTGTGTGTTTATCGCTGTCTTCTGGGGCCACGTGGGAGTCATCAACACTGCGAGATTCTTCGGCTCCAGTGTGAAAATATCAAGCAGCACTTCTTCCCCGTGTTTTCCCCGAGACTATCGGCACTGCATAAATACTGTAGAACACGCTCAGGCAACTCATCTACAAGGACGCACACACACACGCACGCACGCACGCACGCACGCACGCACGCACGCACGCACGCACACGCACACGCACACGCACACACACACACACACACACAGGGGTGTCACACCAAATTCTGGGCCCCGGGTACAAGGATTCACTGTGGGGCCCCTGTGCTTTAACTATTGAAAAATAGCAGATATACAAGCTCACAGCGCGGCACCGAGTGCCGCGCTGCGAGCTTGTAGATCTGCTATTTTTGAAAAATCGTGAAAATGTGTGCAAGAAACCTATGCCAAGGACCCCCAAGATGATATGTATTTGGCCATGGACCCCCATCTCAAAATATTTAGTTCCAGGGACACCCCAGAAGCAAAATTTGAGTTAGAAATGTTCGCTTAAAAAATACATATATTCAAAGATTTGCACACATTTTAACGACTTTTCAAAAATAGCAGATCTACAAGCTTGCAGCGCGGCACTCGGTGCCGCGCTGTGAGCTTGTATATCTGCTATTTTTCAATAGATAAAGTTATTAGGGCCCCTCCACCTTGGGCCCCAGTAACTCAGTCCCACTTTCCTACCCCTTGTGACGCCCCTGCACACACACACACACACACACACACACATACACACTGAACGCTCACTTTGGAGAGGCTCTATACAGACCCTTTAGCATTACTGCATCTCTCATCATTATGCATTGATGCCGTGTTCATTCAGGGGAGTGTATATTCCCCCCCCCCCCCCCCCCCCCCCCGTAACCGTGACCTGACGTGTTATCATACATTTATTCTGCCCCGATGTGTTTGGCTTGCCATCCCCCGTGAATGCGCTGTAACACTGATGCATGCTATTTATGCACCGCCTATAGCTACCTACCGAGAGATTTCTCGCACGCCATAAAAACACACGGAAACGCTTGGCATGTGCACAGGCTGCAAACGAACCCAAAGCGCGCCGATACTTGCTTATGCGTATGTATGTAGGCTAATGGCAATTACTGTGGCTGTGTGGCACATATAAGTACACTAGGCAAACAGCGAAGATAAATATGGCAGGTGGAATGGGGATTTTTTTTCTCTGTACGGTATGTCTTTTTATCCAATTTGTGGTTTTCTGCTATTGCCTAGTTAACACCAGATTTGACCTTTTGGCATCGTCAAATGTTGGTACAGTACATAAGTAAGCCTTGCCGAGCCATGAGGCCCATAAGGCAGGAGCAGGCACGTGCACACACAGACATCAAAGGGGGCTTGAGCCCCTGCCCTTTTATCCGTCTGTAAAAAGTGCCCTCTCCAGACCATGATTGCAGTTTTTACTATGGTGATTGGCGAAAGAAATGCAAATGTCCCTCTATCCATGCCATACCTGAACCTGAATTAAAAATAATTACTTTGTCCAAACTCTCCTGAACTGGAATGTAGCATCGTCTTTTGAAAGAATTGCCCTCACTGTCCAGAAATCCACACCACATCAGTATTGCCTTTTTTATGCTTAGTTTAGTGTGTCTTATGAAGTACCGAAAATAGCTATTTTCAATGTTTTCACCAAAAGGCTCTTTTTAGAAATGTCAGTCCCTGCCTCTCTAACATTCTCTGCACGTCCCTGGTAGGGCTGCACGATTTTGGGAAAATATCTAATTGCGATTTTTCTGACTAATATTGCAATTGCAATTTTATTCGCAATGTTTATGTATTTATTTTAAGGTAGGATAAGTGATAGGTTTTTGGTTAAAACAAAACGTTTTTTTTTTTTTTTTTTTTTTTTTTTTAAAGGTTGATATAATAAATTATTTTAACCAAATAAGATCACTTCACTACCTTAACTCAAGCTTCCGAAGCTTCCGTTGAAAATGTATTGTGTAATACATTTAAAAAGAAATTGATTATTAATAACTAGGCAAATTGGCAATCATGCAAATGGTTTGATACAGTTCAGTTATATTTTCCAAAGTTTCCCTTTTATTTTGCTTATTAGCAATATAAAACCTTTTTATATTCAGAAATATCTCAGTAATGGTATTGTCTGCCTCTCATTATTGTCGCTGACTTGCTTTCATCAAGGCAAAAAAAAAATCACCCTAAGCCATAAGTTTCCCATGTGTGCAGGGGACGGAGGAGGGGAGCCACCGTCACACAGAAATCACTTTTGCGATTATTATGCACCTTTGCAATTTGCTAATTGCGTGGTTCCAAATCGCGATTCCGGTTTAAAAATGATTAATTGTGCAGCCCTAGTCCCTGGGCAGGAGCCTATCTCCTGTTTCTGTATAGTGTGAGACAGCTTGACGCCCCTGGACATGATGATAGTATGTCACAAGGCACTGGGTCCCATTTATCAGAGTCTATGGTATGACCCGGCCGGGGACCCAACCTCCACCTCCCAGTCTCAGGGCGGACACTTTAACCACCAGGCCACGGAGCTGGTACATACAGCATACGGGCGGGTTTAAAGCTTCAGTCCATAACGCCAACAGAATGTTCATACGTTTTGCAACAATGGCCAAAACTACAGTAAACTACTGTAGATGGTGGCGCATTGAATGTCCAATCTGCTTCAAAAAACTTTAACATATTGTCAAGTTTTACTATGCGACACCAGGGTGGAATTGTCTAAATGGAAAAGTAGAAACCACCGTAGATTCACTATCCTAACATACTCTAGCACATTGGTTCTCAAAGTGGGGGTCCTTGAGGGAGTTCCAGCAGGTGTCTCCAAATGATTGTTAGGAACCAAATGGACCCTTATGGGTATATGTACCTCTGAAAGTGTACAAGTGTACCAAAGTTGGTTCCATTTGTGTACTCAGAGTTTTACAATATAAATTGGGGTCCCAGAGATAGAAATGCCATTAAATGGGGGTCCGTAGCCTAATGCATGTCAAACTGGGGGTCCTTAAAGTAAAAATGGTTGAGAATCACTGCTAGAGCCGTAGAAATCTTCTCTTATGGGGGGTCCCTCGCATATCTATTCGAATGGGGGGTCCGGGGGCTAATAAGTGTCAATTTGGGGGTCCTTTTGACATGAAAACATTTGAGAACCACTACTCCAGCATACAGATGAGATTGGTTAAAATATAATTGTACGCATTAAAATAACTTTAAGCCTATCAAGTTGGGGGGGGGAAAATCACACCCAGTGTGAAGTGAGCGGTGCTTTTCAGTAGGGCATTAAGTGTCCTGCAAAGCTTGGCCAATGAGCCAAGTGTGGGACATATATATTACATACTGTACATACAAACAGACAAAGCCAGATGCAGGGGCGGCCTTAGTAATCTGGAGGCCCGTTTCAAGAGCTATTGATGAGGCCGCCCCACGCCACCGCCAGCACACCCAGGCCACAGTAGCCACGCAACAATCGCACACAGAAGTTGACTTATAGTCAATGACTGGCTGCTATTTATATATTATTATTATATCACTACATAATGTTATAGCATTGACCTAAATGGCTTTATATTAACAAGGTTATATGATTATAAAAAAAGTGTTATACGTGTGTTGCAAGTTGAACAAGGCTTGCTGGCTTGCTCTTGGAGGCCCCCTGGTGGCTGAGGCCCGTTTCAATTGAAACTGGTGAAACATAGCTAAGGCCTCCCCTGGCCAGATGTAGGAGCGGATAGCATCACTCAACAGACTGCAGTTAGCTCAGTTTCTCCAGTTTGCCAGTTTGGCATAAATACATACTGTGTAGATCAATAAATACTTAAAGCACTTAAACGTCAGCATCCGTATTGTGGCGAAGGCTTTCGCAGAAAAGAGCAGATCGACATGCTGGTGAACTTGTCGATCTGTTATTTTCAGCACTTTTGCCAATAACAGCATTACACTGTGGAATACATCTATTTATTCATAAGATTTGGAATGAAACAAAGTCATTTTAAATTCCAATATTGTGTTTGCGTTGTTTGTTCTTTTCCAGACCTTTCACTTAATCTTTTATAAGTGTGACAGCAGCAACTGGTGACTCGAGTGCACTCTCTATCTATCTCACAAACACTCTCTCTCACACAGACACACACGCACGCACACGCACACGCACACGCACACGCACACACACGCACGCACACACACACACGCACACGCACACGCGCACGCACACGCGCACGCACGCACGCACGCACGCACGCACGCACACGCGCACACACACACACACACACACGGGTACACACCTCCATTCCGAAACCCCACCATTCCGAAGATTGACTTCCATTATTCGGAATGGTGGGGTTTCCCATTGTTCTATAAGACCCCACCATTCCGAAAATCAGAAACACCACCATTCCGAATATGCAGTTTCATTTTCACCCACCTCCATCCACCCCCACCAACCTCCACCCACTTTCACCCACCTCCACCTACCCCCACCCACCCCCACCCACTCTCAACCTCCACCCAATTTCACCCAACTCCACACATCTCCACCCACCTCTACCCACTTTCACCTACCCCACCCACCCACCTCCATCCACCCCCACCTGTGCCCACATCCACCAAGTTTCACCCAGCCCCACCCACCTCCACTAACTTTCACCTACCTCCATCCAGATCCCTCCACCCACCCCACCCATCTCCACCCGCTTTCACCCACCTCACATCCACCCATTTTCCCCACCTCCAACCATTTTCACCCATCCCCACCCACCTCCACACATTTTCACCCACATCCAACCAGTTTCAGCCACCCCCACCTACCTCCGCTCAATTTCACCCACCTCCATCCACTCCATCAACCCCCACCTACTTTCACCCAGCTCTATTCACTTTCCCCCAACCTCCACCCACTTTCACCCAGGCCCACCCACTTTCCTGCCCCTTGGAGTCGGGTGAAAGTGGGTGGAGGTGGGGGGGCCAAAGTGGGTGGATGTGGGAGAAAGTGGGTGGAGTTGGGTGAAAGTGGGTGTAGGTTGGGGGAAAGTGAATAGAGCTGGGTGGGGGGGTGGGGGGGGGGGGTAAAGGTGGGTGGAGGTGTGTGAAATTGGGTAGAGGTGGCTGGGTTAAAGTTGGTGGAGGTGGGTGGGTGGAGGTGAGTGAAAGTGGTTGGAGGTGGGTGAAGGGGTGAACGTGGGTGAGGTAAAGTGGGTGGAGGTGGGTGAAATAATTTAAATTTCGGAATGGTGGGGTTTCGGAATGGTGGTGTTTCGGAATGGTGGTGTTTCGGAATGGTGGTGTTTCGGAATGGTGGGGTTTCGGAATGGAGGGCCGTCCCCCACACACACACACACACAGATCAGGGCCACTTGAAGCGTGGTGAGATAAGGCCATTGAGTCTGTACATGCAGGCAAGATTTCACTCCTGATCCTCTCTGACTTGGCAGAGGGAAGGCAGATTTATCAGTGTTCATGTTAACCCTGCAAGACCCGAATTCATTTCTACTGGCCAAAAAATAAAAAATAAAAAAAAATAAAAAAATCAGATGGTAATAATGTTTTTGTAAGGTTTTATAGCCATACATCATAAATCATAAATCATGCTCTAATTTGCATTTTGGGGATATTTTTCACAATATTAACATATGCACGTGTTCTAGACATTCTAATGATCACGAAAAAAAAAAAAAGATTACAGGCATTTTACTTATGTTTTAGTGACTGAGGAATAGCTTCAGTTAAAAAGTGAGATGTTGTCCGTCCAGATGCTGGAATTTCAACTTCTCTGGGAGGTGTTGAATGTCAGCCTCTGTGGGGGGTATTTATATGCAAATATCGTGGCCAATGGCATTGTAATACTAAACAATAGGATTTAATGGCGATGTTAATGTGAAAAAAAGAACAGGAAAACTAACTATAACATTTTTTTAAAAACGATTTAAAAAATGTTGCCAAAAAGCAACGCTGGGCCTTGCAGGGTTAAGCTGCTATCGCTGCTGTTTCATTTGTTCCTGCCTTGCTACCCGCTAGTGTCTCACATGTCATCGTCGGGCAGAATAAACCTCTCCATATTTTAACTTTTTGTGGGGTTTTTTTTCTCGTAAAATGAATGCCCTACATCAGGGACGTGCTGGGCCCCTGATTCAGCCTGGGAAAAAGAGTTGTAGAGGCCCTCATTGCGCGCTATAGAGAGAGATCTCTCTCTAAAGCACTGCTGCTACTCTAAGATTTGTCATTTCAGGTCATGACAAGTGACAAGCCAGTGGGCCAATTACTGTACATGAGTTATATTTCGTCGTTATCGGGTGGAAACCTTGTATGTCCAAAACCGTTTGTTTTGTATTTATCATTTAAAAAATGTATCAAACTAGTGAAAACAGCCGATCTACAAGCACACAACGCCTCGCGGTGCGAGGCGTTGTGTGCTTGTAGATCAGCTGTTTTCACTACTTTTGTGCGACGGCCTTGTATGATGAAGCAGGGCTTTGCTTTGCGAAAAAATGTACACATTTGAAACTTGGAGATACGAGGTTTCTGCCCGACAGTGACGATTTACTTTGTTGGCCGCCCAGCCCCCAAAATGGAACGAGGGCCGAGGAATGAACCGGCCGTTCGGGAGTTGTCCCGCTTTTCCCAATGGCCAGCATGTCCCTGCCCTACTTCAAGGGCGGGCAACTTTGATGATAGAGAGGGCCACTGTATTTCCACACTCACTCCAGAGGGCCACATGCCTTGGCATATTGTTACTGTCGAGAAAAAACCTCTCATCTCCAGCAAGAGTAGCAAAAATAGCCGATCTGCAAGCTCAAAACTTTTGAATTGGAATCCTGAATTATCTTTTGTTATTTCTTTAATTGTAATCCTGAAATGTAACATTTTGATTTTATTTCCAATGCATTTAGTTATACTTTAAGAACATAATACATTGGACATAAAAAAAGACTAACATTTTAATACTACTATACAAGTCATTCAACTACTAATGTAGACTGAAGTAATTAGAGCGGGTCATGTTTGCATGTTTGGAATTATAACAGCTGAAATCAATAATATCAGTATTCCGGTATTAACCTGCGGGCCACATTAAGTGAAGGTGGGGGGGGGGGGGGGGGGGGGGGGGGCCGCATGTGGCCCCCGGGCCACCAGTTGCCCATGTATGCCCTACTTCAGTGGTTTTCAACCTTTTCAGGCCGCGACCCCCAAAATAATCATATTTTACCCTGACAAGCACTAAGAGTTGAGGCATTACATTTTGTTTAACACAGTTCTATTGTGAAAATAGAAGATCTACATGTTGCGAGGCGTTGTGAGCATGTAGATGGTCTATTTTCACCATTTTTTTTCTCTCTAATATTTGACAATTTGGCCAATGTTTAATTTGTCATTTTAGAAATGTGCTCTATACACTTTATGTTGGTTTGTTTACTGTTGAGTGAGAAAACAATGTTGCACATTAAGTTCATCATCTGGGGACCCCCCCAAAATAATTTGGGGACCCCTCTGGGGGTCCCGACCCACAGGTTGAGAACCATCCTTCAGCGTCACACAAAAGCATCGAAAGTAGCAGATCCACAAGCGACGAGTCTTGGACCTTGTGGATCTGTCGCCCTGAAACATGGCGGTGGAATCTCACCACCGTCATGGATGAGGTTCCACTTGGTTTAGACCGGATGAGCCAATTTGCCGCTTACGTCTACACCAGGGGTAGGCAACCTTAATCATCAAAAGAGCCATTTTGTCCCAAAGATTTATTCAAAATCTGTCTGGAGCCGCAAATTATGTTTGCTTTCTCATGCTTTTTCGGGCCTTTCAATATGACTTTTTTATTGTTTGCCAATTTCTCAAAGCAGATCAAGTATACCAGTAAGCCCGCAGCGTTGGCGTTAGCAAATCATTAATATATTCTTTATTTTCCTTCAATAATTTGTTTCTTATCGGGTGTGTAGACGACACTTTTTTTCCTCTACAATAGGAGAATGTAAGAATAACTTTATGACTACTTCAATTATAAATTATGATTAGAATCATACAAGACAAAATAAACCTCTTAGTTCTTTACATACTTCTTTGCCCAGACAACTGGGAGCCACAGGGGAGGGTCTAAGAGCCCCATGCAGCTCTAGAGCAGTTCTCAACCTTTTCAGGCCACGACCCCCAAGATAATCATATGTGACCCAACATAGCAGAGGGGCAGTCATTTCGGAAAGCACAGCTTTAGACCAGCCCTGAAACTACTTTTCTTTTTTTTTCTTTTTTTTTTCTAAAATGTGATAAAGCCACAAAAGCATTTCATAAATATCAGGCTACATTTCACTTAAACGCCAGAGCTTAACTCTGCATGTAAATAAGACTTTTTTTTAATTAATGTGAAGAGAAACCTCACATTTTGCAGGTTACATTTCATCTAAAAGGCTGAATTTCTCAAATCTAGTATTTCTGCATGGCATAACTCTATAATCTACAAAACTGTTGGGTCAATCTTCACAACCAATATATCATTTTGTAGCTATGATTCCCAGCTTTCAAATTAAATAAAAAAATGAAAATGAAAAAAAAAATGTCAATGACTAGCCCTCAGCTGTGTTCGGACACATATTTTAACTGGGGACCCCCCACGCTGACAAGCACTAAGAGTTGTGGCATTACATTTTGTATAACACGGTTCTATTGCGAAAATAGCAGATCTACATGCTCACAACGCCTCGCAACGCAAGGCGTTGTGAGCATGTAGATCTGCTATTTTCGCAATTTCTGCCTCTAATATTTGACAATTTGGCCAATGTTTAATTTGTCATTTTAGAGATATTAAAAGTCCTTAAATTGTCACTTTAGAAATGTGCAGATATACCCTTTATACACTTACACTTTATGATGGTTTGTTTACTGTTGAGTGAGAAAACAATGTTGCACATTAAGTTAATCATCTGGGGACCTCCCAAAATAATTGGGGGCCCCCCTGGGGGTCCCGACCCACAGGTTGAGAACCACTGCTCATCCCACGTCATTCTGGGTGGTCCCCAGATGATTAGTTTTCTCACTCACCAGTAAACAACCCAACATAAAGTGTAAGCGTATAGACAGAGGGTATCTGCATATGTCTAAAGTGACAATGTATAATACCTCTAAAATGACACATTAAACATTGGCCATTAGAGGGAGAAATTGTGAAAATAGCAGATCTACATGCAACACCTCACAAGAACTACTATTTTCACAACAGAACCGTATTATACAAAATGTAATGTCTCAACTCTTGGTGCTTGTCAGGGTGGAGGGGTCCCCAGTTAAAATATGATTATTTTGGGGGGTCGCGGCCTGGAAAGGTTGAGAACCACTGCCATAGACTATGCCTTATTTACTGTGAGGCATCCGGCACTTCCAAACACAGAGCTTATAATGAGGAAAAATAACATGCCATTGTCAATGCCTTCTCCCTGAGGTCGCAGGTCAACCATCAATAATAACAATAACAGTATTATAAGTATTATAATAAAGTATTTGTGAGAATTGGAAATGGCTTCACTGTCAAATGACAATGTGTGTGGGAGTGCCTGTACAGGCAGTTAGTGCACTGCTCTGGTGTAATACAGCACTTAACCCTTTTAGTGCCTATCCCGAACATGTTCGGGATATTCTGGATCAAAAACAATTTTTTATTTGCTATTTTACTTACCCCGAGCTGCTTGGAGCAACGTGGGTGGTCCCGGCTCGCCCAGCGCTCACCAACGAGAGACGCTAGATGCTCCGACGATTTATTCCATTGAAAATGGTTTAAAATAAAGTTTAGACCCCCCCCAATGTTCACCAAATGTTCAATGTAGGCGGCGCAACGTATTCCAGGGTGCCTATCCCGAACATGTCCGGGATATTTAATAAAATGAATTATTTTATCGGAGGCCTCAACGAAGCCCCGGTCTAGACGTCCATCCTTGGCCGGGACTTAGATTCGGCCATCCACGGGCCGTATTCGCGCTAACGGCCGAATCGCGCCGCCCACTCCAATAATAAATCACATCTTTAGACAGGATTTTCTCCGGATTGTGTCCCCAGACCCAAAGAGAAAGTTTTTTTGCGGCTGAAATAGCTTTAGATCGGGCTTCTAAATGGGTTAGCATTTTGGCTACGTGTCAGCTAGCTTCCTCCTCTAGACACCCATAGGATTGACCGGAGTGAAAACACAAGCCAGTTGGGAGAGGGTCGACGAAAGCTATAAAGAAGGTCTATGGATAAATTTCTGGCACTCTAGCACCCCTTGTGGCCGGATGGCACTGTATGAGTTAAGTACATTTACTTAAGTACTGTACTTAAAGTACAGTTTTGAGGTATTTGTATACTTTACTTCAGTATTTCCAATTTCCAATACTTTTACTTCTACTCCACTACATATCTTATCCAAATATTTTACTTTTACTCCACTAAATGTATTTGAAAACTTTAGTTACTAGTTACTTTGCAGATATAAATTATAATATTATAAAACATACATTAACCACTTTAGCCCTATTTTATACCTTGGCTAAATAGATGCGACGCGTTGTGAGCTTAGATCTGCTATTTTCAATCATTTTGTACTTTTACTTTTGGTACTTTAAGTACATTTTGATGCCAATACTTTTGTACTTTTACTCAAGTACATTTTGAATTCTGGACTTTTACTTGTCAAAAGGGTGCCCTCACCCCAAAATACCTATGAGAGTGGAATCCGCGTTCTTCCAATGCATTTCAATGAGAGTGAAGCGGTTTCATGCCAGCAGAGGATTTCTGCAAAAAACGCTCCCTTCTCATTCAAATGCATTGGCGGAACACGGATCCACTCTCATAGGTATTTTGGTGTGAGGGCACCCTAACAGAGTATTTCTACATTGCAATTGATACTTTTACTCAAGTAAAAATGTGAATACTTTTTCCACCACTGGTCGCACGTTTCTCCTTTCTCTCACTGCACTTTGGTTATAATATACCCGCCTTTCTACAGCGACAATAATAATAATAAATAAATCATTTGATTAAATAATAATAATAATAAATGGATATGTACAACTAGCCACACCACAGCAGATAAGGGTTTGTGGCACGTATTGCACCTAGAGTGAGTCAGTGTACAAGCATTGTTGTCAACAGACTGAGGCTCTTTATTATTTGCTCAGCTGGAATATTTGGTTTAGTGTGTTTAGTGTGTGTGTGTGTGTGTGTGTGCGTGTGTGTGTGCGTGTGTGTGTGCGTGTGCGTGTGCGTGTGTGTGTGTGTGTGTGTGTGTGTGTGCGTGCGTGCGTGCGTGCGCGCGTGCGTGTGTGTTAAAGATTGCCGAGCCACACGGAGCACATGTCCCAGTGCAGCTTGTTTAAAAGCCAGATAACAGTTTATTTTAGCTGCTGCCTGCAAGCTGCACATCAATTATTTATTGAGCCTGTTTGTGGGATGCACGGTAAATACAGCCCATAAACAGGCTTTGTGGGATGGATGGATGCATGTTTGTGTGTGCAGTGTGTATTTGTGTGTTTTGCAACAAGATGGATCAGTGCAGACAGATGCGCACGCACGCACGCACGCACGCACACACAGACACACACACACACACACACACACACACACACACACACACACACACACACACACACACACACACTGCGCACACACACACACACACACACACACACACACACACACAAATGGTCTTTTAATCCATGATTCAGTGTGTTTTCAGTCAGGACTACGGATGAAATTTAGCATTCTTGCTAATTCCGGTGTATTTACATTGCATTCATGTAGTGTTCATTAATATGCATTGTCCCGTCTAAATAAACAAATAAATACAAATAAATAAATACTTGGAGTTGTCTAGGCCTCAGTTTTTCCAATGAATTGAGTACAAAGGAGGAAAGGACCCCAATGGAAAGAAGCCATAGGCTTTCTTGGGTTTCAAATCCTATTAGCAGACAAATACTGTGCTTTCCTGAGCTTGTCTTTGCAAACTGTTAATAACGTATTCAATCAATCAATCAATCAATCAATCAATCAATCAATCAATCAATCAATCAATCACAAATAGATAGCAATCCGGATAGATAGCAATGACTGACTGACTTACGTGTCTAAAAGAACTGCTGCAGGCTTAATATTTCCAGATAAGTACTAGTATATTGAGTATGTAAAAGCACCTAACATTTTACTCAAGTATACTTGAGTAAATGTACTTAATTAATTTACACAATTGTGGATAACACGAAAAGACGGTGTCTGGCCCAAGGCCGCCATGCACCGGCGGAGGCCTAAAAGTAACGGGGTGAAAGATATCACGCACGAGGCAAGGCTATGAATTAAAGTTCCACCGTTTCCACCGTTTCCTCCCATATGACAGAGATGATAGAGATCCACAGTACAGCTTCTATTTGGGGGTTTTGAGCTCTAGCCCTCTCTTCATTACTTTTCTCTCTCTCTCTCTCTCTCTCGATCAGCCTCAGCCCAGGCAGCACGCCATGGCATTCGGAAATGTGCCCCCATTCCCCAGTGTCCCCCAGAGCACCTTCCACCATGTATTCAGCCCCCATTTGTCTTCGCCGGGGAAAATGTGGTGGCGTCAGCACTTAAATGTCCCAACCTCCTCCAGCAGGGGCAGCGTCACCAGCAACAACCATCACCACCACCACCAGCCTGAGGTCACCCCACTCACTCACCACGGCCTCCAGCATGGGTTTTGATTGATTGAATCAGGGACATGCTGGGCCCCTGATTCAGCCCGGGAAAAGGAGTTGTAGAGGCCCTCATTGCGCGCTATATAGAGAGATCTCTCTTTATAGCGCTGCTGCTACTCAAAGATTTGTGACAAAGTGACAAGCCAGTGGGCCAATTACATGGGTTATATTTTGTCGTTGTCGGGTGGAAATCTTGTATGTCCAAAACCGTTTGTTTCGTATTTATCATTTTAAAAAATATTTAAACTTGTGCTTGTAGATCTGCTGTTTTCACTACTTTTGTGCGATGGCCTTGTATGATGAAGCAGGGCTTTACTTTGCGAAAAAATGTACAAATTTGAAACTTGGAGATACAAGGTTTCTGCCCGACAGTGACAATTTACTTTGTTGGCCGCCCAGCCCCCAAAATGGTACGAAGGCCGACATTTTATTTGTATTTTTTTCCTAATGGCCGGCCTGGACCGGCCGGGAATGAACCAGCCCTTCGGGAATTGTCCCGCTTTTCCCAATGGCCACTTTACTATACATTATACTACAGGAAAAAATACCCCCCAAAAAATCTGCTCTAAGTAGCATGTGAGGGGTCAAACTAGGGGACTTAGTGATGACTCATCACTAAATCATAGTTTATATAAGTGAATGGGACCCCAACTTTCAGCAGCTGTCAAAAATCCCCCTAGGGATTTTGAATTTCAAACTGTGTTAGATGTGTTAGACACCTTTACAGACACATTGATGAAGACATTATAAGGAATTTATTCCCAGATTTTATTAAATATCCTCTGACTATTTATTTAGGTAGAAACCTAAACGGTACAGTCCCAACATTAAAGGCTAAGCTATTGCTCCCTGGGACTATGTACAAAGGAGAACAAGGAAAAACTACGGAAGTGAATGACACCTCTTTCGATGGGATATTACGTTTACCTCCCCCTGTGTTCTCCTGATTTTTTCAGGCCAATTTAGAAAGAAACCAGTGATTCACATAATGTATCGGATGTTGTAAGGACATTCCACATGTTGGTGGCAGAGTTAGTAGTAGTTAGTAGTTTTCCCATGTTTGGATTGCAGGCCACCAGATCATGGTCGCCCTGGACCTTAATGGTGAGCGCACTCGCTCCACATTCTGTGACAGCTCATTTGCGTGGCGTCTCCATGCTTTTCTCAAGGTCTTTCGTCTCTATCTCTCTCTCAGGTTGTCCTCAGAGGCTCAGACGAGCCTCCATCGTCGATTCCAGTCATCCCGGTTCTCCATACATCCAGCAAGCTCGGTGCTTTGTGCTCCCGCGTCATTCTTGTGTAGGCTACGTCCACATATGTTAGTGTGGGACGTCCTCGTGACCGGTGCCCATGTGTTGGTTCCCACAGCACCAGTTTACTGGCTGGCAGCTCCTGGTGTCTTTGGCAGTGTCCTGCAAGTCTCATTCTCTTGGCTGCTATTTTATCGCTCACCCTTGATATTCCAGCATACAGATTCTTGTTGGTGACATTTGTACTCTTGCTCATGTTGAGCACTACACGTAACATTCTGTTGTAGCACCCGTCTAGAGACTTCTGCAGAGTTGGCTTCAGGGTCCAGCATTCACTGCCATATAGGAAAACAGACTGATACTGTCGCATAGAAGACGCTGAGTTTGATTTGTCAGGGGAGGTTGGAGTTCCATACACTAGCCATGCCATTCAGGGCCCTCCATGCAAGTGCCTTTAGTCACCTTATGGTGTGTAACATTGTGGTGAGGCACATACTGTTGGCTATATGTTGTGCTAGCCAAAACACTAACATTCCTGTGGAACATTTAGAGGGCAGGGGAATACCTCCAACCACTGGCAGAAGGAAATATAATTATGTCCTTGCTATTGGACAGAAACCTCTTATCTCTGTATTGTAACTTTTTCATGAATGAATGCCCTTTTTGAGCATACAGCCTCACACAAAAGTAGAGCCACGATGTCAAAACGCGGCACGAAGCGACACGTTGCGAGCGTTTCGAAAGTCACAGTTTTGGACATGTGAGGTTTCCACCCGACAACGACGATGTACATGCTGCACAGTATATATGTGTCACTTTTGATAAAGTATGGATACACACACACTCATGGGTGTTGTGAATGCTCCATTTCTGGGTTATTCATTAGCCAGCTAGAAGAGAAGTGTCATCATATCTAAATGCCAGATATTTACATTTGTGGAAATGACTGATGCACAGCTACACAAGATGTACAACAAGCCATGGCAGAGAAGAGTGTAATAATTATAATTATATTGTTACACACTTCTCTCCCATTGAGTTACATTATATAGAAACCAAAACTACCGTAATTGCTGACTGACATTTCCTAACTTAATTGGAGCATTATACGCAGGGGCGTGCAGAGAATGTTAGAGGCAGGGGCTGACACTTCTAAAAGGGTCTTTTGTTAGGTTATAGTCACCGGGTGAGAAAAATGGGTTACAAAAACCGTGGGATAAAAAATATTATATAAAAAAAAAGGGCCTTTTGGTGGAAATGTCGAAAATAGCAGACCTCCAAGCTCAAGCTTGGAGGTCGGCTATTTTCGGTGCGTGATACCACACTGAACTAAGCATAATCAAGTGAATACTGGAGATGTGGCGTAACGGCATGGATCCTGCATTCAAGTTCAGGAAAAGTTGTACAAGGCTCTTTGTATGCTGCAATTCTCTTGAATGCTGCCTTCAGGTATTGCATGGAAAGAGGGGGCATTTGCATCTCTTTCACCATAGTAAAAACTGAATTTATGGTCTGGAGAGGGCACTTTTTACAGACGGATAAAGGGCAGGGGGTCAAGCCCCCTTTGATGTCTATGTGTGCACGTGCCTGATTATACATAGTGTAGAGAAGACAAGAGCTAAGTGTGCGGGTAAATCTGGTTTATTCAACGTGTCCCTGACAATATGTGATGTCAGGGACAGAGAACATAAATGAAGTATGAATATGCTGAAGCCTACAGCACAGTGGTGTGGCCATGCGGCCACTCGGTTCACCCATAATGCATGATCGTGCAGGCGTTGCAATTTGTCCAGGGGGGAGTGTCCTCAATTTTCCATTGAATGCCTAAGAAACGAATGTATATAATTATCATGGAAATAAGGCATCATCAATTTTAACGGCCGCCCAGTCACGATTCATCAACTATGCAGGAGTGAGGGATAGAAAAATCAAACAAGAGCATACACATAACACAACAACAACAACCACCACCTGCAAAGCAACAAATTAACCACATTTGGTTCCATTTCTACTCAGTGTTAAATAGTTAAATTAACATTGAGAGAACTTTACAGTGTATATGTATGTTGTTGAATGTTTTGAAAGATTTATCTTTTAATTTATATTTACATTTTATCTTTTGGTGCCATGATTTTTTCTCTTCAATGTCCCACGATGCCATGGTCTCCATAGACTTCCATGTACTTTATAGTGCACGGATCGTGCACGCCCATGCCTAGATGATGCACCACGTGTGTGCCCACTGTTCACAGCTTTCAAACAAAAAAATCCGCTTGGAAATCCGTTCAGGCATTCATGATTTATCAGCCATTATGTTTTCTTCAGATGTAAACAAACATGGCTGCCATGTTTGAAAGAATGGGTTGGTATGGGGGTTAAACATGCAATTTCGCGATCGCGATCATGCCTAACACATTTCTGGAGGTCCAAAAAACATTTTTGAAAAAAAGAAATTTGAAAAAAAAAAAAAAAAGAAAAAATCTTCAAAAACGGCCCAAACTCGGGAAACTCGGGGTTGGCACCATATGTGTAATGAGGCCAAACAGGGACGCCAGGATAAACGCCATGAAAGTGGTTAATTTGCAATCGTGCAATTAGCGACAACATTGCCAGCTGTTTGTAATTGTTGTAACTACCAGAAATACAGATTGAATGTAAATTCGTACCCTTTTAAGTAATCAGAGCACATTGAATTGAATGGGTCCATTTACAATTAGATCACCTGCAGCAATCAGCCACGCGTGGCCTATATCAGCCTGGCGCTGAGAAGAGGGAAATATGTTATTTTTGGCTGTGTCAGTTATCAGCTATTAGACATGTGTTTAGTGCACACACAGGACTGGAGGCTGGCTGAGACTGTAGTTATACCCATGTAATTACCTACCAGGCAGGGGCGTCACAAGGGGTAGGAAAGTGGGACTGAGTTACCAGGGCCCAAGGTGGAGGGGCCCTAGTAACTTTAGCTATTGAAAAATAGCAGATATACAAGCTCACAGCGCGGCACCGAGTGCCGCGCTGCGAGCTTGTAGATCTGCTATTTTTGAAAAGTCGTGAAAATGTGTGCAAATCTTTGAATATGTATTTTTTAAAAGCGAACATTTGTAACTCATAAATTTTGCTTCCGGGGGGGGGGGTCCCTGGAACTAAATATTTTGAGATGGGGGTCCGTGGCCAAATTCATATAATTTTGGGGGTCCTTCACATGAAAAAGTTTGAGCATCACTGACATGGAAACATGGGTTTCTTGCACACATTTTCACAATTTTTCAAAAATAGCAGATCTACAAGCTCGCAAGCGCGGCACTCGGTGCCGCGCTGTGAGCTTGTATATCTGCTATTTTTCAATAGTTAACATTCATGGGGGGCCCCGCAGTGAATCCTTGTACCCAGGGCCCAGAATTTGGTGTGACGCCCCTGCTACCAGGCACACGCGCGCACACACGCACGCACGCACGCACGCACGCACGCACGCACGCACACACACACACACGCACACACGCACGCACGCACGCAACGGACACATACTGAGGCAGCGATGATAACTGTGTCATTCAGAAGCTCTTCTTCCTAGATCTTTGAGCCGAGAAGTCTGCGATAACGACATAACGTCACTGAATTCAGCATTTCTTAATTTTTTCAGTCACTTTTGACACATGCGGTTGATCTCACATGGTTGATCTCCTTTCTTTTGTATTTTTTCATTCATGACGATGCAGAGCATAAGCTCTCCTCAGATACGTTGCCCTTAGCAGAGTTAGGTAGATTCTCAAGGCAATTAATGTCTACGTTTGGGAAAGTGTGCATGCGTAATGTTCCTTTTCCTCAAAAGCTGTCATTTCCCCCCCTTGGAGACTGTTTTTGCTCGCTTTAACGATTTGCTTGAGATGGATCATTGACTATTTGGGCCATTTTGCTGAATTTAATTCCTGCAATAAGTCCACAGTACGTTGTAGAGTAGATTTACATCGAGATTTAAGTCAGGGTCAAACTAACACTCCAGATTTAGCTTGTATCAATCCTAAATGTCTTTACAATTACAGTTGTTGGCATGGTTACAGAATCAAAAACCAAAGCATTTCTAAAAAAACAAGACACTGCAAAGCAGTAAAATGTAAATGGTCACATTAGTATGTTTTTCTTCAGCTAATTGCCTCTTAGGGGAGAAATGAGGTGATTATACAGGCATGTTTTATTTAGACCATTAGCAAGGACTTCGTGGCGGCGGCATGGATTGTCATATTTAATTGAACAAAAAGGGTTTATTGGCCTGAGCACTGAGCAGTTAGGCAATGCCTTACTCACACCAGTGGTCAGGGACGTGCTGGGCACCTGATTCAGCCCGGGAAAAAGAGTTGGAGAGGCCCTCATTGCGCGCTATAGAGAGAGATGTCTCTCCATAGTGCTGCTGCTACTGCTGATCATGCCATTTCAGATCATGACAAGTAACAAGCCAGTGGGCCAATTACATGAGTTATATTTCGTCATTGTCGGGTGGAAACCTTGTATGTCCAAAACCGTTTGTTTTGTATTTATCATTTAAAAAAATGATTCAAACTAGTGAAAACAGCCGATCTACAAGCACACAACGCCTCGCACCGCGAGGCGTTGTGTGCAAAGGCCGACATTTTTTTTTTTTTTTTTTTTCTGGACCGGCCGGGAATGAACCGGCCGTTCGGGAGTTGTCCCGCTTTTCCCAATGGCCAGCACGTCCCTGCCAGTGGTGGATGAAGTTGTGTGATTTTTGAGCCGTGCTCTTGGAACAGGAGCTAAGCTCCAACATCTGGCTTTGTCCATTCAAAAACTGGTGGCAAAAAAAAAATAATTGTCCAGGGCTTAAGTAAACTGAAGCATGGTCTACATCTGCCCTCGATATGGCCTACATCTGTCCTAGATATGGCCTACATATGGCCTACATCTTGGCACAAACGTCTCTAAGTTTGTTGTGTGTCCATGTAACGGAGGTGATCCAAACCTCCCCACCCGGCTTCGTACCCGGGTCTCCCACGCGAAAGTCCAATATCTTAGTCCACTAGACCAAAGAGACATCTCTTTGGTACGGGGGAGATAGGCCTACTAGACTTTTGAGGCTTCAAGGCTGGGGCTGCGACTCTCTCCGCCACACTCACCCCCCTTTGACCTCCTCCTACGGGGAAGCCCGAATCCGGGTCACGGCACCAATGTAACGGAGGTAATCCGAATCTCCCCACCCGGTTTCGAACCCGGGTCTCTCGCGTAACCATCACTCCAAAGGGACATCCCTTTGCTACGGGGGAGATACTAGACTTTTGAGGCTTCAAGGCTGGGGCTGCGACTCTCTCCGTGACACCCAGGGTCGTGTCGTGTGTGTCTGTCCAAGAAATCAGTGTCATGCTGCGCACTAACAATCTGGATGGGGGGAAAAAGGACGAAAATAATTGAGTGACAGTTTACCGTTTACAGTTTAGGCATTTAGCAGACGCTTTTAATCCAAAGTGACTTTGGACAATAAGCAGGTAATACATCACTATAATAAACAAGATAATATGTCAGTACATCAACAACATAGGCCTGAACACATTATGACGCAATATTTTATGCTTTAAATATAAAAAAATAGCAGATATACAAGCTCACAGCGCGGCACCGAGTGCCGCGCTGCGAGCTTGTAGATCTGCTATTTTTGAAAAATCGTGAATATTAGATTTGACCCGATTCTATAAGTGTCTTTTGAATCCTTCTAAATGATATTTATTTGGCCACGGAACCCCATTTCAAAATATCTAGTGTGTTAGGGTTGTTCGATGTGGCCTAAAAATAAAATCTCGATTTATTTCTCAGAAAAGTCGATTTTCGATTCCGATTTCGATTTTTTGGTAAAAGAATAATACATCGTTTCAACTATGTTGTTTTCATTTAAAAAATGCACGGACATGATTTTTTTTTATTATTGTTTTTTTTTTTTTTTTTTTTTATATAGCCAAATAGCAAAATCTAACGTGGTGAGTCCTGCCCAGTCTGACGTGCGCTGCACGTACATCAAAGAAATTACACATCAGAGATAAAGTAGTATTAATTTGGTGTCGGACCTTGTCGTCCTGCTTTAGGAGGACCGGGCTGTGCACTTTTTGCCCCGTGCAAGGCTCCAATGAGTAAGAATTACCCTAATTAAAGTGAAAATCGATTTTACGATTTCTTATTTTTTAAATCGTCCAAAGGAAAAAATCCCGATTTCGATTAAAAATCGATTAATCGGAAAACCCTAGTATGTGTGTGTGTGTTTGTCAATTTGGTGAAAATAAATTGGTGGAACAGAAGTCATATTTTGGGACCACAGCTCCATTGTGTACAATGGTTTGTAAAGGCTCAGATGTGTTGCCACCCCATGTGGTGATGCAAACCAAGATGGCTGCAGTGTGAATATGGACACATTCAGTGTTGTAAAGTAACTAAGTACATTTACTTAAGTACTGTACTTAAGTACAGTATTGAGGTATTTGTACTTTACTTGAGTATTTCCAATTTCCAATACATTTACTTCTACTCCACTACATCTCGGATCCAAATATTGTACTTTTACTCCACTACAATTATTTGAAAACTTTAGTTACTAGTTACTTCATAGATATAAACGATTATATAATAAAACATACATTAATGCAATTTAGCCCTATTCTATACCTTGGCTATTTGAAAATAGCTGATCTACAAGCTCACAACGCATCGCAACTATTTTCAAACATTTTGTACTTTTACTTTTGGTACTTGCAGTATATTTTGATGCCAATACTTTCATACTTTTACTCAAGTACATTTTGAATTACAGACTTTTACTTGCAACGGAGTACATCTACACAGTGCAGTATTGATACTTTTACTTAAGTACAAAATGTGAGTACTTTTTCCACCACTGGACGCATTTCCGAACGCACCCTTAGTCAATTTGACCGTTGGCTCTGTAAGTTTGCTCTGCCCTTTTTTTCCCACCAAAAACTCTTAGCCAAAAATCGCAGATCTACAAGCACACAACACCTCGCACTTACAGGTGATACACCATGCATTTAAAAAGTATTTATGTCATATTGTTTATGTCCCAAAAACGTTTTTCAAAAGGTTTGAGGCTAATTTACCACTCCTGAATAGAGAGCCTCTCTCATTTTTGAATGGCTCTCAGAGCATTTCAGCTGCAGTACCACCTTTGGCCTGAACTGTGCCACCCCCTCAAAATCTTTTTGAAAAACATAAAAAAATAAATAAAAAAAAAATGTTTTTTTTTGTGATGATGACGTCACAATCGGCATATGACGTCACAATCGGCAGCAAATCTGGATAGCCTGTTTTGAGAACCCGTGGGATACTTTTAACCTTCTCCTTCTCAAAACCAGAGAAAGACACAACGGTCAGAAATGGGACTTTGTGAGGATAGAAGGTGCTAGTGGGACCCCAAAAAAAGGTTTTAAAATAGGAAAAGTGAAATTTCATGGTGTATCACCTTTAAGTTGTTAAAAGAGCCGGCAACACTGTCACTTCCTGGTACAACGTTCACCTACAAAAATGCAAAGGCCCAGTGGGGTGACACCATGCACAGACCGTCTAATAAATTAAGCTCAATTAATTACCGTGTTTCGCATAATTCTGGAGTTTAACGAAGGTCTCTGCGATAGCCATATGTATCCCAAACAATTAGCCATATCCAGGCGCAGGGGATTATAAATGAGGCAATTAAGGCACTGTGGGATTTGGAGGGGAAAAAGCTGTGTCGCTCATCCACCGCGTCCTATTTTTACATGGAATACCTTTGGTCTAGACACCGTCGCAGTTGGGGGGAAACCTTGTATGTGGAAAAAAAAGAGAACCTCCATTCAAAATTCCAATTGATCCAATAGGCCTATAGTTATTATTTAGTATAACTGTAGTAGATTAGAGATTATCATGTGTTCATTGATTATATTAATATCTAGCCTTATGATACAGTACATCATTGATACTGTATAGCTTGTAAGAGTCTAGATGTCTCACTAGGACTGAGTAGCTATTGTTTTGGTAAAACCTATCTTGTTATGGTACAGCTCGTCCCAGAGGCCTTGGCTATACACAGTATAACTCTTGTGTCTCACAACGCCTCGGGCAGAACTACTTTAACACTGCCCAGAGTGTTAAACTGTACTTCAGACTCCACCTAAACACCTAAACTACACCTAAACCCTTAGCACTACAGAAAAATCAATGACCATACATGAAGCTAGTTAGCATTTGTTTTTGTTTTTAGGTTTTTTAGAACTTTGATTATATTGTGTTTTTTCTAGATAGATATACATTTGCATTTGTTATATTGTTGATGATGTACTGACATATTATCTTGTTTATTATTGTGATGTTATCTGCTTATTGTAAGTCGCTTTGGATTAAAAGCATCTGCTAAATGCCTAAACTGTAAACTGTAAACTGTACTTCTGTCCATGATATCATGTTACATAAACTTGACCACCACCACCACCTAATACATTGTCTTGTCTCCTCATTTTCTCATTGATTATTGATTGATCTGAATTCCACCACAATAACCCATTTAATTTAATTATCCATTTACCTGAGGCCGATTAAATGCCTTCTAAATCAGTAGTTCTCACACTTCCTAGACTTTTCAACATGTTCAAAAATAGCGGTGACAAGCGATTAAACCACAGACTAAACCACTAACCAGACTATGACGAACGAGGGCTTAGATCATTTAGACCCAAAAGTTGAAACATGGAGACAGGGGCGTCAATTGGGTATGGCAGGGGTATGCAGCTGCCATACCCTGGGTCCAGGGGGTGAAATAAAAGTTACTTTTAAATATAAATCCATGAATGTCTCTTTGTCTATCTGTGGTGGTTATTATGTTGTTAAATTACATTAAAATAACTACAAATGCAAAATGTAACAAAATGGTCACTTTAACAAGGTATTATAATAATTATATTCTCCACACTTGTATTCTCCCCATCTTGACAAAATGGTATATTCCCAGGTTCCGCAGGTCAGCTGCACAGGTGCAATGCATTATTGTTAATTGTGGCACGTTTACTAACATGCCAAGTTTAGCTGCACTTGAACAACCGTTCCAGGCTGCCATATCCAGCCCAAGAAACCATAGAAATGGGGGAAAATAATAAAATGTACTTCTTAAAATAAATATATCATGCCTGTTGCTAAGGTATGGCAACATCCCACTAAAAAATGTATACTAGACGTCTAAGTTTATACGTATAAAAATGGGTCTACCAGAGGTATAGATATGCAAGTTTTTTTAGACGTCTAAACTTAGACTAGACGTCTAATATACGTCTAATAGACGTCTAAGTTTATACCTGGGTCTAAATTTAGACGTCTAATAGACGTCTATATTTAGACCTTAACGGCCGGCAAAAGTAGTGAAAAACTGACCTTAGCGGCCGTCAAAAGTAGTGAAAAACTGACCTTAGCGGCCGTCAAAAGTAGTGAAAAACTGATGCCTCTGGTGCTTGAGTTCTGTTCTGATGCTCTGCATTTTTTCACTACTTTTGACCCAGGTATAAACTTGCATATATACCTCTGGTAGACCATTTTTTATACGTATAAACTTAGACGTCTAGTATAAGTTTAGACGTATATTAGACGTCTAATATACCTAAAAATGTTTGCTGGGATGACTGGTGTCTTGCAAGACACCAGTCATGTTGCCATACCTTAGCTTTTTCTGAACTGATGCCACTGCATGGAGATGGATATACAAGGTTTCTGCCCGACAGCAACAACGGGCCCGGTGCAGCAGTTTGCAGCGGGCCCTGGCAGGCTGTCAGAAAGCCAGCCGGCCGGGGTCTAAAGGAGGGATGGGGAGGGAGGTGTGTGGCACGGTGGGACAGAGTGATGGGGGTCAGCGGCGTCTCGGCGGCGCAGCAGATCGGACGGACCAACCCGTCAAAGCGCTCATACGGGGGTCAGAGTGCAGACTGCCGTACAGACACTGCCTGAAACCTCGGGGTTAACCTGATTAAAGTGGGGCCTGGAGAGTCCCTTCTATCATCATCACACGCACGCAGGCGTGCGTGCACGCGCACAACACGCGCAGAAGTATTGACGCGTGGCATGACACACACACACACACACACACACACACCACACACACACACACACACACACACACACACACACACACACACACACACACACACACACACAGACACAGACATATACCTCCAATGCTCCATACACGCTTAATCATCCACTATATGCTCACACACACGCACAGACACACACACGCACGGACACACACACACACACGCGCGCTGTGCGCAGATGCACAGACACATGCGCTGCACAAACACACACACACACACACACACACACACACACACACACACACACACACACACACACACACACACACACACACACAGGAGGCTGCCAGCCAGAGAGCAATGTCCCCAGGCAGTAGCTGGGGCTGAGGAAAGGGGGGGGGGGGGGGGGGGGAAACACATTAGCCTAATAAGGGCCATCTGGTGGCCATTCATTAACTTGACCATCCTTGAAGTCCCCGACCCGAGATGTCATTTTTCACTTTGCAGAGGAATCCGTTCGGTGACAAGATGAACTTGGGCCACATTACCAGAGACGGAAGCTTGAGAGAGAGAGACAGCATAGTGACAGAGAGAGAGAGAGAGAGAGAGAGAGAGAGAGAGAGAGAGAGAGAGAGAGAGCACAGAGCTGATGAAGAGGGGTGCGTGCGAGTGAGGCAGAGGAGAGTGGTGAGTGTGACAGAGCGAGAGGAGTTAATTAGCCAATAGCGTGGCCACTCTGACACCACACTTCACAGAGCAGTAAATGAGAGGCAGGGTTATCTGAAGACCCTGAGACACAACCGTCAAGTAACTGCGTGTTTGTTGTGGGGATGCTGTGTGTTTGTGTGTGTGTACGTGCGTGCGTGTGTGTGTGTGTCTAACCCCACAGCATGCCAGCTGCCACTCTGACTCGAATAACAGTTGGTATAAACAACAGTGAGTGATAAACATGTACACACAAGCACGCAAGCGCACAGCGTACTTGTGCATGCACACACACACTCTCTCTCTGTCTTTCTCTCTCCCTCACACATATACGCATGCTCACGCGCATGCGCGCGCACACACACGCACACACACACACACACACACACACACACACACACACACACACACACGTGTGCAGGACAGGCTCTGGTAAGCTTTTAATCAAGCGGTACGTCTTGGGCCTGCATATGCAGAGAGATGCATCCCACTCCCTCGCCAAAATGCTCCGAAAGGTCATATGCAAATGTTCCTATTGTATCTAATTAGCGAGTATAATATGTGAACTATAATAATGAGCAAAATGAAAGTTTCTTCATTCATGTGCAAATGTCTTTATTTCTCTCCCCCCTCCCTGCTTTATAAGAATGCAAAGACTACAAACACTGCGAGCTTGCGGCAAGGTCATTTTCTCAGCTTGCCTGGAGGCATACTGTATAGCCCACTGTTGGTGGCCCTCAGGTGAATGTGGTAAGGCAGCAGCAGCAAACTGGTGGCCAGGTGGGGTCTTGCCCTTGCCACTGTGTGTGTGCTTGCTATTGACTCTGTATTTTGCAGTAGTGGAAATTGTTCCAGTATACCAGGGGTGGACAACTTTGATGATGGCGAGGGCCACTATATTTCCACCTTCACTCCAGAGGGCCACATTGCATATTGCTACTTCCTACTTTGTCATTCTAGTATCTCATACAAAAGAAGCAAAAATAGCTGATCTACAAGCTCAAAACGCATCGCGCTGCGATGCGTTTTGAGCTTGTAGATCAGCTATTTTTGCTTCTTTTGAATTGGAATCCTGAAATATTTTTTTGTTATTTTTTAACTGGAATCCTGAAATGTAACATTTTGATTTAATTTCAAACACATTTAGTTATATATTCATGTTGACTCTATGAACCTAAATACAAATACCTACATTGGACATAAAAAAAAAAATACATTTGAATACTACTATACTATCACTGTTATTAAGCTACTAATATAGACTGACAGAATTAAAGCAAGTCATGTTTGGAATTGTAACAGCTGAAATCAATAATATATCAGTATTCCGGTATTAACCAGCGGGCCGCATTAAGTGAAGGTGAGGGCCGCATGTGGCCCCCGGGCCGCCAGTTGCCCATGTATGCAGTATACGGTAGCTCTGGTCCAGACAAGTGACAGTAAGGCTTGCTGACATGGTGGTAGTTGTTGGCTCACAGCTGCTGTGGGGACTGGAAAGCCACTTAGTGCCAAGCCATTACCAAGGCTCATTCTGTTGCACTAGTAACATTTGAACTGCCCAGTAATCTCTATTTAATTAAGCGGTGGGAAATGATTGTGTTCAGGGGTCCAAGCTGGTCAAGCATGACCAGAGAAACGAGGGAAGCTGAATTTAGCCAAGCTGAAAAAACAACAACAAGACATCTATTAACTCATTTAACGCTGATCCCGAGTATACTCGTGAAAAATACTCGAGTATTTAGAGTGCCGATCCCGAGTATACTCGCGTAAAATACTGTATAACGCCGGCACCCTTACCCTACGGTCCGTTGGAAAGTCCTGGCACGATTGGACTCGCCGATTCATCATCATCACGGATCCACGTGCACAAAATAGTAATCCCTTAACATGGAGGCCGACGGGGAATCTCATCTTTAATGTCCATTTTCTCCAAACAACACTTTTAAAGCCAAGGATGGCATTAGATTCTCGCTACAATAACGTAATAACAAAGGCAACGATCGGCCATTTTAGCAACGGCATGGGGTGACGATGGCTTCCGTTGAATGACGTCATGACGTCAACCCGGAAGTGTTTACGCAATGGACTTCTGGCCTTCAAAATAAGAGAATGGCAGCTGGATATTTAACCCGTTCATGTCTGGAGCACTAAATGGGTTAAAGAATACTTACATTTTTACTTTACTGGAACTCGACCTTCCCACGGTGCAATGGTGCTGAGCCAGGAATCGAACAGTGTGGCTGAATCTTTTCTATCTCTCTTGTTTCGGACTGTGAGAAATGAATGCAGGTCTGGCCAGCATGTTCTGAGTCTATGTCACCTCAGGGTGGGGAGATTAACCGCTTTCCATGTCAGGCATTTAGAATGCAAGACACCCGCCCGGCTCTGTTCTCTCATGTCCCTTGACACAAATATAGGACTGTTTCTTATGTTGCCAGATAGGATGAGCAATGTTCACAACTCATCATCAAAAAGGTTGAAGGTTGAAGCTACTATTTAAATGGAAAGATGTAACACCTCCATCACATAATCAGTGGATTATAGATGTTATGCAGAATATCAAGGTGGAGAAAATTAGAAGTACTCTCAATGGCCCTACAGGGAGATTCCACAACACATGGGATCCATTTATGAATTTTGTTAACAACTTGCCTGGGCTTGAACCATAACAATACCAGTTACTAGGGTCTGTCCTCTTTTTTTTAGCACACACTGTTTTTTTATTATTGTACATATAACTTTGTATGAGTAGTTTTGTGATGTTTGTCTTGTTTGTAATGTAAAGTTATAATGTTTGTCCTGTTTGTAATGTGATAAGTGTTAATAAAGAAAAAAAAATAAAGAAAAAAAAAAGGTTGAAGGTTTTAACACACGCTCGCACACACGCGCAAGCATACACATGCGCACGCGCGTGTGCGCACACACACATACACACACACACACACACACGCATGCACACTCACACACACACAATACACATAGACATGCTTATGCCATGCACACAGCACTAAGTTGATATTTCTGCACCAATGTCATTTCACATCATCAGTGTCTTTCTAACTTAAGCCTTTTCAAAGGCAAAATCCACATAATATCAGCACCACCAAAATACATTTTAGGACATGGTTAAAAGAGAACAATCTAAATGTATAGGTTACTTTCACAACCATACAGTACATGCCTGTGCCACATACATTGAATGGAAGAGAAGGCCATGCATGAGTACCATCTGAAGGCCATGACTTCTTGACCCACATTCGACAAACCACATTTCCCGAATCGCGACAAACATGAATAAGTCATTAGATCTGGAGCGGTTGAGTACTTGACTAAGAGTTATGTCTTTCACAATTATACCAGCCATTATGTGCTGGCTTTTAGCAGCATCACTGTACTGAACCTCAGCTAAATCTATGCCACGTTAACACAGAAACTGCAGAGGACTGGAGTGCGGGGAAAAAGAAAGACACAGAAAATCCAGGAATAATTTAATTAGTTATACACCTGTGTGGGCCCTTGGGAATGGACCAATGCAAAACATATATATATATTTCTTGTGCTCAGAGACTTCTCCTTAATGAAGTTCTCCTCTGCAGAAATCTAGGTTATACAGCCTGCAGTTGCTCATCAACAGGAGCTACTGTAGATGGAACAGAAGACGTCGGTTCAATTGGCTGGATACTAATAGTTCCAGGGTAATGCATTACTACAGTGTGTATCCATCATCATCTTCCAGGTTTATGTGTAATCACTTGAACCCCAATTCGGGGGGGCAGAGTTCAGTGCACCAAGGCGGCCATGGCTGAGTTCTTATAATGAGCCCACCTGCATGGGCTATCAGACCAGAGGCCCTGGTTTGATTCCAAGCCAGGTCAGCTGTCTGCCAGCCAGGTCAGCATGTCGATTGGCAGGACACTACTTAACCCCCTGCGGTTGCGCTCGCAATAAACAATATTCAAACAAAACAAATGGGTTTCGTATGAAACCCTTGTTTATTAAGGTCTGGAAGGGAGTACTCCTTAATCCTTTTCTGACAAAGTTACACCTACATTATATTAAGAGCGAGTTAAGAGCTACAATCTATTTAGGTTTGTTTCACTGGGGGATGTAAACAGACCTGCACAGTCTGACGTAACTTCCCTTAATCACAGCACTTTCCGACACTTCCGGTTATGCAACGCACAGCGCACATCGTGTCCAGGGTGGGTGACGCGAAGTTAGAGGATATATATGTCACCGCTAGATCGAGAAACAGTTAGATCGAGAACCGGAGTCCAAACTCTCCTGAACTTGAATGCAGCATCTTATGTTGTGTAGAAATCCATGCCTTACACCACATCTCCAGCATTGACTTGATTACGGTTAATTCAGTGTGGTATCAAGCACCGATAATAGCCGACCTCCAAGCTCACAACGCGTTGCAGCGCGACGTGTTGTGACCTTGGAGGTCTGCTATTTTCGATATTTTCACCAAAAGGCCCCTTTAGATATTTCAGCCCCCGCCTCTCTAACATTATCTGCACGTCCCTGCCACAGAAGATGGTGTTGTGAACTCTTTTGTGCTGCTGCAATAGACAGCAACAGTCGAAATCCACAGTAATACCTGCTTTTTTGTATTGATGTATTTATTCTGTGGTGTCATATTTCAAAATAAACCTCTGGAGAACTGAGCAACTGTCTTCATTCTTTCATGGTCTTGACATTTAAAAACCAAGTAGTGTTTCATTATTGTTTGACATGGCTGAAACTTTTCACCCCATTACATAGAGAGTTTAATTTTCCTCTATAATATTCATACGGAATTATTAACTTTTTCTTTGTTAGGTTGTATTATTAAATAATGTAGGCTACTTATTCTAAGCTTCTATTATCCAAATTAACATGCTTGTATTGCTCTAATTAACAGTCTATGGTAGGGCATAAAAGCAATTGTGGTTTTCATTGTCTTACAATTGATTATCAGTCCAGCCTTCGAAAATTGACTACTTGAGCAACTGTGCCTGACTAGCTGGAAAGAAAGTACTCACATATTTTACTTAAAGTATCAATACTGAAATATAGAAATACTCTGTTAAAGTAAAATTCCGAAATTCAAAATGTACTTGTGTAAAAGTATGAAAGTGTTGGCATCAAAATGTATTTAAAGTAACAAAAATACAAATTGAGGATTTTAGAGGATGTTGAGCTCTGCTGCCTTTTGATCTATTGTGTGCTCATGTCATGTACTGTCTGTGTCGAGTACCTTTATTGTGTAGTGATGTCTTGGTGTTTCCTGTGTTTGCCTAGTTACTGTTACCTGTCTTGTCTCACCTCCCTGTGATTAGTTATGTTCTCCACCTGTGTCCTGTTAGTCTTTAAGCCAATCGTGTGTTGATTGTACTTTTGTGTTCACCTGTGTCCAGTTACCCCTGTATGTATAAATAGACCCACAATTCCTTCTGTTCCCTTGCTAGATTATAAGTGTTGTCATGTTGTTCAGTCAGTTCTGGTCCTAGTGTTCTCTTTATAATGGTCAACTTTGTTGTTTTTAAATGTGCTCTATAAATAAAGTTGGATTGGATTGGATTGGACCAGTGTTGTTTTTGACAGCAAATTTTGATTTAGTTTTAGTCATAGTCTTTTGAATAAAATGTCATTTAGTTTTAGTCATAATTTAGTCACCTGAAAAGTTTTAGTCTGATTTTAGTCGACTAAATATCATAAGATTTTAGGCGATTAAATCTACAGTTGATTTAGTCGACTAAAATGTATTTTGGCAGGCCTTGATGGCGTCGTAATGACCGATTTTACACTTGGTTGTGTGCTGAAAATAGCAGATCTACAAGCTCACAACGCGTCGCGCTGCGACGCGTTGTGAGCTTGTAGATCGGCTATTTTCAGCATGCAACACCTGAGAGCAACCAAACATAAAATGTCTCTCTTCTCCACTAGTCCCTCCCTAACGTTTTAGTCTAATTGACAAAATTGTCAATATATTTAGTCTTAGTTATAGTCATCACACCTTAGTTTTTATTTAGTTTTCA
The DNA here is from genome assembly GCF_963921795.1 of Nannobrachium achirus. Taxonomy (NCBI): domain Eukaryota; kingdom Metazoa; phylum Chordata; class Actinopteri; order Myctophiformes; family Myctophidae; genus Nannobrachium; species Nannobrachium achirus. The sequence goes on from NC_137828.1 coordinate 10,206,324, forward strand.
TCAGTGAAAAAAACACAGTCGACAAACATTTTTTGTCATAGTTTTAGTCGACAAAATCAACACTGGATTGGACAATAAATACTTATGCATTAGACCTGCTCTGCTCCTGCCTGTCTGTTCAACTATTGGGTCCTCACGTTCTGCTTTGCATCGTGACAGCTCATCCATAATACACCATCATCAAGTTTGCAGATGACATCGCTGTCATTGGGCTGAGCCCACAGACATGAGCTATTCTTTGCTCTCAAGCTTCAAGTTCCTTCTTGTTACCATTACTGAAAAAATATATAACTCATGACTTGAGCTGTCAACACCTCATCCCTGCAGAAAAGGTCAAAACAGTGGACTACTGTATACTTCTTAATTAGACGAAAGACTAAAGAGAGAACAGCTCCCTCGACAGCTTCCAGTAAGAGATTAAAGACCCAACACAACTGAATTTATATAAATACATGGTATAACTATAAATAAATATATATTTATTACACCCCAAAAATAGATGTACATAAAATACATAGGCATACTATAAAACCTAATCTTCTAACACACAAAATCCCAACTACAGTAGTCTCGAGTATAGCAATACAACTGTTCTCTCCGAATACTATATAGAGTCTGGAACTACACTCTCCCGAAATTTCTTTTCATGAAAATACAATTTAAGATATTGTTAAATTATTTCCCCCCCCCCCCCATTTCTACTAAGCAGCAAGCTTAGGTGCTTACATGATCTTGATTCATTTTAGGATAAATCTGTGCGACACAGAAGCAGAAGTGGTGGGGAGGCGGGGCTTCCGCTTTCCCCTTTACCTAGGAGCAAGAGGAGATGTCACCCCACCAACGTCACCCAGTGACGTGTTGGTGTCCACGCCTATCCGCCATGACACTTTGGGTGGCGGAACTGGCACCGGAAGTTCGGTGAATAACATTGGCGTCTATTAACGCCGGCTGGGACAGCTCAGGAACAAAAAATAATTCTGAACGATAGAGACCTTTGTTGTATAATCGCTCCAGGAATATAAAAGAAGACATATCACAGGTATTTTTACAATCACTTGCTTCTCGATGTGCATGGTACATAATGTTATTGAGGCAGCTTATCAGCGGTGGCCGCTGTTTCTGTCTCGGAGATATCGCAAGATTTGGATTCCAGACAGGGAATGGTGGAGAATCTCGCGATACTAGCTAGTTCAGAAACGTAAATTGTGCTCTTTAGATGCCTCTATAATGTTATACAGTGTACTCACCGAAAAGCAACACAGCAGAAAACAATGTGTGACATGTTTTCTTTTATATTCCTGAGCCGAGTATTTTATAAAAGTCTCTATCGTTCAGAATTATTTTGCTGCCCCAGCCGGCGCTCGTTGGCTCCAATGTTATTCACCGAACTTCCGGTGGTAGTTTTGCCACCGAGAGTGTCATGGCGGATGGCCATGGAGCCAAAACACGCCCCTGTGTCTTTACCTTCTTTAGAGCTACCTTGCCCTTTACCCATGATCAGAGCTTTCCATGGTCCAAACAGGATGACCGCAAGCATTTGAAAATTGTGGGGGGGCAACAGTCTGGCCACCAGAGACAAGATAATTCAATTCAATTCAATTCAATTCAATTCAATTCAAAGGAGCTTTTTGGCATGAGAAAACATTGATTGATTGATTGAAGACTTTATTAGAAGTTTGCATAGGAAAAGGTACAGTTTCATGACGGTACAGTTCACTGGTACAAAGTCTACTAAAAGGAGATCCATGAAAAGACTAAGCTTATTTCCACAGGAAACCATTTAAGTATCTCATATAACATTGAATGACAGACGAATAGAACACAGTACTATGCAGTAGATATGTAAAGAAAAGAAAAATGAGAGAACAAAAAAAAGAGTCTAAACAGTAAGTAAGTAAGTATATACAAAGAAGGGGCAGGGGAGGGTAGGGTTGGGCTAGGTTCGTTTTTTTTACCAGTTGCGAACGGCTGCTGCCTGTAAGTGGTTTTTCAGGGCAATTTTAAAGGATGCTAGTGATCCACACTCCTTTATGGCCTTCGGTAAGGCTTTCCACATTTTGGTGGTATAGCAGAAAAAAGAGTTTGACCCTTTGTTGGTTTTGACTCTGGGTTGAAAGTGATCTGTGGCGCTGCCTCTGGTGTTGTAATTATGGACATCCTTAATGTTTATTAAGTATTTTGACAGGTTTACATTGCTGAAGCAAGTGTCAAAATATAATAAAACCTGTTGAAATTTGGGGAAAGTGAGCTCATCAAAGCCTGTGGATCTGTGGAGAGAACCAATTCTCTACCGCAGCTGGCAGTCTCCAGTGATCAACAGTCTCATGAATTTGCCCCGGGCAGGTGTCTGTCAATTTGACAATTAACAGGCTTCATTCAGTCTCCTCCACCTCTCACCAACTCTCCACCTCAGAAACAACACAATGTAATTAATACAAAATACAATGTGCCAAAATACAACAATTAATATCACAACCAAATATTTATACAAAATACTCATACTGGTACAAGCAGTGAAATGTTGGTGTGGCATGTTCCGCAAAGACAGTAGGCAACATTATAACAACAAGGTAATAACAATATTAATGATAATACTGGATGTAATAAGAACGATTCTGCACAAATCACTGTCACGGGTATAGCAAAAGACTCACCAACAAAGTATGGCGGTTGTGGCTAGTATCCCTGTCAGGTGACAGTCTTTTGAGTTATTGCATAAATGGGTGGGGCATAGCCGTTATTAGTTCTGTTGTGGCGGGTACCGCACTGGGTACTCTAACGACGGGTATACCTTGTACTCTGACAACAAGAATTTATATACCAGATTGGGCATGCATTAATTCCCAACTTGCATCCAGTGCCGGATTAACCTTCATGGCTACGACCTGTTTTGGTGCACTGTTCACTGTTTTAGCGCTCCTTCAGCAGCCTTTGCTGCAACATTTCTGCGCTGTTGCGGCGAAAGTTGAGTCTCCTTTTACTTTCTCCCCGCCGTTTCATGCCTCCCTCATGCTTGGTGGCCTGTGCTCCAGCACTTAAAGCCCTTGCGTTAAGCCGGCCCTGCTTGCATCGTTTCCGACTTGCATGGTTCCCAAGTAGTTGTTATTATAGCAATAGTAAATTATCTTTCTGTCTGACTGTCTCTCTGTCTGTCTGTCTGTCTGTCTGTGTGTGTTATTATAGCAATAGTAAATTATCTTTCTGTCTGACTGTCTCTCTGTCTGTCTGTCTGTCTGTCTGTCTGTCTGTGTGTGTGTGTGTGTGTGTGTGTGTGTGTGTGTGTGTGTGTGTGTGTGTGTGTGTGTGTGTGTGTGTGCGTGCGTGCGTGCGTGCGTGCGTGCGTGCGTGCGTGCGTGCGTGCGTGCGTGCGTGCGTGCGTGCGTGCGTGCGTGCGTGGCGTGCGTACGTACGTGTACAATTATTAATATAAAGTGTCTGCCGGGTGCACGTGCCGGTGCCTGTGCCATTAATTCACTTCTTCTCCCACAGTGGAAGTGGGTGTGAGAACACAGCTGCCTGGGACCTTCCGACACCGTCCAAGCCCCAGAGGCAGCCCGGCTCGTCAAGAGCCCCCAGGCCACGGCACTTTTAGCCGCGTTTGTGTTTTTCACCGTCCAGTAAATGCCTGGCCTCGTGCCAGCCTGTTTGCTGATATATTCCCATTCGTAGAGATGAGGCTGCAGTAGGCCTATACTACGACTGATTATCCCATCATTTGTTTAGCCCATAATATAGGCTACATGCCGTTGTATGAAGGTGCCGCGTGTCCCCCAGAATAGCAGACGCTCAAGCTCACCACGTCGTGCACATATCGTCGTTGTCGGGCGGAAACCTTGTGTCTCCAAGTTTCAAATGTGTACCTTCTTTTGCAAGTAAAGCCCTGCTTCATCATACAAGGCCGTCGGACAAAAGTAGTGAAAACAGCAGATCTACAAGCACACAACGCCTCGCGATGCGGGGCGTTGTGTTCTTGTAGATCGGCTGTTTTCACTAGTTTAAAACATTTTTTAAAATGATAAATGCAAAACAAACGGTTTTGGAACATTCACCCGACAACGACGATATGTGAGCTTGTGGATCTGCTATTTCTGGCATGCGATACCGGCGTACTGCGGTGCACGGACCATCGCTCAGGCCTTGTTATTGAAGCTGTGGGGGGACGCCACGCGGGGGAGCGAGCTAGCGCCGCGTGGTGTGCGCCGGCGTGCCAGACACTCTTTTTGTTCTCTGAACAGAGGAGATGCATGCTGGAACGTTGGCTAATGATGGCACGGGTGCCCATGTCGCCCCTCATTTGTAGTTAGCACGCAGCGTGGGGCTGTTATTTGATCCACCCTCCCCCCTCGGCATGCCACCCCTTTATTCCTAAAGCCTATATGCCTAGCCTCCGTTACACGCTGTGTACCTGTGAACCCATCAAAGGTAGCGTCGCGATCTGCCCGCCTCTTTGAAGGTAAAAATGAGACACAATAATAATGTTAATTCAACAACCTCCCCCCCCCCCCCCCCCCCCGTCTCGCCTGGTTTACGGAAAAAGCAGAGGAAGCATCAAATGGAAATATCAATATCTGTCAAAAAATATAAAACAAAAAAACAAAAGTGTGGGCCTCCCTTTCGGCAAGAGCAACAGAATAACAAGAACACGGGGTCATGTTAGTGTGTTGGATGTGAAAACAAATGCCTGCTTTTGATGATGACACCTTGTATCATTATTATTATTGATATGTGCATGACTTCAGAGAGGAGGCAAGGAGCTAGTTTTTCCTCGCAGTGGTTTATAATAGCTCAAGCTGTGAGCGTCGGTTTTCTGGAAAACCGCTTAAAAGATCAGGTGTTTTCTTTTTTCAAAGGCATATAATAACACAGAATCAATTCTATTTTAAATCTCATACACTGTTTCCTTTCTTGTTAGTGCTGACATTCACTTGATAAAAGAAAAAAAAAGAGCATATAACTAAACAGTGAAATCTAATATGCGTGTAATTAGAGCTTCCTCTAACAAGGAAATGATATGAGAGGAAGCTGTTGGACTATTTAATTACCGTCGGAAGAAAATCCACTGTGAGTGTCAGTAATTTGACAAAGATGGCCTTCACCCTTTAACTCTGATGGATTTAAGTGGCTTGCCCGTTTGAGTGCGTAGCGTTGTCCCTTTGAACAAGTGAAACAGTGAGAATTCTCTCGTGGTTCAAAGCTGTCAAAGTATCAGAAATAATGAAAATAAGTTCATGCTTAAAGGACAAGTTTTTTTTTTTTTTACAACATGGGTTCATATTTTAGATAATCATTAGAGAAAAGAAAAGATGAGTGTTAAAATGTTTTCGTTCACTTCTTTCTATCATTTTAGTGATTTTAACGATTTTGATTTGCATGGCGTGCCCCCACCTGGCCGGCATGCATGCAAGTGGCTAAATATGTATTTTTAGACACAATAAGCCCATTCCCAAGATGAACCGCAATTCTTCATGGGCAGATGTGACTTATGGGGGCTGGTAGTAACAAAGAAATTGCCAGCTTATTTTGTCTAAAAATACATATTTAGCCCCTTGTACGCATGCCCCCACCCACTGAAATAAAAATACTAAAATTGCTAAAACAATAGAAAGAGGTAAATGAAAACATTTTAACACTCAACTTTTCTTTCCTCTAATTACAATCTAAAATATGAACCCTTGTTGTAAAAAACAAAAACAAAGTTGTCCTTTAAACTGAACTGAACGAACAACGATCGCTGTATGCGATTGGTGAGTTATTACGAAAGTTGACCCACCGGCTATCAAGGACCTTGATCACGGACGGCCCTGGTAAACTTGGAGATCATAAACAAAATGCCGTTCCAGAGGATTTTTTTCTTTTCTTTTGGCACGGCCATTTGATGTTGTGTTTGGCCTGCATTTGTTCCGTTAACCCTGCAAGGCCCAGCGTTGCTTTTTGGCAACGTTTTTTAAATCAAATTTAAAAAAATGTTATAATTAGTTTTCCTGTTCTTTTTTCACATTAACATCACCATAAAATCCTATTGTTTAGTATTACAATGCCATTGGCCACGATATTTGCATATAAATACCCCCCACAGAGACTGACATTCACACTTCCCAGAGAAGTTGAAATTCCAGCGTCTGGACGAACAACATCTCACTTTTTAACTGAAGCTATTCCTCACTAAAACATAAGTAAAATGCCTGTAATGTTTTTTTTCGTGATCATTAGAATGTCTAGAACACGTGCATATGTTAATATTGTGAAAAATATCCCCAAAATGCAAATTAGAGCATGATTTATGATTTATGATTTATGGCTATAAAACCTTACAAAAACATTATTATTTTTTTAACATTACATTTTCCTGTGATTAGGACTCCTACAACACCATCAGATTTTTATTTTATTTTTTTTGGCCAGTAGAAATTAATTCGGGCCTTGCAGGGTTAAACAATATATCAGCACTGTTGTTGACTCTGTGCCTGAGCAGACAGCTGTTTGACCCAATGAACAGCAGTACAGCAGTGCCAGTGTGTACTCAGGTTGATTTACACTCAGTGTTGTATTGGTCCGGTCACGCGGGTATAGAGGCCGTCCCGTATCTTTTTGGACCTCTGTCACGCCTCTCATGTGCACGCACATGCGCGAATGTGCACGCACATGCACGCGAGAACGAGTTCCACTCACTTCGTGAGCCAAGTACCCTGGGCTGGCTAAGTACCATGGCTACTTACTTAGCAGATTTAAGTGGGGGTAGGTGTACTCCTCACTCAGTCTCTGGAATCCTGTGCGTCGACTTAAAGTCGGATCCAGGCCTAATAACTTTATCTGGCCGCCCCGTCACCACCTTCTTGTTACATTTTCTTTTCTCCAGGTGGATGGACATTCTTTCATAGGTGATCTAAGTCCAGCCGCCCCATATCAGATCGGAGGAGGATACCGCACATTGTACCTCATCCACCCTTTCTTCTCTCTCCTTTTGGTATCTTTATCCTCCTCCTCCTCCTTTTTTCTTTTTTATTCTTCTCTTTTTTTGTCTTTCTTAGTCTTGTGTATCCTTCTCTTTTTTTTGTCTTTCTTAGTCTTGTGTAGCCGCCCTGTACAGGAAGTGATGTCACGACTCACTGACATCACACTGACATAACTTCCTGTACAGAAAAAGGTCACTCAAGTGACAAGGTTTTTCAGGGTAAATGCGACCTTTGGTCGCAATCAATGGAGCATCTTGGCAACAGAAACTGATCCTATTTCTTGTAAGGATTTCCCCCCACCTTTACATCTGGTGAAATAATGTATTTCTTTATATAGCCTACTAACATCCTATACCACCTTTTGCAGCTTCTCTGTTTCAAGGCATTCCTTCAGAATATTTAGAAAACGCTGAAATAAATAAAAGTGGTCAAAGACGTTTACTTTTCTTATGCAGTCGCGGGTCGCGAGAACATGTATGCGAATGCGCGGGAACGCGCGCGCCGCGTCACGTGCACGTGACGTCACTAGATGAGCGTAACCCCTAAACATTGAATCACCAATGCAACAATGTTTACACTGTAGCAAAGAGTATGGGGAGGCTCTCTCCATTCCGACATGTCGCCACTCCGAAATTGACTTCTTATTGTCAGAGTGGCGACACTCCCATGGGCCTAAGGTTTAGGGTTAGGGTTAGAGATAGGGTTAGTGTAGAGATAGGGTTAGTGTCGGAATGGAGACATGTCGGAAAGGAGACATGTCGGAGTGGAGAGATGCACTCGGGGGCCTGGGCAGCTAGTGTAGCGGCCCAGGCACCTACAGACGTGCCATATGAGAACGTCACGCGTCATGCCATCGGTAAGACAGTGGATTGACTGTAAATTGACAGAACATTGACAGTGAGAAAGAAGGGCATTTGCAAAGGTGTTGTTATGCAAATGCTGTTCAGATTTCTTTCTAATGAAGAAGAAGTGTCGAAAAAGTGACACTTGTTTTCAGTAACGATAAAAGAGAAGAATTATTAGTAAGGCTAAACGGTGAAAAGAACCATGCGAAAAAAGTATTTCCAGAAAGAAATCAGGAAAAGTACAGGAAAGCCTATTGAAATGGCACATTATGTAGGCTGCAAATGGGGGTTCGATGACCGTTGCGGCATAAAGGCCTGTCCATACTTTGACCGAAACCGCCGTTTTCGGTCAAAAGGTCATAAAATTATATCCCTCTGGACTTCTGAAAAGCATTGGACCGAACGAGAGTTCGGAAATTTGCACGTCGGAAAACACAACTCACAGAACATTTCGGTCGAAGTATGGAGAGGCCTTTCCACTATGCCTCTCTGTCCATTTCCTGTCAGACTACTGTTCACTCAATACAGCAGGAAAAAAAGGGGAAAAAAGTATGGCATGGGAAACAAATATCGGTAGCAAATTTTTTTTGTTGCTTTTCCTCTCCAATTTAGTCGTTGTGCCAATTGATTGAAATAGCAGATCTACAAGCTCACAATGCGTCGCTATGCGGCACATTGTGAGCTTGTAGATCGGCTATTTTCAAATGGCCAAAATGTATAATAGGTTTGAGGTGTTTAATGTATGTTTTGTAATAATAATCAATCTACAAAGTAACTACCGGTAGTATTAAACTTAAGTTTTCAAACAAATGTAGTGGAGTAAAATTACAATATTTGGATCCGAGATGTAGTGGCGTAGAAGTAAAAGTATTGGAAATTGGAAATACCCAAGTAAAGTCAAACACCTCAAAATTGTACTTAAGTACAGTACTTAAGTAAATGTACTGAATTACTTTACACCACTGCCTGTCGGGAGCGGAAAGAACCTACGCCATCATGTTGTAGTCATCAGGCGGACTACGTGGTTTGCCGGAATCACCAAACCGGAAACAGTATCCAAAATGTTTCAAATTGTTTTAAATTGGTATAATCCTTTTGTTTCTTTTGGTATACTAATTGTTTGGGATGTTCACCGTCTAACTGATGAATTGATTCGAACCCCCAGCCCAGCCTCTGCAGTGGAGGGCAGGCGCTTCGTCACTGTGCCACCCGAGGGCTGCTATTTCCATTCTCAGTGTTTTGTGTATTAGGTAAGTTTTATCTTGTTTTTGTCTTGACAAAAGAAGGCAATTAAAACCCATTTAGGCCTAGGATTGTTGAATGCTTTAACTGTTGAAAAATAGCAGATATACAAGCTTGTAGATCTGCTATTTTTTAAAAGTCGTGAAAATCTTTGAATATAATATGTATTTTTAAAGCGAACGTCTGTAACTCAAATTTTGCTTCTGGGTGGTCCCTGGAACTAGATATTTTGAGATGGGGGTCCGTGTGGCCAAATAAATATAATTTTGGGGGTCCTTCTCATGAAAAAGTTTGAGAACCACTGACAGTCTCTCAAGAACAGACTAACTGAGCTCCAATTAAGTGAAAAAGTGAAAAGGACCTTTTCTTTGACGATGGCCAGCCAGATTGCTGACATAGAAACAAGCTCGCAGCGCGGCACTCGGTGCCGCGCTGTGAGCTTGTATATCTGCTATTTTTCAATAGTTAAAGCATAATAATAATACACATTGTACTGTGTACCCGTTCTGAATTGGTTAAGTAAAGTGTGAAGAGGGAGAGTTCAACCCACAGAGCTTCAGGTGTTGCTCCTAACAGACCAATTTGACTGTGGCAGGAAAACCTAACAATATAAGTAGGTGAATCTCCAGTAATGTCACAGTTCTCTGGAGAATTACCAGTGTGCAGCTGGACTGCCTCTGTGTTCGAGACAAACTGAGACTTATAGGAAGAAGTAGTGCTACACAAAAAAAACCTGCTGAAATTCTGTCTAATAGCTACGTATGATGCAAATAAATAAACGAATAAAAGCATTTGATATAGAACCAATTATACAATCTGTAATTTCAAAATGTTATGTTAAATATCGTCACTGTCGGGCAGAAACCTCGTATCTCCAAGTTTCAAATGTGTACATTTTTGCACACAAAGGTAGTGAAACAGGTAGTAAAACAGTGAAACAGCAGATCTACAGCAGATCTACAAGCACACAACTTCACTAGTTTAAATCATTTAAAAAATGATAAATACAAAACAAATGGTTTTGGACATACAAGGTTTCCGCCCGACAACGACGATATTTAAACTTTTAAGAACAATGTGTAAAGCTGATAGATACGTGACAAACTTGATTAAAGTCTTTAATCTGCAAGGCAAGTCTCAGTGTTTTATTGTGTGCTTTGCTCTTCTATTTATTAGATTGAATGGTGTCCTGCTCAAGGCCATGCAGCGACTGTGTTACCAAAGAAATCACCACAAAACGTACCTGTTAGTTAAAGTGATCCCTGACTAATACGACAAATATGTCTTAATACATTATAATTGTCCTCTATAACTACAATGTAAAATTAAAAACACCTTAAATATTTTATTTCTTCTAGAAATAGCTAATCTTTCACTCAGTAGGGGAAATGCCTGTCGCAAGTTGATGATGTCATAAATGTCATGTGTCATTTTTATGGCATGCATGTGCAAAAAAGCAAAACACAAACACATTTGAAATATTGATTTGATGCTCATATTAACCATAGGAAGTATTAAGTTTGTTTTTATTTTCACATGCATGCCATAAATTCCATAGGGATAGATCACACTTGACATTTATGATCATCAACTTGCGACGGGCATTTCCCCTATTGAGTGAAAGATTCGCTATTTCTAGAAGAAATAAAATAATTTAGGTGTTTTTAATTTTACATTGTAGCTATAGAGGACACTTATAATGTATTAAGGCATATTTGTCGTATTAGTCAGGGATCACTTTATTAGCTTGTTTCACATGGCCAGACTGTTGACTCCCACAATTTGCAAACGCTCCCGTCATACAGTCTGGGAGACGGAAGTTCTAATCATGAGATTCCGGCGTGAGAATCGACACAGTGGATGTGAAGCCTCCTCCCCTCTTCTGTTTAGTTTTTACATTTGCACACATTTATCCTAATATAAATCAAAAATCATCTAAGCATATTTAGCTTGCTGCTTCGCAGAAATGATATTTTAAAATATATTTTCGTGAACGGAAATGCCGGCTTCCGTTACTCGGATTTCGGGATGTGTAGTTCCAGTCTCTATATAGCATTCAGAGAGTATTAATAATTATTAATAATAATAATTAATAGCTATAACTTGAGACAAGTGATTTAGCCACTATTATTTAGTTTCCCCTTGATTAAGCAGTCGGTTTGATCTTTGTCTATAACAAACTTTTAGTTGCCCAACGCCCCAACCACTAAGCGGGGCCACATGATCAGCCAATAAAAAACGTCATAATAGAAAACAGCCATTGTACCTCCCCCCCTCCCCCCCCAATCTCCACGCACGCACGCAGCACGCACACACGCACGCACGCACGTACGCTGACAAAACCTTACTACCTCTAGGTGAAGTCACCTCAGGAGCCTCTCACAATGATAGTAAATGTGTCCCAGCGCGGCTGACGGCTAGTCATTGATTTTTTTTTTTTCATTTTCATTTTCTCATGCCATTTGAAAGCTTCGAATCATATCTACAAAATGATATATTGGTTGTGGAGATTGACCCAACAGTTTTGAAGATATGGCTTATCGAATGATGCCATGCTGAAATACTACTTTTGAGATATTCAAATTCTAAATTTGGGAGGACCAACAGAATTATATCCCCATCTCTCACATTAATTAAAAAAAAGTCTTATTTACATGCAGAGTTAAACTCTGGCATTTAAGTGAAATGTAGCCTGATATTTATGACATGCTTTTGTGGCTTTATCACATTTTAGAAAAAAAAGAAAAACAAGTAATTTCAGCTGTGGTCTAAAGTAGTGATTTCCGAAATGACTGCCCCAGTGTCATGCTCAGTCACAAATGTTCCGGCTAATTGAGAAACCTGTGAACACACTGAAAGCTTGGCCCTTCTTTCTTCCATGTTCGCAGGCAATCAAGAAGCATGCATCATCTGTTCTACACAGGTTCTACCAAGATACAGTACCTGAATGTTCACACGATTCTCCATTAGCCTGAACACTCACTGTGACTGTATAACAGGCTGTTGCAATAGTTTGAGTTCGTAAGGCTGCACGTCGGAAAAGATCAGGCTTTCCGACGAAAAGTTCGGTGGTCGGAGACAGTATATGGACAGCCCTTTTCAGATCCCATTCCAAGTGGCTATGACCTACCCTGGGTAGGCTACCTGGCCTGGTGGAGACCTAGCTGTGCTCCGAGGAGTACACTTTTGTTGTTCTTTAGAACATTCCATTTTTAAAATTCTAATCTCACACCTGATTCTAATTGTACAACTGAAAAGGTTGCAGCGCCGCGGGAACTAATTTACAGTAGGGGGTGCTGTCACGCGCCCCTCATGCACGCATGCAAGTCTTTTATCATGTTTTATTCGGGTTTCCGCAGTCAATTTTTTAGCTAAATGTAACACAATCGGGAACGGCTTTCCTACATCTCCACATGCACCATCCAGCAAGATATAGTCTGGATTTCTTGGTACCAACAGACAGTCAGACAACAAGTGCCAGTTTCATAAAATCATTCAGTTCCCAGAGCTTTTCAGTTAATCTACTTAGTTACTTTACACCACTGTCTGCAACAGCAAGCATGATGGTTCCCAAACTTTTTAGCCCGTGAACCAAGAGACATTACTACCCTGTACCAAACAAGTAGTGAAAATAGCAGATCTACAAGCTCATAACGAGTTGCTTCGCACTGCGTTGTGACCCATACAACGTGTCCGCCGCATCGGTCCCGATCCCAGTGTTGGGAAACAGCTGGTTCTGGTACACCATAGCCATTAGCCACTAGCTAGCCCAAACATTAGCCAGGCAGCACAGCAGCATAACATAGCATTCATCATTACAAGTCGGACGCCAGGGCTAGCAGAGGGCGATGTTTAATGCCTTTATAGCCTAGGTTGTGTTGTCTTGGTGTTCTGTTTATATTCCTTTATGCCAGTATTGTTAGGCTATAATTCACCGAGTCCATGACGCATGTTACGCACGGAGAGACAGACGCTCAGACAAGTTAAAAGGGAAGTCCTTTGAAAGCCATTTCCTCTCTAAACAGTGCCCAGAAGCACATTTCAAAACAAGAGTCTTTCTTTTTTTTTTTTGTCTATACAATCGATCATTCAACACATGTTTATTTTGAAATTGTACTGGAAATAGAAGTAGCCAACAATAGCTGCTACTTCACGCCACTGATGTCAGAGCCTCTACTTGACGATCGGCAATATTTTTCCCCCAACCCCCCTTTAGGGGGTGCGGTGGGGGGTGCTGTGGGTACGTGGGGGAGGGGGTGCGGCCGCACCTCCAGCACCCCTACTTCCCTCGGGTATGAAAGGTTGGTCTTTTTTTCCCCCATAACCTTGATTATATACGGTATGTTAACTTACCAACAAGGCTTCGCACATTTTGTCATCACCTCTCAATCACGTTGACTTTGTCGCTAAAGTGTCGCCATGATGACATGGTGTGAATCACACTGGGATAATGAAGAAGTCAGTAAGAATCGTATAAGGATAGTATATTTACAGACAGGGACGTGCTGGGCCCCTGATTCAGCCCGGGAAAAAGAGTTGGAGAGGCCCTATTTATTTTTTATTTTTTTTAAGTTATATTTCGTCGTGGTCGGGTGGAAGTCCAAAACCGTTTGTTTTGTATTTATCATTTTAAAAATGATTTAAACTAGTGAAAACAGCCGATCTACAAGCACACAACGCCTCGCACCGCGAGGCGTTGTGTGCTTGTAGATCTGCTGTTTTCACTACTTTTGTGCAACAGCCTTGTATTAGGAAAGAGGTCTTTGCTTTCGAAAAAATGTATAAATTTGAAACTTGGAGACACAAAGTTTCTGCCCGACAGTGACGATATACTTTGTTGGCCACTCAGCCCCCAAAATGGAACGAGGGCCGACATTTTATTTTACATTTTTTCCTAATGGCCGGCCTGGACTGGACGGGAATGAACCGGCCGTTCGGGGGTTGTCCCGCTTTTCCCAATGGCCAGCACGTCCCTGTTTACAGAGGTGATATGAAGTCATTGTCAAATGAGGTTCTTTTAGTCACAGGAGAACGTGGAATGACAATATAGCTCATTCTGTTCCGTGTGATCTGTGACAGTTTTATCATCTCCAAATAGAGTTGCTTGAGGAAAATACCACTTCTCCCTGAGTCTGAGCAGAGGACGAAAGACCATTTTTTTAAAGAAGAAAAACAAGAAGAATTTGCCAAGTTAACTATAATGCCACTTTCAATTTCCTTCGCATCTTGTCCACCGAATCGCTTTTCAAATGCAGGTCAAATGCAGGTCAAATGAAACAAATATATTTCTCTTGTTGAAACAGTGTCCTTAAATGTCCTTCTGCCTTCTGCTTACCGCCACGTGCAAATTGCACCCCCTCATAACAACCACGTATAGTTGCTATTAGGTCTGAATGTGAGCTTCATTTATCATTTATCCTGATATTGAATTCAGGTAGATGCAGACAGGGGAGTCGCACCAAATTCTGGACTCACTGTGGGGCCCCTGTGCTTTAACTATTGAAAAATAGCAGATATACAAGCTCACAGCGCGGCACCGAGTGCCGCGCTGCGAGCTTGTATATCTGCTATTTTTGAAAAATCGTGAAAATGTGTGCAAGAAACCTATGTCAAGGACCCCCAAGATGATATGTATTTGGCCATGGACCCCGATCTCAAAATATTTAGTTCCAGGGACCCCCAGAAGCAGAATTTGAGTTAGTTTGCTTAAAAAACACATATATTCAAAGATTTTCACAACTTTTCAAAAATAGCAGATCTACAAGCTCACAGCGCGGCACTCGGTGCCGCGCTGTGAGCTTGTATATCTGCCATTTTTCAATAGATAAAGTTACTAGGGCCCCTCCACCTTGGGCCCCAGTAACTCAGTCCCACTTTCCTACCCCTTGCGACGCCCCTGGATGCAGATGCAGATCCAGCTATATTAATGTCCTGTGATCCCGATCATCAGTGCAACTGACCAGGGGACCGCTCCCAGGGGGCAAAATGTACGGAACCTATATAGTTCACCCAGGTAAAAAAATGCCAGACTCCACACTTTATCACAGGCAAGAAGCGAGACAACATCATCGGCCCCGCAGAATCACTGAGCAAAACTCTCGCGTGTCCCGGTCTCCAAAGGACTTCTGTGCCGTTTGAAAAATGGGGCCTTGAAAGTATTCATTAGTCACCCAGGCACTGAGATTACCCTATTAATGCCTTAACCCTGCAAGGCCCAGCGTTGCTTTTTGGCAACGTTTTTTAAATCATTTTTTAAAAAATGTTATAATTAGTTTTCCTGTTCTTTTTTCACATTAACATCACCATTAAATCCTATTGTTTAGTATTACAATGCCATTGGCCACGATATTTGCACAGAGGCTGACATTCACACCTCCCAGAGAAGTTGAAATTCCAGCGTCTGGACGAACAACATCTCACTTTTTAACTGAAGCTATTCCTCACTAAAACATAAGTAAAATGCCTGTAATATTTTTTTTCGTGACCATTAGAATGTCTAGAACATGTACATATGTTATTATTGTGAGAAATATCCCCAAAATGCAAATTAGAGCATGATTTATGATTTATGAATTATGGCTATAAAATCTTACAAAAACATTATTATTTTTTTAACATTACATTTTCCTGTTATTAGGACTCCTACAACACCATCTGATTTTTTTTTTTAAATGTTTGGCCAGTAGAAATTAATTCGGGTCTTGCAGGGTTAAAGAAGGAAAGATGTGGGGCGAAAAGAGGGACTTGTCACTGTCGCAAAAGTGCTGTTTCCAAGGGAAATATGTTTGCCAGCGCTATAGAATAGGGAGGTGTCGTTGGCACAGTGGCGTCAGTTCAGCAAAAGCTAGGGTATGGCAAAGATGGGAGTCCTCATGGAAAAGAGGCATTACATTTTGTATAACACGGGTTCTATTATGAAAATAGCAGATCTACATGCTCACAACGCCTCGCGCTGCGAGGCGTTGTGAGCATGTAGATCGGCTATTTTCACAATGTCTGAAAAAAACGAGTTTTGACAGTTTTTTACCCAGGTTTCTACAGTTTCTTGGGCTGGATATGGCAGCCTGGAACTGTTGTTCAAGTGCAGCTAAACTTGGCATAAATGTGCTACAATTAACAATAATGCATTGCACCTGTGCAGCTGACCTGCGGAACCTGGGAATATACCATTCTGTCAAGAGGGAGAGAATACAAGTGTGGAGAATATAATTCTAATACCTGGTTAAAGTGACCATTTTGTTAAATTTTGCATTTGTAGTTATTTTACTGTAATTTAACAACATAATAACCAGCACATACAGACAAAGAGACATTCATGGATTTATATCCAAAAGTAACTTTTACTTTTACTGGACCCAGGGTATGGCAGCTGCATACCCCTGCCATACCCAATTGACGCCCCTGCGTTGGCAATGCTGCAAAGCCTTGTAGCTATAATACTGTAGGTAACACTTTCTAACCATATGCCATCCAATATGATTCACGTTTTCCTTTCTTTTTTTGCAACGTGTTCCTTGCAGGTATTATAGACAGTGTTCCTGTGAGATATACTGTATATATATTTAGCTTACTGTATGAGGTGTTACATGAAACATTCAGTCGGTCCTCTAAAGCAGGGGTTTTCAAAGTGGGTGACGGGGCACCGTGACGGGGCACCCTGGGGTGCCGCGACGGAAGTCCAGGGGTGCCGCAAGATCATTTGATAATATTTGGAATTTATTTGGACATATTTAGTATCATTTTAAACTTGAAGTACGGTTGAAACAGTCACTTCCAAACCAAAATGGCTATTATTTCAACATTTTCCTCGCAACATAATCACTAAAATATCGTCACTGTCGGGCAGAAACCTCGTATCTCCAAGTTTCAAATGTGTATTTTGGTAAAGCAAAGCCCTGCTTCATCATACAAGACTGTCACAAAAAACACCTTGCGATGCGAGGAGTTGTGTGCTTGTAGATCTGCTGTTTTCACTAGTTTAGTACATTTTATAGATGATAAATACAAAACGAACGGTTTTGGACATACAAGGTTTCCACCCGACAACGACGATATGCTATAAATATAAGGTGCTGGGAGTGAACATTATAATGTAGGGGTGCCTCAGATTTAAAAAAAAATATGTATGGGGTGCCCTGAGACAAAAAAGTTTGGGAACCCCTGCTCTAAAGCCTGACAGCAAGTTCCGGGTTCGATTCCCGAGCCCGGTGGCCTTTGCTGTATGTCACTCCCTGTTTCTCTCTCCCTGTTTGTACTATCTGAATAAAGGTAGAAAAGCCCACAAATATCTTTTAAGAATCTTTAATATGAAATAGGGCAATTACTGTAAATATTATGAAAAACACTAAAATATTTAATTTATAGACATTAAAGGTTTCTGCCCGACAACGAACATAGTGTTGTTTATCGTTTTGTATTATCATTTTAAAAATGATTTAAAATATACATATGAAAATGCAATATATGGAGTAGAAGTAAAGTATAGGAAAGTGGAGTAGAAAATAAATTGCAGATCTGCGAAAAATTGCAGATCTCCAAGCACTGCTATTTTCACTAGTTTTGTGCGAAGTAGGGCTTTGCTTTACAGAAAAACGTGCACATTTGAAACTTGGAGATACGAGGCTTCTGGCTGACAGTGACCATTTAAAACGTAGAGAAGAATCCCACTGGAGTTCTAGTAAAAGCCTTTCTCTCTGTGGTGGGAGACTAGACCACTGTCACTGATCAATACGTGCAGTGTTTGGGTCAATACGTGCATTGATCACCACTCATGACCATGAGGGGAGGGGGTAAGTGCATGGTCAATACTGGCTCTCAGTCTCGGCTTGTTTTTATTTTTTTTCCCTTTTTAAATATCTATCCCACGATTTTGTAACCCATTTTTCACCCAGTGCCAATTACCTAAGCTGTAATCCTGGGCTCTGCTCTCCCTCTGCCAACCTGGGGAGAGCCCTGAACTGAGTTCATGCTTCCTTCAGTGCATGAGGCTTGTTTCTAATGTTATGGACTAAGGGGTCTTCAACGTTTTCAGGCCGGGGACCCCCAAACTGATGGGGAGATGGAGCAGGGACCCCCCATACCACCTTGTAGGGTGGGGGGGTCTGGGCTACGACATATTTTTTATTTTAAACAAGTTACAGCGAGCAGGGTGGGCCGTTCTAAACATACTACTTATTAACTGAGAACCAATGTCAATAATATCAACAATCTGTCAATTGCACATGTATTCAAGCTATTCAAAATGGATAGAATCATGATTTATTTTTTAACATGAATGTAAAAAAAAGAAGAAAAAAAAATATTTTTTTTTTTTGGATTTTTTTTAAGCAATAATAATTTTTAAGCAAATAATAAAGACCCCCTGCAGTACCTCCGCGGACCCCCTAGGGGTCGCGGACCCCCTGTTGAAGACCTCATTGAATATTGTTCTGTCGGGTGGAAACCGCAGTGGTGTAAAGTACATTTACTTAAGTACTGTTAGGCTACTTAAGTACAATTTTTAGGTATTTGTAGTTTACTTGAGTAGGCCTATTTACAATTTCCAATACATTCACTTCTACTCCACTACATCTCGGATCCAAATATTTACTCCACTACATTTAAAGGACAACTTTGTTTTTTTACAACAAGGGTTCATATTTTAGATTGTAATTAGAGAAAAGAAAAAGTGAGTGTTAAAATGTTTTCATTTACTTCGTTCTATTGTTTTATCGCGTTTACCGTGCTAAAATGTGGAGCATGCGTACGCATGGGGGCATGCGTACAAGTGGATAAATATGTCTTTGTAGACACAATAAGCCAGCAGTTTCTTTATTGCTATTTACAGTAACACTTCTAGCCCCCATAAGTCACATCCAACCATGAAAGGTTGCGTTGTGTATCTTGGGAACTGGCTTATTCTGTGTAAAATTACATATTTATCCACTTGTACGCATGCTAAAATATTTAACCCTTGTTGTAAAAAACTAAAGTTGTCCTTTAAGTAAAATTTTTAGGTATTTGTAGTTTACTTGAGTAGGCCTATTTACAATTTCCAATACATTCACTTCTACTCCACTACATCTCGGATCCAAATATTTACTCCACTACATTTAATAGAAAACTTTTGTTAGTTACTTTGCATATATAAATGAATAGGCCTATAAAACATACATTAATACACTTTAGCCCTATTCATTTAACGCATCGCGACACGTTGTGAGCATTTTGTACTTTTACTTTTGTTACTTTAAGTATATTTTCATGCCAATAATTGTGTACTTTTACTTAAGTACATTTTTGAATTCCGAGTAGGCGTACTTTTTCCGCCACTGATCTTTTAGTGCCCCATTTTATTATACTTGACAGTGTCGAACAAAGTTGGTGGAAGTAGCAGCTCTACAATCATCGGTCTGCAATTTATTTAATATTTTTGACAAATTCTGTGGGAGCATTTATAACGCATTGTGCACTTGTAGATCGCCTACATTTGGTGTTAAGGGAAAACATCTGCGGGTTAAATATCTAACAATGTATCTAACAAACGAGATAGAGCTTGAGATCAAATAATAACTTGATTTTGAACACAGGTTCTTTTTTCTTTCTCTATTTCCTGAAAAGTAATGGTTTATGTTTCATCCATTCTTCTGGTCCGCATGAATTTAATACACCATTTTCCTTTTGGGATATGAAGAGTGCATGGTTTTCTTTTCTTCATTTTTTAGGATATGTTTTGGGGTTTAGATGCCTTTATTGATAGGACAGTAGACTGACAGGAAATGGGAAGTGACACGCAGAAAAGTTGGTCGGGATTGGGACTCGAACCAGCGACACAGGCTGTCAGGCTACACTGAGCCCATGTGGTATGCGCCTGGACCGGTAGACCAGCGGGCTCCCCATTAACAAAAATAAAATAATTATAATAATGCTAATGTTAACCATACATTAATAATAACATGCATTAGAATGCGCGAGGGGGTGTGATTTTTCTTTAATGTTTATTTTATTTGAAACTTAAATATCCCGGCATGGACCTCAGGAATAAGATATCCTAATAAGCTCAATAAAACACATTCCTATTTGGTTAAATATTTTGGATTGGGCAGATTTGGTCAGAATTCTATTGAAAGGATTGGACACTTCCTATACACAAAGGAGACTCTTTGGGCCATATTTCCGTCCAAGAAAACCCCTTATCCCTAAACTCTTTTGCCATTCTTTTACAGTGGTTACAGTATCTAATATCGTCGTTGTCGGGTGGAAACCTCGTATCTCCAAGTTTCAAATGTGTACGTTCTTTCGCAAAGTAAAGCCCTGCTTCATCATTCAAGGCCGTCACACAAAAGTAGTGAAAACAGCAGATCTACAGGCACACAACGCCTCGCACCGCGAGGCGTTGTGTGCTTGTAGATCGGCTGTTTTCACTAGTTTAAATCATTTAAAAAATGATGAATGCAAAACGAACGGTTTTGGACATACAAGGTTTTCACCCGACAACGACGATATGTAATATCTACAAGCTCACTGCATTATATAGAGATGAACAGCCGTGCAAAGTCCTCTGCTCTGCTCTGTCCTTCTGCCAGAGAGAAACGTCTCTCTCTCTCTCTCTCTCTCTCTCTCTCTCTCTCTCTCTCTCTCTCTCTCTCTCTCTCTCTCTCTCTCTCTCTCTCCGCAGTCATTTTCACACAGTTCATAAGGGGAGCAGATAATCCAGTGGATCGGTGGCTCCGGGGTATTTCGCTGGTTGCCTGCGTGGCTCGGGTCAGCCAACAGCTGTTGGAGGTGAGATATCTAGGATGAAGCCTTCTCCCCAAACGACATGGACTCTATTTTAATTCTCCACACAGCGTGGCGCGTTGACACCTGGGCTGAACACATGGTTAAAATTAGGGCCACTGTAAGGGGACCTTGACAAAAAAGAAGAAGAAGAAAAAAAAATAAAACAAGTGACTTTGACTGAATTTATCAGTGCGTCCCCGGGGAGGGGTGGGGCGGGGCGGTTTGGCGGGGACACTTTTCTAAGACATCAAGGTGTTCTTCATGGAATCTGAGGTTGTTGTTTTTTGTTTTTTTGGAGCTGTGTGGAACAGAGCTCCGCTATAGGCAGAAATGTGTGTCCAGTCTCACAAGTGAGAATTGTCCTGTTGAGTTTGAACAGGATCTGCGCATGCGCGACACACGCACGCACACGCACGCACACACACACACACACACACACACACACACACACACACACACACACACTTAATCGTTTTCAAACCGAAATCGCGATGCGAAATCCCGCGATTAGCGAAGGCCACGGTTTCTCTGCGAAGTAGACTTCCCAAGCAATATGGAGACGTTTTAATTTTTGAAATCCATTCATAATTGACTAAGGAATGATCAAATCAAACTGTGGTGACTTTCTTTGCTTCCGAGCATCCACACGCTGAAAGTGAAAGTGAATTTGGCACAGTGGCCACTGTGCAGGACTCTGCCAGTGCGTGGGAACTAGGGGTGCTGCAGGTGTTCCAGCCCCCCATGGGGAAGTTTTCTTTTTTTTATTTAAATAAGAAAAGAACAAATCAAACATAGCAAAAATACGTTGCCTGTTGTTGTCGTTTTTTATTTATTCATTTATATATATATTTGTATTTATATATAGATATTTCCATTATAAAATGGATTAAAAAATTATAAAAAATATTAGGCCTATTATTTTTCAAACATAGCAAAAATATGTTGCCTGTTGTTGTCGTTTTTTATTTATTCATTTATATATATATATATATTTTATATACTGTATATATATATATATATATATACATATTTCCATTATAAAATGGATTAAAAAATGATAAAAAATATTAGGCCTATTAGGCCTGCTCACACACACACACACACACACACACACACACACACACACACACACACACACACACACACACACACACAGCTCCACTTCGAACCGAGGTTTGATTTTTTTTTTTTTTTTGTTTTCTGCTACCCAAGCGATGCACATGATGGTGATACGGCGAGGTTAATGGTGGCCTTTGCTGACATTTAATGGGAGCTTGATACAATATAGTCCCCACTGGAGAAATGCTGCCAGTCACTATAGCAAGGGTTCCCAAACGTTTTTTTTTGTCTCAGGGCACCCTAAATATTTTTTTAATCCGATGCACCTCTACATTATAATTTTCACTCCCAGCAATTTAAATTGATAGAATATCATCGTTGTCGGGTGGAAACCTTGTATGTCCAAAACCTTTCTTTTTGTATTTATCATCTATAAAATGTCCTAAACTAGTGAAAACTAGTTTTCACTAGTTTTGTGCGACAGAGGTTTCTGCCTGACAGTGACGATATTTTAGTGATTATATTGCGAGGAAAACGTTGAGATAATAGCCATTTTGTTTAGAACTGACTGAAAATAACTTTGTACTTCAAGTTTAAAATTATACTAAATATTTCTTCAAGTGTCCAAATACGTCGCGCTGCAGATGCCACCGTTGTGAGCTTGTAGGTCACACTCGGCTCGGCTCGGCTCGGCTGTGGCGACGGAACTGCCGCCCACCTTCTGCGCAATACACTGTGGGACACTGGAAACTTGTGGATACAGATGTTTGGGGTTTTGGGCTTCCAAAAAGGTTACAGGAAAAGGTCCATTGAACTCAATTTACTTTTGGGGTCAGAAAAGGTTACAGAAAAAGTCAATTGAATTAACTGCTAAAATCTGCTGCTAAAAGTTGACCATTTAACAAGCAAAGCTAAGCTCCTGTAAGTTTCCTGTCAGCTTAGCTTTGATCAGTTATCATCGATAAAAGTCAGGGCCCAGAGAATTTGCCTCTAGTTTGTAGAATCGGGGGAGGGCAGCCGGGTGCACCTGTCAGTGGGGAGTGTTGGGTGGGAGGAATATATAGGACGAAGACTCTGTACGACGTCCTCCCGGTGGAGGCTCCTCACTGGCAGGCGAGCTAGTACAACAGTGACAATACACAGACATGTGTGTGGAGAGGAATTTAGTTACAGAAAGTGATTAACAGAAATAAATTCACACAGAGGACTTTACTGTGCGTGACTATGATGTTTCTTTTAAATATCCTCCGTTGTTAAAGTTCAAACTGTGTTGGCGCAACAAAGAAAAGGAAGGGAGAAAGAAAAAGCCTTTTTAATATAATGAAAATGATTGCCACTTTTGACGCCACTAAACCATCTTCAGTAAACAAGAATCATTCAACTTGTCCTTGGGAGCTGGGGAGTTTGTACGGCCAAGTAACACAATTCATGATATCGCAAAGCAAAATAAAGCATGCTACAAAATGCTGTGACATTATTTTTGCTTTCTTTGGCTCAAACCTCCGGAAAACGGGAGTCAGTCCGTTCAGCTGAACAGAGACTGAACTGAGAATATCTTCAAGTTATGGACAAACTGTCCAAGTGTCTGACAAGACCCACTGTATAGACTTTGAACACAGCCTCTGCGCGAGACGTCGATAGTCGTAAATATTTAATTCAGTGCCTCCGACTCGATGCATTCCAAACAAACCTTTAGCAGATTGAATTCAGAGATAAACGGCCCGGAAACATCACCGAAGCTGAAAAATAGATTTCTTTACCGCTTTTCTATACAATATACTGTATGTAATCATTGCTGTCGCCTGTCGGGTAGAAACCTTGCATATCCGAAACCTATTCAGGAAAATAAATAAGTACTCGTGTTCCAACTTTCACTGAAAATACGAGCTCTACAAGCTCACAATGCGTAACATGCACTAATACAGTAGAGTGGTCCTCAAGACTGTGACAATTTAAGGACCTTTTTAAAAATTAAGAGACAGAGAAAGGTCGATAATAAAGTTGACTTTCTCCTTATTTGTCTCTCTGAAAAAAAGAGATGAAGCAGGGACCCCCACAACCTGTTCATAGATTCCATATATTTTCATCGTTTGACAGCACAATCATCAGTGTGTTTTGGATTCATGTCAATTTGTGTTTTCAGATATTTAACCACTTGAACCGTCAATACTTAATAAACTTGACCGTTCAGTTTCACTCTGTACTTAGTCTGCTCTTTTCCCCCTCTACACCAAAGCTCTTTGCCAAAAATAGCCGATCTACAAGCTCACAACGCCTCGCAGCGCGAGGCGTTGTGAGCTTGTAGATCTGCTATTTTTGGCTAGAGTTCTCAGAATATGGACACTAGGGTTCAAGTGGTTAATATAAAAAAGGAGAAAAAAAGGTTTCCATCACTCAAAGATTTGGAGGACCCCCTGTAGTAACTCTGGGGACCCCCTAGGGGTCCCGGACCCCCTGTTGAAGACCCCTGGGCTAAAGAATGGTTCACTCTCCCATTGGAAACAATAGACTTCAACTTGCTTTCGGTCTCCTAAAAAGGTGTACTTCACGCAGATAGAGGAAGTAAACTGGAGATGGCGAGTCTTGCTATTTCTGTCTACTACAGTACTTGAGTAAATGCACTTAGTTAATTTACATCACTACTCACTGGAAGCAAAGATCTAAACACTTGGCAGGCACAGTGTTTAAATATTTATAAATAAGTAATGACCATCAATAAATTATGAATGACTTTCATTATAGCACTTAAGAAAAGATAAATCACAGCCGGTCCATTTAGTGTGAAACTGTTTGTAGCCTGTAATGTACACACTGTACACAGTGCACTACATAGAAACTGATGAGAATGAACGGCTTACTGCAGGGTTCCCCAATAGGCGGTCCGCGGGCCATTTGCGGCCCGCGGGGGCTACTGTCAGGCCCCCACCAACCCCAGTAATAATGGTGGTATAAGAGCAGCAACAACACTATAGTATATCGTCGTTGTCAGGTGGAAACTCATCTCCAAATTTGTACGTTCGTTCGCAAAGTAAAGCCCTGCTTCATCATTCAAGGCCTTGTCACAAAAGTAGTGAAAACAGCAGATCTACAAGCACACAACGCCTCGCGGTGCGAGGCGTTGTGTGCTTGTAGATCGAGTTTAAATAATTTTTAAAATGATAAATGCAAAACAAACGGTTTTGGACATACAAGATTTTCACCCGACAACGACGATATCTGAACTGTCGCTGGAGTAGCGGGAACGCCACCGTCGCCCCCTGCAATGTTGTGGCCCTCGGCTTGGTACCCTAGACATAATTCGGCCCTTGGGGAAAACTAATTTGGGAACCCTGGCTTACTGTATTTGGTATGAGGATAAAGTACATCGTATTTCAAGTGCAATCAAATATCGTCTCATAACCTCATATGTCCCAAACTGTAACTTTTTCAGGGTTCAAATTCAAAAACAGCAAAAGCGGCAGATCTACAAGCTCAAAACGCGTTGCTTCGTGCCGTGTTTCAAGCTTTACTTTTGATGCAAGTGTAAGACGCTGTAGGATCAAGTATGGTGTTAATTTATATTAAAAAAAAAAACACAATATATGGAGACAACGTTATAGCCAGGCACGTACACACATAGACATGAAAGGGGGCTTGAGCCCCTGCCCTTTTATCCGTCTGTAAAAAGAGCCCTCTCCAGACCATGAATTCAGTTTTCAGTTTTCACTATGGTGAAAGAAATGCAAA
The DNA here is from genome assembly GCF_963921795.1 of Nannobrachium achirus. Lineage (NCBI taxonomy): Eukaryota > Metazoa > Chordata > Actinopteri > Myctophiformes > Myctophidae > Nannobrachium > Nannobrachium achirus. Next base: position 10,231,909 of record NC_137828.1, read on the forward strand.
TGCTCTCTTTCCATGCCATACATGAAGGCAGCATTCAAGAGAATTGCCTTGTTCAAACTCTCCTGAACTTCATCATCTAATAATATGTTGAAAGAATTGCCCTCTCTGTGTAGAAATCTATGCCGTTATACCACATCTCCAGTATTGCCTTTTTTATGCTTAGTTTTGTGTGGTATCAGCTTGGAGCTCGGCTATTTTCAATATTTTCACCAAAAGGCCCTTTTAGAAATGTCAGCCCCTGCCTCTCTAACATTCTCTGCACGTCCCTGGTTATAGCCTACATTTGTGATCGACAAATTATCAACACAAAGTTTTTTTTAATTACTTTTATTCACTTAAATTCTTCAGTGATAAAGCGACAAGAAAACATTTATAATGTCCTTTGGTGGGATTTCTTTTTTGTATTACACTTGTATACTTGTATAATGTAAACTGATATTCTTTGATGCCAGCACGTTGCCAATAAAAAGGAAAATCAACTGCACAACGAAAATAAAGTACTGTATTTGGAAATCAACTGAAGAAGAAGAGGGGAAAAAATGGAAATAAATGGTAAGAAAGCAACCAAATGAAACCATTTCTTCTGCACTTAGATGTTACCTTGGTTAGATACATTAAAGGCTGCCTTTTTTTTAAATTAATCACAGTTCGGCAATGATACAAAAAGGACTACACGTCTTTGTTTTACTTTTTTGCTCGGTCAAGAAGGAAATAACTGTAAAGTTCACTCATGAGTTTCTAACGCATCTTTGTTCAGTTGATCAGCTATTCTCTCGTGACCGTGTGATCTCAGGGAGATCTGATGCGGTGCTATGTGAGAGAACACTATTTGACCGCTTTACACGTGTGCGTTACTGACATCGGACCAAAAAGTATTTCCCAACCAACAAAGGGTTTACAGATTTACCGTTCACAAAAAAAAGCAGAGGTTGGTGTCGGGTGCGGGTGTGGGTGGGTGGGGTGGGGTCTGAGGAAGAGAGGCAGCGAGAGTGACATAGGGTGCGTTCGGAAACCCGCACCGGGTGTGTGCTCAGTGTAGTGAGTGCAGTGGGCGTGACGTTGGAGAGTGCGTTCAGTGTGGCTTATTTACGAACGACCAGTTTTAACAGGCAGCTGTGTGCTTTTTCACTCTGAAGGTAAACTTTCTGAAAAGCAGCAGTTGCTGCTGAG
>NC_137828.1:10235578-10369633 GCF_963921795.1 Nannobrachium achirus
AGAGAGAGAGAGAGAGAGAGAGAATGAGGAGAGTCAGAAGAACCGTCATGCAATCACCTCAAGTCCTGTAGTCTCGCGAGCCAGGCTGCCGCCTCCCACAATTTTCGAATGCTTCTGTCATGGAGAACTGGAAGAGAACGGAAGCTCTGAAAATGATCAAGCGATAAAGCGAATGTAAAAGCCTCCTCCCCGCTTCCGTTTCGTCTTTACAGTCACGCAAATTCATCCTAATATCAATCAAAATCTTCTAAGCGTATATAGCTCGCTGATCAGCCGAAATGGAAATTAAAAAAAAAACAAAAAACGTAAAGATAATTTAAGATATTTTCACGAATGGAAATGAACAGATGGCATTGCCTCGGATTTCAGGTGTAGTTCCAGACTCAGACTCCAGAATACCGTAATTGCTGGACTATAAGCCGCGGCTTTTTTTCCCCATGCTTTGAACCCTGCGGCTTATACAACGGTGCGGCTTATTAGCCTCGCGTAGCCAGGCTTACTCATCTGCGAAGAGAAAAGCCTGGTGACAATATCAGGCAGAGACCGTTCAACTTCCGCCTTGAGAATTTCAGCGGAAGACTACAACGCATGACGTAACTTCCGTTAAACAGCACTTCTGCCACTTCCGCTAGAACCAACCGGAAGTCATATTTTGGCCAGGGTGGCGGCTTATATAAAGATCTTTTACAGCTAATGGCCAGTTAATTAGTTTTAAAATGGTCTTTAACAAGGATTTATATATAGATTGTTACAGCTAATGGCCACCAGGGGCGCTCTAGCAGGAAGCAGGAGTGACACCTGCAGCTTATAGTCGGGTGCGGCTTACATAATTATGTAAACATTTGTTTTTTGTTCTAAATTTAGCTGGTGGGCTTATATTCAGGTGCGGCTTATAGTCCAGCAATTACGGGTAAATTAGGAGATGGAATAGTTGTCTGGCTACACGAGACTACTCAAGCCCAGTCTTGCGTGGTTCCCACAAGCTCCGAATGTTGTAGCCTTTAAAGAGTCTGGAACAACACCTCCCCAAAGCAGAGAAAGAAAGCCGTCGTATGTTCCGTCGTTCCTGTTCACAAAAATACATTCATATTTAAAATATATATTTTCCTTTTCATTTCTGCTAAGCAGCAGAATTATTCCAATTTTCTTCCAACAATCTGATTTACGGTAGGTCAAATCTGCTTTGCCCCGGATCATTTTCAGCGCTTCCTGCTCCAGACTGACGGAAGCGATCAACTACGGATAAGTCTGGGTTGCAGCCCTATGCGAGTGAAATAGTTTTCAGGTTCTAGTACCAGGTATATACATGGCCCTTACAACATGATTAGGATTCCAGTTACTGTAATAACAGTTACTGTTTAAACAACAAAAACCAAGTGTGCTTGCATTAAGATATTTTCCGGTTAGTCTCATCAGCAGTCTTCAGGTAATTATGAATTCATTGTTAAAGTGTTAGTTATGTTAATAGTTACACATTTTCTGTATATATCAAGTCACTATACAGTATACTTTACTGTATAGTGACTTATAGAGGCTTTTACGTAGAGCCTAAATATAATACAAAAGATGAAAAGTGTGGGTACACACTGTGTACGTGGAGCCCACAACTTGTAAATTGACAGTCCATTAGGCCGCCTTTTAGATGATGGAATAGCGAGGCCAGCCTGTTCCCACGGGATGCAAGCTGTCAAGCTAGCTGGAGGCAAACACACACAGCAGCGGCGGCGTCGCACAAACTAATAAACCGACAGAGACAAATAAACACAGCGGCCACGCAGCCAGACGGCCATTTCTGTACTTTATGAGTGTGGAGAACAAACGCGCCGAGCAATCCGAACTCTATTATACACGAGCATCACAACAACCCAATATCGGTACCCTCTCTCTAATATGCTATATTGGAGATATTACCGTCTCAAAGGAGTCACCAAATGCGCCTTTGATGGGAAACTTGCTAAGAGACAAGCGACCTTCTGAATCCCGTTTGGTGTCAGTTTGTTTGTTAGCGACAAAGGAGGCCACAGCCGGCCCGCGATTCACTGACACAGCTCCTCAATCACCGCTCACAGCTAGATCTGCTCAACGCTTATGTGTGTTATTTTAAATGGCGTACAAAGTGAATAAAGTGAGACAATGATGTAACCACCTGAGAGCAAAGGACACATAATTTCTTGTCTTAGGAAAGACCTTGCTTGACTTTGTACGCTTGTCGCTGTTTGCCTCTTACTGTAGCAATGCAGCAAGTGAACTTTGAAAACACATATAGGCATCATCTAAGATGACATGGGAACCAATCAAGTGTGTTCATTAAAAAGTAACGCCCCCTCACCTCTGCCCCACGAGGCCTCAGAATGATGGACAAGACATTGTTCATTATTAGACCTGTGGTTCTCAAAGTGGGGTCCGCGGACCCCCAGGGGTCCTTGAGGGGGTTCCAAGGGGTCCCCAGCGAAATTAATTAATATAGCACCAAATAACCCTATACATCGGCTCTTTTCAAACTTTTGATTTTGATTTTAACAACGCAAATCTTATGAGGGTCCCAGACACAAAATACTTGAGATGCTATTGTTCATTTGGGGGTCCATGATAATTTGGGGGTCCAAGACTTGAGAACCACGTACTGCATCAGGCATCCATCATTATATCCCTTCATTCGCCCTGTTCCCTGTATAAAACATAATGAAAGACATCTGATTTGGGCATGAGCATGAATGCTGTATAACGATTTTCATGCATGTACAAGCAGTGTTTCAACTGTGTCTAAGGGCATTTATACTGTATAATATGCATGCAGTTTTCCTTGCATGATACTAACTCTACCATTTGCCATAATCCTGGATCAGGTATATACTCTAGTGTTTCGTGTGGTTCATTCAAGGACAAAGAAAGATGGATGGAAAGTGGTTGTCACTGCATTTCTGACCTTCCCAGGTCCCCCGGTGCGCTGGTCATACTGTACTTAGCCCCCGACAGAAATTACATTTTGGCCTGACACCCGCAAAAGCCGCGAGCCCTGAGAAATAAATGGAGGTGGATTTTGATGCGTAACATTTTGAATTGAGTGCAAAAGGGTGTCTGGAAAATGCCCATTCTGTAGGTTTTCAACTTTTTGGGGGAGGGGGCGGGGCGGAGGGGGGTGCCTTTATTGATAGTATAGTAGGTAGACAGGAAAGGGGGAGAGAGATGGGGAGTGACATGGAGCAAAGGCGTCGGGACTCGAACCCGCAACGCGTTGTCAGGCATCAAAGCATACAGTATGCGGAAGAGCTCTTCAACTTCGTTAAATGTTTCTTTAGCTCGGTTTAGTTCAAAGATGGGCAGCATGTTTCCCTGCCATTATGATTTGGAAACTTTAATCCTTGCTTTATTCTATTATTCATCCATTTTGTAAATACATTTCACACTTCTTTGCATTTATCCTCCGTGTCGTCTCCCCTTTTTTGTGGTGGTCCTGGAGCCAGACCATCACAGCCTGGACCATCAAGGCAGCGGGCGACCATGTTGTCAACTTCTTTAAAGGTGATACACCGTGAAATTTCACTTTTCCTTTTTTAAAACCTTTTTTTGGGGTCCCACTAGCACCTTCTATCCTCACAAAGTCCCATTTCAGACCGATGTGTCTTTCTCTGGTTTTGAGAAGGCGAAGGTTAAAAGTATCCCACGGGTTCTCAAAACAGGCTGTTCAGATTTGCTGCCGATTGTGACGTCATCTGCCGATTGTGACGTCATCATTAAAAAAAAAAAAAAAAGATTTAAAAAAAAAAAAAAAAACATTTTTTCAAAAAAAAAACATTTTTTCAAAAGGATTTTGGGGGGGGGGGGGGGGTGGCGCAGTTCAGGCCAAAGGTGGTACTGCAGCTGAAATGCTCTGAGAGCCATTCAAAAATGAGAGAGGCTCTCTATTCAGGAGTGGTAATTTAGCCTCAAACCTTTTGAAAAACGTTTTTGGGACATAAACAATATGACATAAATACTTTTTAAATGCATGGTGTATCACCTTTAACCTAGCAAAAATCACTTTCTTTTCTTTTTCTTTTTTTTCCTTTTTGGTACAAATGTAGAAATGTAGAGTAGCCAATTATATTGACCCCTTTTTCTTGTCTTTTAGTTGTGCCAAGTAATCCTCCAAACACATTGTTGTGGTTTGGCACTTCTGTGCCCCACTGGCTCACGTACCAGTGAGGAGGATGTAGCTAGCACCTCCACCCTATGCACCCGTAATGATATAAATGTAGTAATGAATGATAATAATGATCGGTAATTGGAAGTGGCTGGGCCAATTCCTAAACCTTTGGCACTACTGCTTAATATTCAGAGTTACGCAACCATCTTTTCAGCAAGAAAAGGCAACTCGATCGGTTGGAAAATGTAAGATTTTGCTCATGCACTCACATCTTCCACAAAACTTTTTGCTGTTGATCCGCCGGTAAACATATGTGATGTGAACGACGAGATTCATTGTTTGCTTTTAATATGAGGTCTAATATTTGCAGAGGGATACCGGTGAACTAGTTGTGCCTCACAGCTAAGGCAGGCAGTGATATGTTTGATGAGAGATTTGTGATTTAATTGCAAGCTTCTGAAATGCAGATTATGTCTCCATCGTCCATACCAACACCTATATGTGGACACCCAGGAGCAACACAGAACATCTAGGTCTACAGTATAGCATCTTCCAGTTAATGTCAGCACCCACGCAGGGCAAGAGCTATAACCTCGCGTCACCAGGCTTTCTCAGGGGAATGCCTGGTGCTCGTTTCCTAAACAGGTCGTTTGATCCGGTCTAGACCGGGTGGCATCCTAGACCGGATGCCACCCGGACGTCGCTTTGTTTTGGTTCCCTGCTTGGCCCCTTTTTGTTTCCCCAATCCCTATTTAAATGCTAGAGAAGTGTAGTCTTGCCAGTCGCTGCGAGTTGGACTAAAAGATGGAGTCCGTTTTGACTACAAAATGACGTAGGACGTCATCCGCTCCAGACCGGATCAAACGCCTGAAATTGGAAGCGATCCCAGGCTAGGCGAGACCTAACCGGTTGAGCAGGGACGTGCTGGCCATTGGGAAAAGCGGGACAACTCCCGAACGGCCGGTTCATTCCCGGCGGGTCCAGGCCGGCCATTAGGAAAAAAACTGTTTGCACAAAAGTAAAAACTCAACTGTTTGCACAAAAGTAGTGAAAACAGCCGATCTACAAGCACACAACGCCTCGCACCGCGAGGCGTTGTGTGCTTGTAGATCGGCTGTTTTCACTAGTTTAAATCATTTTTTAAATGATAAATACAAAACAAACGGTTTTGGACATACAAGGTTTCCACCCGACAACGACGAAATATAACTAATGTAATTGGCCCACTGGCTTGTCACTTGTCATGATCTGAAATGGAAAATAGCGCGCAAAGAGGGCCTCTCCAATTATTTTTCCAGGGCCGAATCAGGGGCCCAGCACGTCCCTGCGGTTGAGTGTCTAAATGGAAGCACCTGGTTTTGGTGGAAGTAACGCCCAAGGAAATGACGCTGACTCTTTTTACGAATCTGTTTACGTTCGTTCGCTGTGAATGAAACGGGTGTTACGATGATAAAAAGATCATTTCCAGGGGAAATACGTGCGACGGAAGTCCTGCCCCCCATAGACGCTCTCTGTATTATAGGTTGTGAATCGTGACCAGGCTTTTTTTTCCAGCAGATGAGTAGCCTAAAGCTGGTTGCACACTGCTGCGTTTTTCGGGCCGAATATCGGACTGAATTTCGGAGCATGCAAATAAAAAAATCAACCTCACGTTATGTCAGTCACGTGTGCACACTGCCGCCCGTTTTGCGCACCACTCGGTCCCTTGCTCTCTCTATCTCTCTCTCTCTCCTTGCCCTGAAAAACGCATTTCGCAACGAAAAACGCAGCAGTGTGCAACCACCTTTAGGCTGGGAACAAGGCTAGTTAGCAGCCCATAAAAAATGCAGTTAAACTGGTGACAAGGCAACGCGGCACGCCCCTACCTTTAGGACAACATCCAGCCCTACATCCAACCCCTTCCTGTGCTCATGTAGATCAGAAAACAATCATATGTGTCCCAGCGCGGCTGACGGCTAGTCATTGATTTTTTTTTATTGATTTTTTTCATTTTCATTTTTTCATTTCATTTGAAAGCTGGGAATCATAGCTACAAAATGATATATTGGTGGTGGAGATTGACCCAACAGTTTTGAAGATATGGCTTATAGAATGATGCCATGCTGAAATACTACTTTTGAGATATTCAAGTTCTAAATTTGGGAGGACCAACAGAATTATGTCCCGATCTCTCACATTAATTAAAAAAAAGTCTTATTTACATGCAGAGTTAAGCTCTGGCGTTTAAGTGAAATGTAGCCTGATATGTATGACATGCTTTTGTGGCTTTATCACATTTTAGTTCTAAACTAAAAAAGTAATTTCAGCTGTGGTCTAAAGTAGTGGCTTCCGAAATGACTGCCCCAGTGTCATGCTCAGTCACATATTTTAACTGGGGAAACCCTCACCCTGATGAGCACTAAGAGTTGAGGCATTACATGTTGTATAACACGGTTCTATTGTGAAAATAGCAGATCTACATGGTCACAACGCCTCACGTTGCGAGTAATTTTAGAGGTATTAAAAGGTCCTTAAATTGTCACTTTAGAAATGTGCAGACACCCTCTATACATTTAAAACTGTATGTTGCTTTGTTTAGTGTTGAGAGAGAAAACAATGTTGCACATTAAGTTAAACATATGGGGACCCCCACAAAATAATTTGGGGAACCCCCTGGGGGTCCCGACCCACAGGTCGAGAACCACTGCTCTATAACACAACCTTGCCAACACACCCACTCTCTTCTTCCTCCAGCCTCCCAAGCTGTGAAATAAACTTCCCTTTGCAGTTTGGACTGCAGTGCAGTCTCATTCCTCATTTTCCACTACAATCTGAAAGATTGTCGGTATCGGAAAGGTGGCAAAGGTTATCATGCATTTTTGAAAAGATCTATATCTGTAGATTATAATTTGCTATGATAACCCTTTCTGAGACACAGCTAAATTGGTGTTATCAGCCGCTAGAGTTGGTGTCCCATTAACTTTACATTACAAGAAGAAAAAAAAGAAGAAAAAAAAAGAATCTGCTTTAAGTAGCATTATGAGGGGTCAAACTAGGGGTTTTTCATGATTCTGAATCCATTGCAAGCATCTGTTTTGCACAAAAAACATTCCTTGGGCTAAAAAACGGCCCCACAATATGGTTTAGTGAGGAAAAGTGATGAGTCATCACTTTTCACACTTTTGTGGGGGCCGTTCTAGCCCAACGGATGTTTTTTATGCAAAACAGATGTTTGCAATGGATTTAGAATCATGAAAAAACCCTAGTTTGACCCCTCATATGTTACTTAAAGCAGATTCATTTTTTGCTTTTTTCCCCATTAATGTAAAGTTAATGGGACACCAACTCTAGCGGCTGATAACACCAATTTAGCTGTGTCTCAGAAAGGGTTATCATACCAAAATATAATCTACAGATATAGAGCTTTTGAAAAATGCATGATAACCTTTGCCACCTTTCCGATACCGACATCTCGTATGGCCCATGGACAACTAAGACTCCTCCCCTGTCACAGTAGTTCTCAACCTGTGGTGGGACTCCCCGGTTGAACATTTTCAACATTTTGAAAATAGCTACAGTATCGGCTATTTTCACAATATTTATCTGTGGAACTGCATGAGTCAAACTAAATATAATGCCTCGACTCCTACAATTCCGAGTGCTTGTCCAGGTGAGGGTCCCATTGGTCCCATTTCACCTACCCAAATATGATTATTTCAGGGGGGTCGCCGCATGAAAAGGTTGAGATCCACTGGTTTAGATCAACGTTTCTGTGAAGCACTACATTGCTTTCTTTGCACTCAATACTTATGTGTGTTTACTCTGCCATGTGTTGACCAGGATTAATGATGGACATCTACTCTTATGGGGCACTCTGGTTAAGAGCATCTGCTAAATGCCCAACATTATAATTGTAATTTTAAAGACACAATCCGTGGACGTTCATTACTTTTGGCTAGTGCCCTGTTGTCTTCTTTGTGGAAATCGATTACACTTACAGTAAGTATATTAAACGGGGTTGCTTTACAGTAAGTGATAGTGCCTTCATTATACTTAAATGAAATCACCGCTTATAACGTTTGAATTTACAGTAAGTCCTGCGCACGTTGCACTTTTGAGAAAGCAAAGGATGCTCTCCAAGCGTGGCTTTTTTGTATTTCTTAAATCTTATCTTCTTCTTCTTTTTTAGTTTTTTACTCTTAAAAAAGCGCCTGCAATGTAGTGCATTTGAAACTACATTCCAGTGCACATCATGGGGTGATCACTGCTTGCCTCCTGTAAATTGTTTTATTTACATGTTTAGTTTCTTTTCTTTTTATTTCGTTGCTGAGTGAGGTCAGCAGACAAAGTGACGTGAGTGAGATGAAAAAACCTGGGTGAAATCTGCCAATCTCAACGGTAACTGGCTGATCTTCAATATCGAAATGCGAAGTGAAGTGCTGGAGAGCTTGTAGTTCTGGTATTTTCTCTCATTTAGAAACATCTTTATAGTGATAGTGAAAGAGGTTAAGTTAAGGCAAAGCTTGTGACTAAATAATAGGCTAACTACAATGCATCCATTGGAACAAACAGGGTTCTTTTGTTTTCTCCATTTGGTGAAAAGTAACAGTTTCCACCCGAGTCCAGAGAGCGACGGTAAGCAGGCATGTAATGCACGGTGTCATTTCGGAATGGTGGGGTTTCGGAATGGTGGGGTTTCAGAATGGAGGGCTGTGTCCCCAATGACCTCAGCCTCTCCGCCTGCCTTTGGCTGTGTGTGTGTGTGTGTGTGTGTGTGTGTGTGTGTGTGTGTGTGTGTGTGTGTGTGTGTGTGTGTGTGTGTGTGTGTGTGTGCGTGTGTGTGTGTATGTGAGAGTGTGTGAGTGTGTGTGTGTGTGCGTGCGTGCGTGCGTGCGTGTGTGCGCGCGCGCGCGTGCGTGCATGTGTGTGTGTGGGCTGGCGGTGTTCACGTCACACATTTCTGCGTGGCAGTAACAGCTGTTTGGAATGACAGTGCTGATCCTCGCTGCATAATATTCATCCTCCACAACACCACATTTTAATGAGCATCCATCTGTGTTAGGCAGGCGCCACTAAAATGAACTGTACCGTATGCTATTGTTCCTTTTTATGGTGCATTTCAACCAGCACCCGCAAGACGTTCTTTGCCCCGCCGCGGCTGAACGGCGACCCAAAGGCAGAATCGATGGAATCAATTAGCAGTTCTAGTTCCCGTTTTGGCAGTTGAGCACTTGAAGGAAGACGCATCTACAGTATCAAAATACATTTTCATACCTGAGAAGAACAACAGTCTAAAGGCCATTTTCCACTGGCAGCGATAACGATGACGATAACGATTTAAAAAAGTGGGTTTTCAATTGAAGTGGATCGGCAGCATCCACTCAACACCGATACAGACAACGATAACCGACAACTACATTGTTAGGATCAACAACGATGTGGTTAAGATCACAGTGATATGGAACTGGGTCTCTGACAAACAGCTCGAGGTGCGCTCTGCGCGAGCGGCTGTTAATTGGCGCCTCTTCACATTGATGTCCGATAAACTTTATCGGACATCAATGTGAAGGCATAATTATCGCTGTGATATTTTATGGTCATCGTTATCGCTGCCGGTGGAAAAGGGCCTTTAGACTGTAAGACTGTAAACCACAAACTAGTCATTTTAAATGTTAACATTTAATGCACTCCCACCCCATTTTGTACAATTGTCTGTTTTAATGTTATCTGCTCCCTTTGTCTGCTGAATATTGCTTGTATATGGACTTAAAGTATACTGTTGTTCCACAAACTGTTGATATACCGTGTTTCCACTTTCCATAAGTATTATGTCTTAAAAATCTAATTGAACAAAATGAGAGGGGAGTGCATTGAGAATTTAACAGATTAAAAACTACTAGTTTGTGGTTTACAGTCTGGTAAATCAAAAAAATATCTATGATATTCAAAATTTAAAAACTATGGACAGTTTTTCGTCTCAGGTACTCAACCACTCATCTACTTGAAACCTATAGTATCTCTAATTTATTCTGGGGGAAACATTTACAGAAAGTTACTTAGTTGCGACACGTAAATCAGCTATTCTCAGCAAAGAGTGTAGTGGACCGAGTTCAGAGACGACCCCAGTCAACTATATAAGCTTGCTAAAAGTATAGTTTAAGTGGCAAGCCCCATACATGCTTTGTCATAAGAAGATTTCTTTTTAATGTTTGCCTTTCAATCAGCTTTACCATTGTATTTGTGGGGATTTGTTTTGCTTGCCACATTCGATAGAAGTCTGAATCCTTGCATGGTGGATCAAAACAAAGCAGGGTAACCCACTGTCCGTCGCTGTGGCCCAGGGACGAGAGCCCGCTCAGACAGGCCTGCCCCCTGCCATCAAGCAGTCAATATTTCACTCAGCTGTCGTGTCTTTGATCCGTGTCTGACTCGCCAGGCGGCCGGCCGCGCTGCCCCATGCACCCACCGCTCACTGTCTGAGTGCTGCGGGCCCAACAGACGCTGGAACAGTCGACATTGAAACCGTTATGTCATGTTAGATGTTATTATGGGTGCAGGCACGGTTAGCCCAACAAACAGCTCATCTTGGGTTAGTCGACGTCACAGCTTATAGGGTCTGCATTGCCGGCGGTTGTCGGAGCGGGTTCAAGAACGACACATGCGGCTCATGAGCGCTGAGGTTCAAAAGATGGCGACAGCATTGAGATACAACAGGGAATGAGAGAGAGAGAGGCATAGAGGGAGAGAAACAAAGGGAGAGACAGAGAGGGAGATAGACAAAGAGACAGAGACTGAGAGCGAGACTGACAAAGAGACAGAGACTGAGAGCGAGATAGACAGAGAGACAGAGAGGGATATGGACAGAGAGGGAGATAGACAGAGAGACATCAGGGACAGATATATGGACAGAGAGACAGAGACAGAGTCAGGGAGTGAGATGGACAGAGAGACAGAGACAGAGAGGGAGACAGACACAGAGACAGAGATGTGAGAAAGACAGTCAGACAGACTCAGATAGACAGGGTGGGCGGGCAGTCAGAGTGGTAGCAGGAGGCAGGGGAACAGATACAGTAGCTCTGGTCCCATAGCGTTATTGGAGTTCTCCCTAACGCTATGTTCCTCTACCTCCACTCCGGCTTGGCAAGATCAGAGAGCTGTCTCACCAAACCAAAGCTATCAGTTGGGAGTTGAAAGCTTACTCTACTTAGTGGACGCAGTCTGAGCCCCCCACCACACGCTTAAAATACATTTTTAGGGCGAAATGAAAAATATTCCACCGGATGGAGACACTTTTCCTGTTGAAGACTGTTTTTACGAAACAGCGCTTCCAATGTTGCAGAGCTGAGTAACACCCAACGAGACTAATGATCTGTTAATGCGGTCCTCTGACCTGCGCAGCAGTAGTGAGAAGGCACCATAATGGCGACGACAAATGGTAAAAAACTAGAAGAAATGGAGTTTCCATCCGGTGGATTTTTTTTTCTTTTCATTTTGCCCTAAACATTTATTTTAAGCGTGTGGTGGGGGGCTCAGATTGCGTCCACTAAGTAGAGTAAGCTTTCAACTGTCCACTGATACCTTTGGTTTGGTGAGGGGCGAAACAGTAGTTGTTATCTTCAGACCAGACAAGACGGCTTTCCAGTTTTGCCAAGCCGGAGCGGAAGAAGAGGAACATAGGGTCAGGGAGAACTCCACTAACGCTATGGACCAGAGAGCAATGGGAACAGAGAGCAAAATGGAGGGGTCCGGAGCTGCTGAGGGGAGGGTGTTTCGGTTCTACTTACATTTGCAGCCATTGTCCCACAAATAGCCGGGTAGACAGTCCTGACACTTGGGCCCTGTGGTGCCCTCCTTACATTTACAATATCCCGTGGCATTACAGCGATCAGTGGCTGAGCCAAGGGGATTACAATTACAGTCTGAAAAAACAAGACACACACACACACACACACACACACACACACACACACACACACACACACACACACACACACACACACACACACACACACACACACACACACACACACATGCTAGAGACAAGGTGGTATTTTTCAACTTGTTGGCACACTGCGACTGTAGGAGCACTTCAGAGCAAAGCACACAGTCCTCAGGCTCAACCATAAGCACCATTGTTGTGAAAGCACAGCTACATCCTGCAGCAACGTCTCTTAAAGCAGGAAGTGCTACCATTTCAAAGGTAATGGAGACAGAATGCAGAAAGTGTGACATTGGACAAGTGTGTTATTATTACTTCCTTCGTATCGCATGAATAATCCGTGTTGGATTCATTTGAAAGCGCTAGTATCTCCAGGACATTTCGTGCAATGAGCAATGAGCCTTATCAGTAGCGTGTATATGGACATGCTTTGATTCTGTTGGTAGAGAAGACTGGACGTACAGTAGAGAGGAAATCATGGACAGAAGAGACAGAAAGGAGAGGAAGGGCTGTTGACGAGAATGGCCACATGAGACAAAGACAGAGGTTGATGTGTCTGTGTCACAGACGATGGTTTTAAACATGATGACATGGTACCATGCACTGAAATGGGCATTGTTTAAATAATGTTCTTTTCCCCGCTTTGCTTTGTCTATGTTTACAGTGAGTTTCGCTACACAATGCTAAATACTTAAAGTGATCCCTGACTAATACGACAAATATGTCTTAAAACATTATAATTGTCCTCTATAACTACAATGTAAAATTAAAAACACCTTAAATATTTTATTTCTTCTAGAAATAGCTAATCTTTCACTCAGTAGGGGAAATGCCTGTCGCAAGTTGATGATGTCATAAATGTCATGTGTCATTTTTATGGCATGCATGTGCAAAAAAACAAAACACAAACACATTTGAAATATTGATTTGATGCTCATATTAACCATTGGAAGTATTAAGTTTGTTTTTATTTTCACATGCATGCCATTAATTCCATAGGGATAGATCACACTATTGAGTGAAAGATTAGCTATTTCTAGAAGAAATAAAATAATTGAGGTGTTTTTAATTTTACATTGTAGTTATAGAGGACAATTATAATGTATTAAGACATATTTGTCGTATTAGTCAGGGATCACTTTAACCTCGCTCTTACCACTTAAACCCAATTAAAAACAAACAAACAATTAAGCTCACAATGCATCACGACATGTTGTGAGCTTCTAGCGCTGCTATTTTTGCCAAGAGATGTTCGCCTGTAATTATACTGTATACCCAACATAGTTATGAGAGGATAATAATAATAATGGTATTAAAGGTAGGGTAAGTGATTTCATTTACGTAAGTTTTAGTTTCAGTTTTCATGTAGGTGACAGGCGAGGGGCCATGATTGGAGAAAGGCCGAACTCTATCCTGATTGGAGGAAAACCTGTCTCCTCCACCAAAACTGAAACCATTTTGTCATTATTTGAATTAAATGAAATCACTTACCCTAATAGTAATAATAGTACAAATAAACAATAGTCTATCAGTAAAGGAGCAGAGCAAGGTGCTAGTGCCCAGTGTTAAACTGACCTTGCGGCTCAGTGCTCCCGGTATTGAAAAGCGGTCCTATTTTGACAGGTCGGGCCCATCACGCCACGTCCCTTCCTCGGGCTGAGGCCGCACACTCGGCTGCACCCGAGTGACACCCAGGGGTCGGCGTGGTGAGAGGAGAGGTGACGGCAAGTGACAAACGGGGAGGGGGGCGAGGAGGGTGACGGTGCTTGAACGTGCAGTGCCACGCAACGCTTCGGTGCAACGCAACGCTTCGGTGCCTCTAATGCCCGCTGAAGGTTTTCGACTGGTACCCCTGAGGCAGCTTGCATGTACGTGCCACACGCACTGGGGCTGCGCCTCTTTCTCCGTGACACTTTTGCTGTGACACTTTCTGCTCAGGGCTCATGGTGCTTGTCAGACTCGCCCTCCGGGCACACGACGTACACCGGTGGTGCACCTGGCCGTCACACGCACTGCCTCTCCGACCGGCGAGAGCCCGCATAACAACTGCCTAATGAACGGAGACGTTTGTTTTTGCGTGCGTGTGTGGGTGTGGGTCGTGCGTGCGTGTGACAAATGAATGTGTTTTTCTTTTGTCAACAGTTTCTTTTGTCGCGCTCTTATATTATCTAAAGATGTAGGGAATGTTAAGTCAAAACAAACAAACAAACTAACTAAAAAAAGAGAGAATGTTAATAATGCCCAAAAGTGTGTCTAAAATCATTCATACGATCATAGAAATAATTGGAAATGATTGGATTAATTAAGGGACACAAATAACTAAATATTTGGAGGCATTGGCTTGATTGTGATGTTTGAAAAAAAGAAAATCGGTGTTGGTGCAGAATTTCCATATCGGTGCATCCTTACAGTCTATTCTCATAACAATATCTCTGAAAGGTATAGGGGTTGGCATTGTCACACACACACACACACACACACACACACACACACACACACACACACACACACACACACACACACACACACACACACACACACACACACACGCACAAGGACAAGCACACGCACACAAGGCAGAGAAGCGGGGGTGACTGACTGGTGTGAAAATAAAAAGAATGAAAAAGGAAAGTAGGAATGACGGAAGTGAAGAAACGGTGAAAGACATGTTGGCAGCAGACAGTGGGGAGATGACGGATGAAAGCTGCAGAGGCAAAAGACAGAAGGTGTGAGCGTATGTGTGCGTGTGTACGTGTAAAATAAACAGGGGATATCTTAAAAAGTCCTGGAATAAATTCCTTACCAAAACATTTCTTCACCAATGTGTTTGTAAAGGTGTCTAGTAACACATCTCACAAAGACTGAAATTCAGTTTCCCAAGGAAAATCTTTGACAGCTAGGGTAATTCTGGGTCTCATTCACTCACTATACACTATACTATAGGGGAAAAATCACTCCCAAAAAATATGCTTTAAGTGGGATGTGAGGGGTCTAACTAGGTGTTTTTAATTATTCTGAATCCATTGCAAGCATTTGTTTTGCACAAAAAAAACATTCATTGGGCTAAAAACAGCCCATAAAATGATGGTTTAGTGATGAGTCATCACTTTTCACAGTGGTATGGGGGTCCATTTCTAGCCCAAGGAATGTTTTTGGTGCAAAACAAATGCTTGCAATGGATTCAGAATAATTAAAAACACCTTGTTAGACCCCTCACATCCCACTTAAAGCATATTTTTTGGGAGTGATTTTTTCCCCTATAGTATAGTGCAGGGATGTCAAAGTCAAATACACAGAGGACCAAAATAAAAGAATTGCTACAAGTCGAGGGCCGGACTGGTTCAATGTTTATTTGAAACTCACAATGTGTCTGTCACGGATCGCGGCAATGCGTTGTAAGCATGCAGAGTTTATTTATTTTGATGGGGAAATTACTTTCTTCTCATTGAACTGTACAGCGTTGCTTGTGTTGCTTTGCTTCGATGTGACAATGTGGAGGACGGCACGAGTCACGGCCGCATACACAACACAAGAAAGCGCTGTTTTACATCCTCCATTCTAAATCCAAATTTCCCTTTTTGGTTTGTGATTGGTTGGCTTCAGCTGTCTGTCTAAGGAAAGCATGAAATGTGGTGTGGTTGGTTGGCCTTATCTGTACATTTAGCATGTTGTGTTACGCTGTTTTGCATGCGGCCCACGACCTGCGGGCCGGTTCCAATAGTAATTAAATATCATCCCAGGGGCCATAGATAATTCATTTGCGGGCCGGATCTGGCCCGGGGCCTTGACTTTGACATATGTGGTATAGTGTATAGTGAGTGAATGAGACCCAGAAATACCCTAGCTGTCAAAGATTTTCCTAGCGAAACTGAATTTCAGTCTTTGTGAGATGTGTTACTTTACTAGACACCTTTACAAACACATTGGTGAAGAAATGTTTTGGTAAGGAATTTATTCCAGGATTTGACACTATTTCTAAAGATATCCCCTGACTAAAAGTGGAGGTGGTGTGGTGCTGGAGAGTGCAGCGGATGTGGGAGGCAGAGTGAAACTGACCTATGCACGTATTCTCGGCGTCCAGCTCTGCCGAGGTATTGCGGTAGTAGCCCAGCTTGCACAGCTGGCAGTGTTGGCCCCGCGTGTTGTGCCTACAGCTCACGCAAATGACGCTGTTTAGCAGCTCGATGTAGCTGCACCGCTTGGAGTGGCCGAAGCATTCGCAGTCTTGCGAAGAGATGGAGGAGCAGAGAGAGAGAGAGAGAAGAGGAGAGAAGGAGAGAGAGAGAGAGAGCGAGCAGAGAGAGGGAAAGAGGGAGCAGGAAGGGTAGAGAGAGAGAGAGAGAGAGAGAGAGAGAGAGAGAGAGAGAGAGAGAGAGAGAGAGAGAGAAGACGCGGTAGGTTGTACGGGGGTTGTCGCTGTGTTCCCCCCCCCCCGGCGGCAGGGGGGGGAGTGTTAAGAGCTAGAGGTTGGAGCGAGGCGCCATGGGGACATGCGAGGTGGCGAGGTGGACAATGGAGATGTGAGAGGCTGGACACAGGGACCATGTTGTGGGCCATGGAGCGGGAGGTGGAGCAAAGAGAAGGAATTAGGCGGAAGAGGAGGACTGGGTTGTTGTTATGTGGAAGAACATCATTTATTATGACCGGTGTTGTATCATTTTCTCACTCCATTAGAATCTATAGCCCCCTTTCCACTGCAAGGTGGAACCAGAACTTTCAGGAACCTGAACCTATTTTTTTTGGTTCTGGTTTTGTTTCGTAATATAAGGCCCAGTTCCAGACAAGGTTCCTGGAACCTTTTTTAGGTTCTGCTTCTAAGGTAGAACTAAACTTTAGTTGTGGGAACCTTTGGGCGGGGCCAGCAGCGCTGCTGCTCTTTTTTGGGGATCTTCCCGGTTATTTCTGGTGGAAACGTAAGCAGAACTTGGTCCTGGGAACTTCACAGGTTCTTGAAAGTTCTTGGTCCTGGAAAGTTCTGGTTCTAGTTCTGGGTCGGCCCTACAGTGGAAATGGGGCTATAGCAGCAGCAGCACTGCTGGCCCCGCCCATAGGTTCCCAGAACTCAAGTTTAGTTCTACTTCAGGAGCAGGACCAAAAAAAAGGTTCCAGGAACCTCGCCTGGAACCAGGCCGTACGCAATAGAAACAAAACGAGAACCGAAAAAATTAGGTTCAGGTTCAGTCCTGGTTCCACCTTGCAGTGGAAAGGGGGCTTTAACTCCCCCGTTCAAGGCTGGTGAATGCTGCTAACCTGCCGACGCTGCTGAATACTAACCTGCCGACGCTGGCGAATGCTAACCTGGTGAATGCTAACCCTAACCCTAACCTTACTATCTGGCGCCAACTGCTGGCGGAACTGAAAACAACATCCCCCGTTCACTTCTTGAACATTCTGACGGGGAGTGAGAAAATGATACGACGCCGGCGCTCTGGGAGGGAGGGGTCAGCCCGAGTTAGAAGATGTGACGTCACACAGGATTGTTAAGGAGATGAATCGGCAAAAAAACAAAAAGACAAGAATCAGCACTGCGTTAGCAGGAGGACAGACGGTTCACGGCACACCACGTCAAGCAAACCACACACAAGAGAGACGTCACAGAGACTGCACCACAGTGATGACCAACACAGCACAAAGCAGGTCAAACCATGAGATGGGAATTACTGTTGGTCCAGGGAAGAGTTTGAATGTGCGCGTGTGCGCATGTGTGTGTGTGTGTGTGTGTGTACTGTGTATGTGAAGAGGGGGCTGTTTACAAGCTTGCATTATGCATAATGTTCCTTAGGTGTTACTGTTGATCTAGCTTGGAATAATACAAGAAAGAGAGAGACAGACAGACAGACAGACAGACAGACAGAGAGACAGACAGACAGACAGACAGACAGACACACAGACAGACAGAGACACACAGAGTGAGAGAGGGTGAGAGAGAGAGAGAGAGAGAGGCAAAGAGGACGACAGAGAGAGAGCGGGATGTCACGGAGCTTTCATTGCATTGCTCACCGATCCCACCGCAACCTGGACGACGGACTACATTCCCTTCCCAGCCCTACTGCCACACAGAAGATTCTTTGTCTCACGCACAATAGCCCCACAACCCCTCGCTTTTAAGGCACGCAGGTGCCCACTCTCGGTACGCGTCGGACGGCACGCAAACTAAAAGCCTTGCTATTTACATCCCCGGTAAAAGGCCAGTGTATAGTGAGAGTGTGAGGTGAAATGCAGCTGGCGCAGAGAGAGAGAGGACACGTCATGGTGGCGCTGCTGCCGGGGCTAAATGACACTCTGTGAGGTGTGAATCCAGTCTGCCCGGGAGGGAACAGGGACTTTGAAGCCTCATTCTCTCTCTCTCAAGTCACACACTGTGCCGTGACATTCACTGGTGGGGGGTCACGGAGGAGTGGGTGGCGGACGCATGTGTGACACCTGGCTGGCTCGCCGGCGGCGGATCAATCTGTCTGGCTGAAGTGACCGCTGACACCACGTGTCACAGCGGGCCCGGCTGTGGCCCCTTAAGCCTGGCAGGGCACGCCAGCGCGGGCAGACAGCCCACTAAGCGGGGGGCTTTTGGTCCGAGAGGATTGTGGTTATTGAAGGGTCCAGTATTGGGGTCGGGTCCCTGCGTCCTCTCACTAACCACCCAGACAAGCCTTCAAAATGAAAGGGCAAGTGGTGTTATTATAGTCCAGCGATTCCCGACCGGCAGACCCCGGGGCCCACTGGTGATATTGCAAAGGGGGCCTCCGAATACTAATATTAATTATGAATATAATTTATTAACAACAGGCATGAATCGATTTATCATAAAATTGATTCAAACAGGTGACAATTTAAACCGATCTAATAAAAATGGAAGATTTGTCTGGAAAATAATATTGAAAAAAAGAAACAAGAAATGACATGGTCAAAACCTTGAAGGAAATGTGTTATCGCTGTGATGTCGATAAATCAGCTGTCAGTCTGCAGATTGCTTTCAATCAGCCAAGCTCTCCTACAGTACAGTACAGTACAGTACCAGTGCACCTCATTCCCTCAACAAGGCCATCCGTTAAACACTCAAATACCTGGAACGCGCCCGAGTCGCATTCGATTTTAACCACTTTATCCATTATTTTATGCTTTAACTACTGAAAAATAGCAGATATACAAGCTCACAGCGCGGCACCGAGTGCCGCGCTGCGAGCTTGTAGATCTGCTATTTTTGAAAAAAACTTGACAATGTGTGCAAGTCTTTGAATATCTTTGACCCGATCTTTGACACGACTTCTAAATCCTTCCTCTAAATCAGTGGTTCTCAAACTGTTTCTTGTCAAGGACCCCCAAAAGTGCAGGTATATTTGGCCACAGACTCCCATCTCAAAATATGTTGTTCCAGGGACCCGCAGAAGCAAATATTTGAGTTACAAATATTTGCTTTTAAATAGATATATTCAAATACTTGCAAAAGAAAATCTTGATTTTTTCAAAAATAGCAGATCTACAAGCTCGCAGCGCGGCACTCGGTGCCGCGCAGTGAGCTTGTATATCTGCTATTTTTCAATAGTTTTTTTTTCAATAATATTTTTTATTGATTTTCAAAAGTTATGACAAAAAAAAAAAGACAAGCATTCAATAATTCTAGGGTTAAATAAGGCTCCCTCCTACACTGGATCTCTGCTTTTCAATTTCTGCCACACACTGCTGCTGCTGCTGGCAAAGCTTCCCTCCACCAGTCGAGTGCCATTATTGTATTTGGGTAGTCATTTATGAAGTGCCCAGGTATGCTTTTTGATACAGTTTGTCCTTTGTCCTTCTACCGACCGTTGGCTGAAGCACGCAGACATCTCCTTACTTCTTTCCTCCACCACCTCAGTACATCCACCTTATAGTTCACAGTCTTGATTTACTCAAACATTTGAACAGAATGTTAAACTGAAATTCCATAATATGTGCATGGCCCTAAAGTAAACTGAAACTCAATGTTTGCATGGCTCTAAACTGAATTCAATGTTCTGTGGTTTTCATGTTAAACTGCATTCAAGTTTACTTGACTCAAGTTAATCTGATTAAATGTCTACTATGGGCCCATAGGCATGCTTAGCATGCTGCTTAGAAAAAAACCCACTGAGCATTTTTCGGGCTGTCTAAAACGCTAGTCTAAAATCGGTCTAATCAATGTCTAGAAATTAAAGTTTTTTAGACATCTAAGCTTAGACTAGATGTTGATTAGATGTCTAATAGACCGTCTATATGTAGCCGTTGAAATAACTTCTAAGCTTAGACATCTAAAAAGCGTTCATTTCTAGATGTTGATTAGACCGATTTTAGACAGACGTCTAATAGCCGACTATTGCTCACTGGGAAATTAGGGAACATCTTAATTAACACTGATGATTTTACTACGTACTGTAGGTTGGGGTCCCAGAGATAAAAAAAAAAACACACCCAATGTGAAGTGAGCGGTGGTCATATTCGCATAACATCTTCAGACTAGGATTTGAGTCTAGGATGTACAGGCTATGCTACACGCACACGTTTTGCTATGGCAAAACGCTGAGGAAAAAGGCTACAGACACACGACATATGACATCACTAGACAAACAGGCTATGCTACACACACACATTCTACTATAGCAAAACGCTGAGGAAAAAGGCTACGGACACACGCACAGCCACTTATAGGAGCGGTTTGCACCGCTCAAAAAGAAACTGCGTCACACAGGGGTCTGTGACCTATTATTGAATATCAAACTTGTTAAGTGGTCAGATGGGAGGCCCGGTGAGCGAAAACTTTTGCGATTTTCAAGTGGGGCCCTGATTCAGAGGAGGTTGGTATAAGCGCTGGTGTCATCCACTCTCCAACAACCACAGCCCAGAGCAGATAATAAGCGTGAGCCTCGCCGCTGCTGCTTCTTCCACATTAGATGATCTCACCATCCCAGAGACTTGTACTCTCAGAAGACAAATAATCTCTCCTTTCCAGAAATAGGTTAAGGTCATAAATCATGCACGCGTTGGGGAATAGAGAAGTCTTGAGTCCCCGAAACACATTCCTCAAGAATAGTTAGCGGTTTCGAAACACACCTACTTTGTTTGCACTGCAAGAGATACAATTCCAGAGGAATGTTGCTGCAGCCTCTCTGTGACTGCGGTGGATTCTGTGTACAAGTTAACTGCAAATGTGCCTGGATGTCCCCTGAAAACTATCAATCTACAGCAGCCATTCCTGACGCCGGTCCGGGTGACACCCAGGGGTCCTTGTGGGGGGATGCACACTGCTGCATTTTTTCGGGCTGAATATCGGAGTGAATTTCGGAGCACGCAAATAAAAAAATCAACCTCACGTTATGTCAATCACGTTTGCACACTGCCGCCGTTTCGTGCACCACTCGGTCCCTTGCTCTCTCTATCTCTCTCTCTCTCCTTGCCCTGAAAAACGCATTTCGCAACGAAAAACGCAGCAGTGTGCAACCACCTTAAATGATTGATAGATAGAAACCAAGTCTGAGTGTTTAGACACATAACCAAACGAACCCTTACAGGTCAGTTTATTTTGGTCCATACGAGATGTCGGTCTCAGAAACGTGGCAAAGGTTACTAAGCATTTTTGAGAAGCTCTATATCAGTGGATTATAATTATTTTGGTATGATAACCCTTTCTGAGACACATCTAAAGTGGCGTTATCAGCTGCTAAAGTCGGTGTCCCATTCCATTGCAAGCATGTGTCCTTTAACACTGATGATTTTACTTTGTAGGTTGGGTCCTAAAGATTAAAAAAAAGAAAGGCTCTGTGACCTTTTGAATATCAAACTGGGTGTCTTTGAACAGAGTGGAGTTGGGAGTGCTCATTGGTCAGTCACACACGTTTGGGGGGGGGGGGGGGGGGGGGGGGCACACCAAGGTTGGTCAAGTCAGTGTTAGTGGAGTTGCCTTCTTTTTCATCTCATACTGGGCGATGACTCTGGCAGACATCAGAGAAAGGAGGTGGACAGTTGGGGAGAGGGGGGGGGGGGGGGTGTATGAATTCCAGACTCTCCTACCTCGCTTGCTGTTTGCAACGTGGACCGACGGGGCAGTAGTGGACAACGCAACCCGCGGCACTACTAGACAACAATAAAAAACAAAACAAACAATACAACGACAACAAACAAAAGAAAAACATGTTCATATTGATAGTAAAAAAAGAAAAAAAGAAAGTCAAGAGAATTAAAAATCCCGAGCATGGTATACAGCCGTGAAGAAAATGTGTTCACACCAAAGATATGCGATATTCACAGGTGATGCCGGGAAATGTCCAGTGCTCTGTGTAGGAGAGGACTGCAAGCTAACCCTACCCACCATCCCCATGCCTTCCACCAATCAAAGCATGGGAGCGTGAGTATGGGATCCTGAAGGCGGGAGCACACAGTAATCCAAGTGATTCCTTTCAAAATAATAATAATAATTGCGACCGTAGCGAGCATTTACTATCAGACCCACAAGATCCTGACCGTCAGTGAGTAGGTAGGGAACGCCTCAATGTCTATAGCTGACCTGTTGTGACATCACATTATTGACCCATATTTGGGCAATGCCCATATGGACACTCCATATATGGCCAAGACAGAATTAATTTACAAAAGCCTCATTGCCTATAGCTGACCTGCCCATATATGGAGGTCCCTGATGTCATCAACAGTAAGCCCATAGCTTGGAATGCCCATATATGGACATATTGTGTAAGTCTTATGTGGTCTATAAAATAAAACATCTATGATGTCAGACGTCAGTCATATCCATATTTGGGAAAATATTTTGTCCACATTTTGTCCAACTTAAACAACCAACCGCAACCTCCGTCCTGTGCGACCTCACCCTTTTGGGGCGAGGTCGCTTTTAGCCCTTAGGGTGTCTTACTGGTAATAATAATAATAATAATACAATATGTATAGGCCCTGGCCCTGCTCGACATAAGCCCCATACATACAGTATACACTGTGTGTGCTTGGCTGTGGTTGGGGCTTTTTACAATGGATTCAAGCGATTCAAGCCTTACATCAATCTACATAGTAACACTAGCTGTGGGACCTCTGCTGCTTTACTTCCTGCTGAGCAGGGAAGGGGGCGGAGGAAACCCAGGAAGCTCCACACCTAATAGAGCGTCGCAGTTTAAGCCCCGCCCGCCCTCACAGTCCGGTGTCGGAAGCGTTTTCCCCCCATGCATTTCATCCATAGACATTTCATAAAGTATTTATTTAAACATCTTTTAAGCCTCTGACAAAGCCACCCCGGCTGGTGAGGAATCATGACAATAAACACTATTTTTAACGATTAATTAGAAAGCTGAAAAAAAGACGAGGATACAAGTTGTACCCTCGTCTTTTTTTCAGCTTTCTAATTAATCGTTGCATGCAAAAAAATAGTATTTATTGTCATGATTCCTCACCAGCCGGGGTGGCTTTGTCAGAGGCTTAAAAGACGTTTAAATAAATACTTTATGAAATGTCTATGGATGAAATGCATGGGGGGGAAAACGCTTCCGACACCGGAGTGAGGGCGGGCGGGGCTTAAAGGTGATACACCATGCATTTAAAAAGTATTTATGTCATATTGTTTATGTCCCAAAAACGTTTTTCAAAAGGTTTGAGGCTAAATTACCACTCCTGAATAGAGAGCCTCTCTCATTTTTGAATGGCTCGCTGCAGTACCACCGTTGGCCTGAACTGCGCCACTCCCCCCCCCCCCCCCCCCCCCCCCCGAAATCTTAAAAAAAAAAGAATTATTTTTTGAAAAAAAATATTTTTTGAAAATATTTTTTTTTTAGATTTTTTTTTTATGATGACGTCACAATCGGCAGATGACGTCACAATCGGCAGCAAATCTGGATAGCCTGTTTTGAGAACCCGTGGGATACTTTTAACCTTTGCCTTCTCAAAACCAGAGAAAGACACAACGGTCAGAAATGGGACTTTGTGAGGATAGAAGGTGCTAGTGGGACCCCAAAAAAAGGTTTTAAAATAGGAAAAGTGAAATTTCATGGTGTATCACCTTTAATCTGCGATGCTCTATAAAACCATCAAATGTTATCCAAACGCCCCGGTGTGTGGATGTACCTACTGTATGTGTGTCTGTCTACATTGTACAGTGTGCATATCATATGGTTGAAAGGATAAGGCACACTGTCTGCAACACACAAGTAAACAACAGATGTATATCCCCCTCTCAAGGTTGCCAAAAAACTTTTTTTCTGGAAGCAGAGATGGGATTTGTGCGGAGGATGTCCTTTTGTTTTCTCATGGAAAACTATCAACAAAGACTTTGATCCGTTAGGCGCCGTACAGACATTTTCTCCGTATTGTCTGAGAATGGCCACTGGGGCGCCGTACTAATGCATTGTCAATGGAAGGTTGTTTGGTGTTTTGTCGTTGCCGTGTCTCTTGGCCAAAAGACAGGCTGCGGTTGAGCTTGAGACACGGCAACGACAAAAAACCAAACAACCTTCCATTGACAATGCATTAGTACGGCGCCCCCAGTGGCCATTCTCAGACGATACGGAGAAGATGTTTCACGCATATGTGTGAGTCCAGCCTTAAACCTACCACATTTGTTTTGACGTCAACCATACAAACAGTTCGAGGTGTCATGATGAATCTTTGAAAAGACACAGTGGTTGTTGCATAATTCTTGCCTACCTTCTTTTCGGTTAGCGACACCTAGGGACGAGACATTCTGCCGAACTGCATGCAATTGAGAGAAACCAGGCGTTATTCATGTGCATTGTTGGGCTTTTAGTGGACATCGGATGCACTTAAACAAGAGACTCTAAAGGGGGGAGTGAGGTGAACTACAGTATACGTGACGGAGGAGGACACAAACAACCGGAGACATGTAGTCAGGGAAAATTAGCAGAATACCTGTCAAATCTGGGAATAAATTCCTTACCAAACAATTTCTTCACCAATGTGTTCGTAAAGGTGTCTAGTAACATATCAAACAAAGATTGAAATTCAACATACCTAGCAAAATGTTTGACAGCTAGGGTAATTCTGGGTCTCATTCACTTACTATACACTTTACTATAAGGGAAAAAATCACTCCCAAAAATCTGCTTTAATTGGGGTGTGAGGGGTCTAACTAGGTGTTTTTAATTATTCTGAATCCATTGCCAGCATTTGTTTTGCACGAAAAACATTCTTTGGGCTAAAAACAGACCAAAAAAAAACTATGGTTTAGTGATGAGTCGTCACTTTTCACAAGGTGTATGGGGTCCATTTTTGGCCCAAAGAATGCTTTTCGTGCAAAACAAATGCTTGCAATGGATTCAGAATAAATCTGAACACCTAGTTAGACCCCTCACACCCCACTTAAAGCAGATTTTTGTGAGTGATTTTTTCCCTTTATAGTACAGAGTATAGTGAGTGAATGAGACCCAGAATTACCCTAGCTGTCAAACATTTTGCTAGGGATGTTGAATTTCAATCTTTGTTAGATATGTTACTAGACACCTTTACGAACACATTGGTGAAGAAATTGTTTGGTAAGGAATTTATTCCCAGGGTTTTATTAAAATTCCCTGACTAATGTGACTCAAGTCAGTCAACTCAGGGGATACAACAGGTATATGAAGGGGGGGAGGGGGGGGGGGGGGCAGGCCTGACATGAACGAGGAAAAGTGAATGCGTCCCAAGGCCCCTCCCGTCGAGGACATTGGGGAGAGAGTTTGTATGTAATTGCTGCGAGCTCCGACCGTGGGGCTCGCAGTGTGCTGCGGGCACTCAATGTGAATGGCAGCGATGAATGAAATGAAAAAAGTAAATGAAAGAAGAAAACGTATCCAAGCGCGATCAAGTCATCTTAGACGTTGCCTTCTCGCTAATATGTATTGGACACATCATTTATGCAAGCGGGTCTAAACTATGTATAGAAAACGAAAGACATCAGGGGGGCATTTTGTTTAATTCATCACATTGACTATTCAATCAATATCTAATTACAGTGTATTTCTGGTGGAGGAATAACAATGAATAAATAATGGCTAGTTGTGGAGACTCGTACTGACGGACTGCTGTGGGTAGCATAGCCTCATAATTACATACAAGTAGGTATTTCCGTGTCAGGGAAATACACTATGTGGTTTGGAAATGGAGAGGGCTCATGTCAGACAAAAAGGAGAGGAGTATGGATAACTTTCCTAATCACATGCCTTCATTCTTTCAACTTACAGCATACATGGGCAACTGGCTGCCCGGGGGCCCCACCTTCGCTTAATGCGGCCCACAGGTTAATACCGGAATACTGATATATTATTGATTTCAGCTTGTTACAATTCTAAAAATGACCTGCTTTAATTCCGTCAGTCTATATTAGTAGCTTTGTATTTAAGTTCATAAAGTTAACATGAGTATAACTAAATGCGTTTGAAATTAAATCAAAATTTTACATTTCAGGATTCCAATTCAAAAATAAAACATAATATATAATTCTGGATTCCAATTCAAAGGAAGCAAAAATAGCCGATCTACAAGCTCAAAACGCATCGCAGCGCGATGCGTTTTGAGCTTGTAGATCGTCTATTTTTGCTTCTTTTGAATGAGATACTAGAATGACAAAGTAGTACGTAGCAATATGCAATGTGGCCCTCTGGAGTGAAGGTGGAAATATAGAGGCCCTTGCCATCATCAAAGTTGCCCACCCCTGCCTTACAGTATGTCGCCCTATTGACTCTGTTAGTCGGGGACCCAGTCCCTCAAAATGGGAGAGGACCTGTGATGTTCTGCTGTACTTTTTTATTTCTGTTTTATCTATTAGTTTGGTCATTAAGGTCCACAGAATGAGAGGTCTGCTCTGCCGGAAACATCGCGAAAAGAAGTTATGGCCATTTGTATATTCACTGTCCCATCGACTTCACTATACAGGAAAAGAAAAATATTAAAAAAGGAAAAAGATCTGCTTCACACGTAGCATGTGAGGGGTCAAACTAGGGGTTCTTCATGATTCTGAATCCATTGCAAGCATTTGTTTTGCATGAAAAAACATTCCTGGGGCAAAATGAAGGGATGGGATGAATATACAAATGGCCATAACTTGTTTTCGCAATGTTTCCGGCAGAGCAGACCTAACATTCTGTGGACCTTAATGACCAAACTAATAGATGAAACAGAAATAAAAAGTACGGCAGAACATCACAGGTTAAACCCTGTTCCTTGAGCTTTTGGGCATGTTCCCTGACTATGGTGTCCAGTGGTTTCTCGGCGAGCGGTCCACTACTTGAAAATGCCTGGGAGTGTTGGAACCTCCTCATAAAATATTCAAAGACTTGTTCAAATGTTCAAGATTTTTCTAAAATAGCAGATCTACGAGCTCGCAGCGTGGCACTCGGTTCTGCGCTGTGAGCTTGTATATCTGCTATTTTTTTAATAGTTAAAATCTAAAGTGACACAGATTTGTGTTCAGGCCTAAATGGGTTTAAATGAAATGACCGTTTTGAGCAAGGTACTGTAGGCTACACGTCTGGAAACCCAATCCTTTTCCAGAAAGGCAAAAATAAAAATAAAAGAATTCTAACAATTATACAGTATGTTAATATTATTAAATATGACAAAAACTGGATG
Source organism: Nannobrachium achirus (assembly GCF_963921795.1). Taxonomy (NCBI): domain Eukaryota; kingdom Metazoa; phylum Chordata; class Actinopteri; order Myctophiformes; family Myctophidae; genus Nannobrachium; species Nannobrachium achirus. The sequence continues at coordinate 10,263,190 of NC_137828.1, forward strand.
GAGGCTTTGACTAAAAACGGGCAAAAGTTGCTGTCAAAATTTACACTGCTATCACATGATAAGTGAATCATGTGACTAGTCATTCCAAAGGCAGCGGTGAATAAGTAACTAAGTAGATTTATCTAAGTACTGTACTTAATACACTTTTGAGTTATTTGTACTTTCCTCAAGTAATTCCAATTTCCAATACCTTTACTTCTACTCAAATACATTTCGGATTCAAACATGTACTTTTACTCCTCTACAATTATTTGAAACCCTTAGTTAGCCTACTTCTAGTTACTTTGCAAATATAAATTAGAATACACACAATTAGAAACACATTCATACTTTTACTCAAGTACAATTTGAATTCTGGACTTTTACTTGTAAGGGTGCCCTCACACCAAAATACCTATGAAAGTGGAATCCGCGTTCTGCCAATGCATTTCAATGAGAGTGAAGCGGTTTCATGCCAGCAGAGGATTTCTGCAAAAAACGCTCCATTATCATTGAAATGCATTGGCGGAACGCGGATTCCACTCTCATAGGTATTTTGGTGTGTGGGCACCCTTACAGAGTATTTCTAAATTGCAGTAGCCTAATGATACTTTAGCTTAAGTAAAAACAAAATGAGTTATTTTTCCACCACAGTCCAATGGCAGGAAGTCAACCATATAAGGCACTGCACATGTGAAACACTTAAATTGACATGATTGACATGACCCTTTTATTCTGATCATCTCCACTGCATGGATCAAGACATGAAAAGCACCCAAAAAATCAGGGGAAGTTAACAAAGCCTTGCTGGTAAAAAGTACATGTAAGTGCAGATATATCCATATTCATTGATTGGATCTAATACGCATAACATACCTGGGCTCTACTAGTAAAGTATTTAGTTATGGGGATACATTCGGGTGAGGCGAGCTTAAATGAGTAGGGGCAGATTTTAATCAATGCCATACCCGTGATGAAATGCAATCTTGCGGAGCCTGAATCGCTTCTTAAAATATTAATTTCACTTTAATAGTCTGCATTAGGCAATTCTGCCCGGCTTAATAAACTTGAAATAGGATTTGAGAAAAGTCAATAAGGAATTCAATTAGGCTACTTTAAAAATGAATTAAAGATAAATAAAAAACAACAACATGAAAAGTGCTGTTTTCTTTTCTTCCCAGGGCCCGATTCAGAGTTTTACATTATCAAAGATGTGTTTTCCTTTGCCTTCCTCTCCATCCATCCATCTTATTAATATTATTATTATTATTATTGTGTGTAGTGTGTTCTGGTGGCAAGGAGACCCCATATGGGCCAATCAGGTTGAGACATCATTATTTTCTGTACCCCAACAATCACAGACACGCACAGTCGCACACGCACGCACGCACGCACGCACGCACACACACACACACTGGCACGCACGCACGCACAAACACACACACATGCACGTGCTCTTTCTCCCCATAAAGAACCTTTATGTAGGACTGCCATTGAACAGGGCATGACCTGGCATTTGAATGGGGTGGACACACGCACGCACGCACGCACGCACACACGCACGCACGCACGCACGCACACACACACACACACACACACACTGTATATAAATCGTCTCTGAAACCTCATTTTGTCCAAAACTGTTCCTTTTCAGGTTTCAAATTCTAAATGTGAAAAGCAGCAGCTCTTGTGGATCTGCTACTCGTGATGCTTCTGTGTGACGCTGTAGCATGACGCTGTAGCATGATCAAGTATATGTCCAAATATGGAGGTATGAGGTTCTCTGCCTGACAGCAACGACATTATACAACAACAGAAAGATACATATACAGTATATATATATATATATATATATATATATATATATATATATATATATATATATATATATATATATATCGTTGTCGTCATCGGGTGGAAACCTTGTATGTCCAAAACTGCTCGTTTTGTATTCATCATTTTGAAAATGATTTAAACTGGTGAAAATAGACGATCTACAAGCTCACAACTTGTGCTTGTAGACAGTCTTGTGTGATGAAGCAGGGCTTTACTTTATGAAAAAACATACGAATTTGGAACTTGGAGATACAAGGTTTCTGCGAGACGATATATATATGTATATATATATATATATATATATATATATATATATATATATATTATATATATGATATATGAATGGATAACAGGTACAAACACCAAGCTCTATCCAGGTCATGCATGGGGGTATAGGTGGTGTGGGTGGAGGTCTGGGTGGTGGTGGTCTGTGTGTGGAGGGGGTGTAGGGGGTGTATGGGGGGTCCACTTGGCTCCAGAGTTATTTCTGACATCAAAGTATAAAAAGCGTTTCCAGCCACAAACAAAAAGGAAAAGATAATAAATCTCTGCGTTCGACCGTGTGAGCTGTATGCTCCCTTCCCTGCATTTCCAAAGTACAGAGGGTATACCGTCTATGTGGGGTCACCCAGGGACCCCCAGGGGTCCTTGAGGGGGTTCGAGCTTTGCGGTCCTCAGCAAAGTTCTGTTGAACCGCTCTTTCATTGTCTGTTTGTACCCGTGTCTGTCCGCGGACTGTCATTGGTCAGTGTGTCTGTTTGTATGTATGGCCAGGGTCACATGGGCCAAGCTTCGGCCAGTGACATTAACTCATAAATAACACCACTCACTAGATTTGTTTGTACTTTGTGCTACCCGAATATGGCAGATTTACAAGCTCACAACGCGTCTATATGGATTTGGCAAATATCTCTTCTGGGGGTCACTCACACTGGCACAAAATCTTTTCAAACGGGGGGTCCGCAGCCAAACACATATCAGTATATCGTCGTTGTCGGGTGAAAACCTTGTATGTCCAAAACCGTTCGTTTTGTATTTATCATTTTAGAAAATGATTTAAACTAGTGAAAACAGCCGATCTACAAGCACACAACGCCTCGCACCGCGAGGCGTTGTGTGCTTGTAGATCTCCTGTTTTCACTACTTTTGTGCGACGGCCTTGTATGATGAAGCGGGGCTTTACTTTGCGAAAGAACGTTACACATTTTCCACCCGACAACGACGATATCTGGCAGTGTTGATTTCGTCGACTAAAACTATGACGAAAAATGTTTGTCGACTGCGTTTTTTTCACTGACGAAAACAAAATAAAAACGAAATAAAAACTAAGCTGTGATGACTAAAACTAAGACTAAATATATTGACAATTTCGTCAACAAAATAAAAACTAGACTAAAAAGTTAGGGAGGGACTAGTGGAGAAGAGAGTCATTTTATGTTTGGTTGCTCTCAGGTGTTGCGTGCTGAAAATAGCCGATCTACAAGCTCACAATGCGTTGCGCTGCGGCGCGTTGTGAGCTTGTAGATCGGCTATTTTCAGCACAAAATCAAGTGTTAAATCTGTCATTACGATGCCATCAAGGCCTGCCAAAATACATTTTAGTTGACTAAATCAACTGTAGATTTAGTCGCCATGAAATCTTACGATATTTAGTCGACTAAAATTAGACTAAAACTAATACTTTTCAGGTGACTAAATTATGACTAAAACTAAATGACATTTTATTCAAAAGACTATGACTAAAACTAAATCAAAATTTGCTGTCAAAAACAACACTGATATCTGGGGTGCTTGGCATAAAAGAAACGTGTGAGAACAAGTGTGCTGTGAGCCTGGCATCGTCGAGAAGGGGGGGGGGGGGAATCGGTCCCGAGCTGTGAATGCACTTTGCTCGATAGCGGCCCGTTCGTTGGCTCCTGTGACACGCAGCTCTTCTCTTCCAGGCAGCGGTAACTGGAGACACGGGGCCCTGTCCTCTTCCTCTGTCTCCTCATCCTCCTTTTCCTGAGGGGGCCGGCGGCTGACAAAGATAATACCACCAGCCTCGGTGTGTGTGTGTGTGTGTGTGTGTGTGTGTGTGTGTGTGTGTGTGTGTGTGTGTGTGTGTGTGTGTGTGTGTGCGTGTGCGTGTGCGTGTGTGTGTGTGTGTGTATGTTGTGTGTGTGTGTTGTGTGTGTGTGTGTGTTGTGGGTGTGGGTGGCTTATATTAAAATGACCTCCTATGACATTATGCCGCCAGAGAGGTCCTGGCACTTTAATAAAGTCTAGATGCCATTTATTTATAATGCATGGCGGAGAGAGAGAGGGAGAGAGAGAGAGAGAGAGAGAGAGAGAGAGAGAGAGAGAGAGAGAGAGAGAGAGAGAGAGAGAGAGAGAAAGGAAGAAAACAATAAAAAGTGGTATTTGCTATGCAGCGCCAGGCGAATGTTATCTGCTTTACTGTAAGTCTGGCCACGGTAAATTATTATGCCCACTTTATGACAAGAGAGGCCTCAGTTTAATTTCCGTTGGTTTAAAATGGCACAATCAACAGTTATCAGACACTTCAGGTAATGAATGACAAGAGATTGGCATCAGAAATGCAATCCTTTGGCACCAAGTGGACTTGGAGGGACGGAGGAAAGGGGTCTTGGGTGGGGCGGGGTGGTATGTATGCAAAGCCAAGCATCAAGCATTCTCCTTGATTTGCTGCTTTGAAGGTTTTACTTACTGACTGGACCAACGTTGTTTACGATACCTGTGTGAGAGAGAGAGAGAGACAGAGAGAAAGAAAAACATATGAGGGACATTGGAATGATAGACATACTGTAGTAGATAGCTCAAGTACATCGTAAAGTGGATCTTTTGATGTGCCATCATCAGCACAACCACTAAAAGCTTTCTGAAACCAAGTTTGCAAGAACAAAATGACATTGCCTAAGTCCTTATCTCTCAATTCAATTTCAATTCAAAGGGCTTTATTGGCATGAGAAAACATATGTTTACATTGCCAAAGCAGAAGTGTACAATACAATACAATACAATACAATACAATACAATACAATACAATACAATACAATACAATACAATACAAACAATCTCACACATACCTGTACACACACACACACACACACACACACACACACACACACGCACACGCACACGCACACGCACGCACACGCACGCACACGCACGCGTGTAGATCGGCTAATCCTCATCAGCTAATCAATGGAATCGATTAGAAATCTACGAGTGGATTCTCACACTAATAATTGTGAGCTCGCTTTAGGCCTATATTTATTCCTCCACTTTTTTGGGCATCCTACTACTTCCACATTCTTTGAACTAGAAAAGTCGTTCAAACTCAGCTTTTACACAGTTATTATTGCTTGTACTTTTCTCGTAAAAATGTTGTATACTTTTTGAAAGTCCGTCTGAGGAGGGATGTGTACATTTTCTACTGTACATAATGTACTCTATGTGCGTGTTTTCAGCCAGCCCACGCAGTTTACTGCAGGAACTTTCTAGTACCAACATCACCTATGCACTGTAGGTTGGTTAAGCTGCCACGACAGGCACGTGCACACATAGACATCAACGGGGGCTTGAGCCCCTGCCCTTTTACCGATATGTAAAAAAAAAAGTGCACTCTCCAGACCATGAATGCAGTTTTTACTATGGTGAAAAAAATGCAAATGCCCCTCTTTCCATGCTGAAAGCAGCATTCAAAGGAATTGTCCAAACTCTCCTGAACTTGAATACAGCACGTTGAAAGAATTGCCTTCTCTGTGTAGAAATCCATGCTGTACACCAGATCTCTAGTATTCACTTGATTATGCTTAGTTTAGTGTGGTGCCGAAAATAGCCGACCTCCAAGCTCACAACGCGTCGCAGCACGACGCGTTGTGAGCTTGGAGGTCTGCTATTTTCAATATTTTCACCAAAAGCCCGTGCCTCTCTTACATTCTTTGCACATCCCCGTGCCACAAGGTGCTTCTTAACACTGTCCTTTAGTTTCAAATCTAATTAGCAGTACAAATATGACTGTTGCCACTTCAGTGCGAGACAAACGGGCTTGTTTCGTGAGGCATTGTTCCGCCAGTTGTTCTGTCAGTCTGAACAGTACATAATCCTCAAAGAACCGTCCGTGAACAGACAGGGGGGACGGCAGCACCAGGTGTGTATTTTTTTGGACAGCGTTCATCACGCTTCAGAGGATCTTTTCTTTTTTGTTTTGTTTGGTTTGGTTTGTTGTTCGAACGCCAACGGCTTTTTAGCAGAGTTCGATGCCAACGAGAACATAGCGCTAATCTGTCCGTTTGAACTGAAAGCCCTCCAGCTCCACATGCTCCAACACACACGCACGCACGCACACACGCACGCACGCACGCACGCACGCACGCACGCACACACGCACACACACACACACGCACTCACAGCCCCTATACCCCCAACAAGGAAGCATGTCTGTCTGCCTGCACAAACAAACAAGCCCTCGCCACAGGGAGTGGAGCCATGCTGGGCTTTCAGGGGGAGAGAGAGAGAGAAACCAAACAAAACCAATAGAGGGGAGGCAAGAGAAAATAATAAAAGTTAAAAGAAATCATCCAGCTCTTCATAGTTACCTCTCCATATCCACCACACCACACACACCCAGGGACGTGCAGAGAATGTTAGAACATATTGAAAATAGCCGACCTCCAAGCTCACAACGCGTCGCGCTGCGACGCGTTGTGAGCTTGGAGGTCGGCTATTTTCTTTAAATGGTAAATGGTGCATTTATATAGTGCTTTTATCCAAAGCGCTTTACAGAGATTGTGCATTACATCCACCCATACATTCATACGCCGGTGGCGGAGGAAACCATGCAAGGCACCAACCTACTCACCGGGAGCAATTAGGGGTTCAGAGTCTTGCCCAAGGACCCTTCGACATTAACTCAGGGGGAGCCCGGATTCGAACTGGGAACCCTTCGGGAACCCTTCGTGCTCTAATAACGGTTTCTCTACCCCTGAGCTATGCCGCCCCTCTTTACTTGATACCACACTGAATTAAGCATAACCAAGTGAATACTGGAGATGTGGCATATATGGCATGGATTTCTACACGGAGAGGGCAATTCTTTCAACATAAGATGCTGCATTCAAGTTCAGGACAAGTTTGGACAAGGCAATTCTATTTAATGCTGCCTTCAGGTATGGCATGGAAAGAGGGGGTATTTGCATTTCTTTCACCGTGGTAAAAACTGCATTCATGGTCTGGAGAGGGCACTTTTTACAGACAAGTAAAAAGGCAGGAGCTCAAGCCCCTTGTGCATGTGTGCACATGCCTGCACACACATAAGGCTGAGCAGAGGAAATATGGACATCTTTTTTTTCTCTCAATCTTCTAGTTTTTCATCAAATGGAGCATTATATTACTTCCCTCGCCACTGTCCTCGAAGTGAACGTCTCTTACTCAGCCCTTTCATATTTACGACCTCTTTCATGCAGGAGCCTGGGTTAACCCTGCAAGGCCCAGCGTTGCTTTTTGGCAAGTTTTTTAAATCATTTTTTTAAAGACGTTATAATTAGTTTTCCTGTTCTTTTTTCACATTAACATCACCATTAAATCCTATTGTTTAGTATTACAATGCCATTGGCCACGATATTTGCATATAAATACCCCCCACAGAGACTGACATTCACACCTCCCAGAGAAGTTGAAATTCCAGCGTCTGGACGAACAACATCTCACTTTTTAACTGAAGCTATTCCTCATTAAAACATAAGTAAAATGCCTGTAATAATTTTTTTTCGTGATCATTAGAATGTCTAGAACACGTGCATATGTTAATATTGTGAAAAATATCCCCAGAATGCAAATTAGAGCATGATTTATGATTTATGGCCATAAAACCTTACAAAAACATTATTATTTTTTTAACATTACATTTTCCTGTGATTAGGACTGCTACAACAGCATCTGTTTTTTTAATTTTTTTTGGGCCAGTAGAAATTAATTCGGGCCTTGCAGGGTTAAGGCTGCTGGATGGAAGTGTACAGCCCACCATTCAACCACCTATGTCCTTGCAGGTATACACTGTAGCACTGTGGGTTTCAACCCTTTTCATATGAAGGTCCATTATTTATTCAGCATTTGAGTCACAGACCACCATTTGATGACATTCAGCCTCTGAGACTATAGTCTCGCGTAGCCAGACAACTATCCCACAATCTCTGAATGCTATAGAGCAGGGGTGCCCACACTTTTTTGACGTGAGATCTACTTTTAAAATGACTAGCTCAATATGATCTACCCATCCAAAATGTTTTAGCTGAGGGCCTGAGGGGGGCTTTGGAACAGCAGCACTGGCGTTACATTTTAGACAAACTCACTTACTGTAAGGGGGAAATAGATGGGAAATACTGGGAGAAATGTCTTCATCCCATTCTGTATGGAAGTGGTAGGTTTTGGGGTTCTTTGTATACTGACTCTTGAACAAAGCATTGCATTGGAGGTTTGCCTACTTTAGAAGCCATGAAGGGAGCTGACAGGCCCTTCTTGATGTCATATTGACATATTCTTTTTATATTTTAATTTTATAAATTTTAGAGGCTTGTCATGTGGTCTACCTGCACACCCTTGGTGATCACGATCTACCTTTTGGGCACCCCTGCTATAGAGTCTGGAACTACAGCTCCCGAACGGCGAGTAATGGAAGCTGGCATTTCCGTTCAAGAAAATATATTTTAAAATGTCATTTCTGCTAAGCAGCAAGCTAAATGTGCTTAGATGATTTTTATTTATATCAAGATAAATGTATGCCGCATTTGTTCATGCTACCGCGACACAAAAGTATCCAAAATAGCAGATCTACCTTTGCTCATTTTGAATTTGAAAACAAGGCAAATAGTGACACCCCTAGTATTTACAGGATATACATGCATACATCGGTAAACCATACTGTAAATGCATGGGTTAAATGCACACACACACACACACACACACACACACACACACACACACACACACACACACACACACACACACACACACACACACACACACACACACACACACACACACACACACTCAGACCATCCGTAAATTGAATCTATCAACAAAGAGAGTCTTGTACATAATTTCTTTGCACTACATGTACGGTAGCTAGCCCAGCTGACTATACCGTATGTGCAAAACACATAGGGGTATATTTACAGGTATGACATATTGAGTATGACAGTTGAACAGTTGTTTACACTAGAGAGGGATCGAGATTACAGAGATAAAGAAAGAAAGAAAGAAAGAAAGAAAGAAAGAAAGAAAGACACACACACACACACTCACACACACACACACACACACACACACACACACACACACACACACACACACACACACACACTCTCTCAGACCATCCGTAAATTGAATCTATCGACAAAGAGTCTTGTACATATTTCTTTGCACTACATGTTGCTAGCCCAGCTGACTATTATATACCGTATGTGCAAAACACATAGGGGTATATTTACAGGTATGACATATTGAGCATGACAGTTGAACAGTTGTTTACACTAGAGAGGGAGATTACAGAGAGAAAGAAAGAAAGAAAGAAAGAAAGAAAGAAAGAAAGAGCACTGGCATTTTTTTTCCTTTCTTTTTCCATGCAGCATAATTCCATAGCAGTGCATCATCATAAATTCACAGGTTGAGTCTAGAGAACTGAATGCATCATTTTTCATGGCAGTGTTTATTCAGAGAGAAATGTTCACAGAGTGCCGCAACCAAATGACTTAAAAAATAAATAAAAACAGCCCTATTCATTTTGAAAAATTAACGCTTGTCGGTTTGATAGGGCTGTTTTTGAGGCGTACATGTAGTACGTCTCGGAGGCCAACGGTGTTGAGAATTGCTTCAATAAGAACAACTGGGTCTGGCTTTCTGGTGTATTTTATTGATCACGAACACAGTCAAAATGGCTACTCTATCTCATTGACAAAGTCTGCCAATGAGAGGAAGCATAGCTATGTGTCCGGGCCCATTTGTCTACCAACAGCACGTGGTCTGTTAGCAGAGAATGAATGCCCAGCATGTCAGTTAACACATCGTATATATTGCATAGATGAGCTCCTCCCTCCAGGAGGACAGATAGTGGGAGGGAACATACAAACAGGTTTGGCATACATTAGCTGGCGATTGTCAGACAGTATATACATACAGTATATTGATTCCTTGTCAATCATCATATAGAAACAATACATTACAGAATGGTATATGATGGAACTCATAATAAGGCATACAGTATATTCCTTACATAGATATAGATACAGTTTGGAGAGAGACAGAGGGAGAGAGAGAAGAGAGATGGGGGAGAGAATAGGGGGTAGGGAGGAGGTGGTGTGTGTGTGTGTGTGTGTGTGTGTGTGTGTGTGTGTGTGTGTGTGTGTGTGTGTGTGTGTGTGTGTGTGTGTGTGTGTGTGTGTGTGTGTGTGTGTGTTTGTGTGTCTCAGAGAGGGGGGATGAGGGGGAGAGGGAGGGGGATTAGGTAATCTCAAAGAGTACTGGAGATCAAAGGTTATATCACAGGGCAGCTGAAGACAGTCTCACAGCAGGTATTAACAGGTCAGGGTGTGTGTGTGTGTGTGTGTCATAAACAACTGATGTCAGGTCAACAGAAGTTGCGGGAACTTTCTCCTGAATTAGAATTATATTTATTGGCCATATCATATCCTCCCTTTTGTTAATTAAAACAATCTAAATTGCTTAATTAAAACAATAAATGTAACTTTAATTACGACAATAAATGTAATTCTAGGTTATAATGTATCTACCCTAATATTTTCTTAAATTCAACACAAAACATAGCATCATCATACTTTGATTCACTTTGAGCATCAGTTTACACTACAGTATGTGTTTTAGAGAGGGCCCTTAATCTAAAAGTTAGTACTGCAAGGGTGGGGGCCTTAATATTAAGTGAGTTCAGCCTCTAATTATGTGATGTTCACGTGTCAAAGTATAGTGTAAATAGCTACAAGCTGACTCACAACGCATAATGATCCTTGGCTGTGTTGGACTGAACTGAAATGTTCTCCATGATGCAAAATTAACTTAGACAGAGTTGCTAACAAAATGTAACAAGTTTGCAGTTTTCTTACTTTTCATATGTCATATCTCATGATGTATAGTGCGTGTTTGAATGCATTATACAACCTGCTTGTTGAATTCGTCTGGAGGACGCCGCCGTGTGCTGATCTCGGAACTCTCCCCATCACCCCACGCATGTCACACCGCGCCATGGTCTGCAGGGTGAGCGCTGTTGCCGCCCTGTAGGCCTGTAGTCTTCTCCCAACAAGTCATAAGCAACCACACTGGCCAATCGTTTTGGGACAACTGATTGACATCTGTACCAACTATGTTCATATAGTTGCATTGTCAGTGCTCTTCAATGTTCATAGAGCTGAAAATGTCAGTGTTCTTCAATGTTCATAGAGCTGAAAATGTCAGTGTTTGTCTCACTCCAGCAAAGTCTCTGCGGTTCCGTGTGGCCTCTGTCACTGCTCCCAGCCCCCCTTTTTGTCTGCAACACATGCAGGTAGTTGAGGGGAGGGCTGCTTTTGGTGGGCCCTTAATCAAGGCACAGCGGGGCTTCTGCTGCTTTAGCTTGAGATGCAGATAAGGCTTATTGTCTGTTGTAGTCGCCAGCTGGGACAAGCACTTGGGGGTGTTGAAGCATTTCTGTGAGTTGAGCGGTATCCCGGGCGTGGTCTTGCATGCAAGGGGTGTAGGAGGCTCCGAAATCTCGCACAGTACAGGCGCCTGCAGAGGAATTAATAAAAATAGACACCAGGTTACTTGCATATGTTCTTATCATTTCTTCATATTGACATATATTTTCATAAGTCATTATCTATAAATCTCCCCTTTTTTTTTTTTTTTTTTTTAATCACATCGTCTCCTTCATTATCTCTAAAACAAAACTACATTGTTTGAATGCATGCTTGAGAAGTATGATATGTCAACTTTGTGCACAAGTTGGCCCTCACAATTCTTCAACCAGATACTCAACCATTATGCATATTTATGAAAACAATATTAAGCAAGCATTGCGCATTATGCTTGAACTCAACACAGTCTCCAACCAGTGTATTCAATAATACTATGTAAATGTTAGAGAAAAAATACATTTTCTCTTTTAACTTGTTTTACAGCAGTGATATACAACACAGAACACACAAGTGAACAAGAAAAGACCTTAAAGCTGCTCCAATGACAATCAGTTCAGACTTCATTCAAAATGGTAATCTGATAAAACCAGTTCTACTGAGAAAAGAAGTCCGGCTTTAATTGTGACTTAATTCCAAACCCAAGTTGTATTTCAAATCTAAACAAGGCAAATGGATATTCTTCACATATACATGGGTACAGTGTAAATTTCTCTCGAGCATATAAATCTAAACTTTTAAAAACTATTGCGTGTACATCTTACAGTTTAAAATAAGACAAACCCTGGATTCTAGGTATTTAGACAGGTAACCATCAAGCAAGGACTAGACTAATTCAGAGCTCGTCTCCAGCCTGTCTCTAGGTTAACAAAGACTATTATAATTAGTGTTAGCACCTAACCAGGCTTCAAAGAACAACATTTGAATATAGTGTGAAACGTAAATACACTTGAAATCTTAGAGGAGAGATGTCATTGTTGATCTACTTTCATTACTATTAGTTTGGGCTAAAGGGTTTGGGAATTGTTTATACAGTTGAGTAAAATAACTTAAGTATATTACTCAAGTACTTAATTTGATTACTTAATTTGATTACTATGTAACTTTTGCTATGTGTAAATGAAGCCCCACACATGATGAGCAAACAATCTGCAGTTTGATTACTCACTAATGTCCAGTGACTCCACTCACACACATGAGAAATACTTTAAACATCTTCAATATTTGAGCCAACTCAACCATTAATTCTATTTTCTTAATATTGGCATTCTTAACTTTAGTTTTTCATATTTATAGGCTATATAAAGGTTTCAAAGAACAACATCTTCCTAGTTTCTCCAATCTCCACTTTGGAGATCTGGTCAGGCTTTAGGTAGCTAACAATAACTTTTCGTCACCTCTCCTGTCCTGCCCCCCCCCCCCCCCTCCCTCCCCCCCAGAAAGAGAGAGAGAGAGAGAGAGTAGGAGAGAATCCATTTATCTTTTTTATTTTTACACCAGAAAGTCAACCCAGTTTATTTCCATACTCATTCATATCTTATTCCTAAATTTTCCCAAATTTGATTCATATTTAGTTACCTGAAATTCTCAGGTGAAACCATTGACTTTCACCACAGACCGTCCAAGTATAAACGAGTCTAGGCATGTTCCAATTCCATGGCCCGTCGGCCCCCCAGCTTGCTTTCAAAACCCCTACACTTTATGGTGTGTAAATACCAAACCTGCACTTGAGTGTACAAAAACACTTGAGTGTACAAAAACTCCTGCACCAAAGACCGTCCAAGTCTAAAAAACGTGTCTTGGCATTTTACCAATCCCATGGGCCTTCGGCGGCCCCCTCTGCTTGTCACCACAGACCCATTCAAGTCAAAAATGGTCCAGGCACGTCACATTACAATGTCTTATACATGTAAATGTGGTCGGTTTAACTGGCCTAAACCAACACAAAGACCTTGGCAGTGCAAATGGAAAAGCTTTATTTGGATAACACACTATTTTAGCCTACTGAAACATTTAACTTCTTGTATGTGGCATACTTGTATAAACTATTATATAGATTACACCACCACTTTGCTTGAGTCAAACTGAATTAGTTAACCTAATAATTGTGTCCTTTTCAGGCTTTATTCCACTCCATTGCAAGTTAATTATGAACCTTAATTATCAGGATTTTTCTATTTAGAGTATGGAAAATAAAACATCTCACCGTTTTTATAGCTTTGCCCTTGAGTTCGTTGAAATCCAGGCGTTTCGGTCCAGGAGGAGAGAACGTCCGTGGCTCTCCTTTGTCGACTTAAGGCGCGGCGCGATCCTCTCCTCCCAGGAAGACAAGACGCTGGATCCCACTCTTCTGACACCATTCTGATAGGGCTGTTTTTGAGGCGTACATGTAGTACGTCTCGGAGGCCAACGGTGTTGAGAATTGCTTCAATAAGAACAACTGGGTCTGGCTTTCTGGTGTATTTTATTGATCACGAACACAGTCAAAATGGCTACTCTATCTCATTGACAAAGTCTGCCAATGAGAGGAAGCATAGCTATGTGTCCGGGCCCATTTGTCTACCAACAGCACGTGGTCTGTTAGCAGAGAATGAATGCCCAGCATGTCAGTTAACACATCGTATATATTGCATAGATGAGCTCCTCCCTCCAGGAGGACAGATAGTGGGAGGGAACATACAAACAGGTTTGGCATACATTAGCTGGCGATTGTCAGACAGTATATACATACAGTATATTGATTCCTTGTCAATCATCATATAGAAACAATACATTACAGAATGGTATATGATGGAACTCATAATAAGGCATACAGTATATTCCTTACATAGATATAGATACAGTTTGGAGAGAGACAGAGGGAGAGAGAGAAGAGAGATGGGGGAGAGAATAGGGGGTAGGGAGGAGGTGGTGTGTGTGTGTGTGTGTGTGTGTGTGTGTGTGTGTGTGTGTGTGTGTGTGTGTGTGTGTGTGTGTGTGTGTGTGTGTGTGTGTGTGTGTGTTTGTGTGTCTCAGAGAGGGGGGATGAGGGGGAGAGGGAGGGGGATTAGGTAATCTCAAAGAGTACTGGAGATCAAAGGTTATATCACAGGGCAGCTGAAGACAGTCTCACAGCAGGTATTAACAGGTCAGGGTGTGTGTGTGTGTGTGTGTCATAAACAACTGATGTCAGGTCAACAGAAGTTGCGGGAACTTTCTCCTGAATTAGAATTATATTTATTGGCCATATCAGGTTCACGCCTCGCTCGCAATCCATCAAATCACGGCCTGGCGGGAGTTCAGCTGGGCCAAAAAAAAAAAAAAAAACTTCTCGTCTCCGGGTCACACATACACCTGTACGCCAGCGGTGCGACTGTCAGTCGCAATTACATTATTACGTTTTCATGGACATGGCGGCGGCAGGGACGCGCTGGCCATTGGGAAAAGCGGGACAACTCCCGAACGGCCGGTTCATTCCCGGCCGGTCCAGGCCGGCCATTAGGAAATAATTAAAAATAAAATGTCGGCCTTCCTTCCATTTTGGGGGCTGGGTGGCCAACAAAGTAAATCGTCACTGTCGGGCAGAAACCTCGTATCTCCAAGTTTCAAATGTATACATTTTTTCGCAAAGCAAAGCCCTGCTTCATCATATAAGGCCGTTGCACAAAAGTAGTGA
Source organism: Nannobrachium achirus (assembly GCF_963921795.1). Classification (NCBI taxonomy): domain Eukaryota; kingdom Metazoa; phylum Chordata; class Actinopteri; order Myctophiformes; family Myctophidae; genus Nannobrachium; species Nannobrachium achirus. The sequence continues at coordinate 10,278,346 of NC_137828.1, forward strand.
AAACAGCAGAACTACAAGCACACAACGCCTCGCACCTCTAGATTGGCTGTTTTCACTAGTTTAAATCATTTTTAAAATGATAAAATACAAAACAAACAGTTTTGGACATACAAGGTTTCCACCCGACAATGACGAAATATAACTCATGTAATTGGCCCACTGGCTTGTCACTTGTCATGTTCTGAAATGGCAAATCTTTGAGTAGCAGCAGCGCTATAGAGAGAGATCTCTCTCTATAGCACGCATTGAGGGCCTCTGCAACTCTTTTTCCCAGGCTGAATCAGGGGCCCAGCACGTCCCTGGGCCACAGGGTCCCAGCAGATGGCCAGGATCCCATGTCAGGTCATTGGATTAATTTTCAATCACCAGTCATTTCCAATCCCCCTGCCGTCGCTATGCGGCGGCGCTCCATTACGGACCCACGCTCGGAATCTAATTGTGCCGTATATATATCTGAACAGGAAGAGAATTAGGGAGCTGCTCGTGCTGGATGTGTGGTGGCAGGGGTGACGCACCTAATTCTGGGCCCTGGGTACATGGAATTCACTCACATGCTTTAATTATTACAAAATAGCAGATATACAAGAGCGAGCTTGTAGATGTGCTATTTTTGAAAAATCATGAAAATTTGTCTTTGAATATTTCAAATCCTTCTAAGGTTTTTTTTGAAAAAACTATGTTTCTATGTCAGTGGTGCTCACACTTTTTCATGTCAAGGACAACCAAAATGATATGTATTTGGCCACGGACCCCCATCTCAAAATATTTAGTTCCATGGACCCCCCCAGAAGCAAAGTTTGAGTTACAAATGTTCCCTTAAAAAAATGCATATTCAAAGATGCACACATTTTCACGACAAAACTAGCAGATCTACAAGCTCGCAGCGCGGCACTCGGTGCCGCGCTGTGAACTTGTAGATCTGCTATTTTTCAATAGCAAAAGTATAAAATAATTAAGGCCCCTCCACCTTGGGCCCTAGTAACTCAGTCCCACTGTGCCGCGCTGTGAGCTTGTAGATCTGCTAGTTTTCAATAGCAAAAGTATAAAATAATTAAGGCCCCTCCACCTTGGGCCCTAGTAACTCAGTCCCACTGTGCCGCGCTTTGAGCTTGTAGATCTGCTATTTTTCAATAGCAAAAGTATAAAATAATTAAGGCCCCTCCACCTTGGGCCCTAGTAACTCAGTCCCCCCTCCCTTGTGACGCCCCTGTGGTGTTTTTTCATGTGCCAGTCGTTTGACTACGACAACCATGTTGTGCGAGGGGGCGGAGGATGATTGGCCATTATGATCTCTGTGTGCATAATGTGAGGTGAGCCCTGTGTGGCAGGAATAGTTCCTAACCTGCTGCATTTACCCCCAGGAAGGACTGCAGAGCAGGCATATTATGTAAATGTGTCATGGTACTCCCCTCACCTTGTTCACACACGCACACACACGCACGCACGCACGCACGCACGCACGCACGCACGCACGCACGCACGCACGCACGCACACACACACACACACACACACACACACACACACACACACACACACACACACACACACACACACACACACACACACACAGGTTTGCAATTGCTACTTTGTGGGGACATTACACATAGTCTACTATCTTTGTGGGGACATTCCATTCATTTTAACCCTAACCCTAAACCCTAACCCTAACCCTTAACCTAACCCCTAAAGACCTTGTGGGGACGTATTAATTTGTCCCCACACGTTTTTTTCCCTGGATTGTACTATCTTTGTGGGGACATGAGGTCCCCACAAAGATAGCTTTGCACACACACACACACACACACACACACACACGCACGCACGCACGCACGCACGCACGCACGCACACACACACACACACACACACACACACACACACACACACACACACACACACACACACACACACACACACAGTGTGAAATATAAAGTGTAGTCCTGTTAGCAGGTAATTCTCTGCAGGCCAAAATCAACCACATGAATCCAATATTCTGGACTAGTCATGAAAGGAGATCATTCCGCGATCTGATCTGCTATTCTCAAAATATTTTTTAAACATTTGAATCATTTGAAAACTTGTGAAATAAATGGCACATTCTGCATAATGAGTACTTTCTACTTTTGGTACTCTGAGTACGTTGTGATTCTATTACTTTTGTACTTTTACTCAAGTAAACTTGGAATGCCTGACTTTTACTTGTAACAGAGTATTTCTACTTTGCTGTGGAATTGATTGCATTGATACTTTTACTTAAGTAAAACATGCAAGTACTTTTTCCACCACTGTGAATACACAGCACACACACACTCAAAAGTGTGTATGTGTGTGTGTGTGTGTATGTGTGTGTGTGTGTGTGTGTGTGTGTGTGTGCGTGCGTGCGTGCGTGCGTGCATGCGTGCATGCGTGCATGCGAGCCCGTACAAGCGTGTCTGTGTGAATGTGTGTGTGTGAGTGCATGCGTGTGCGCGCTCGCGCAATTGCCTGCGAGTGTCTTTCTATTGTCTCTGTCAGTGTCTGACCTTCAGTGCGTCTCGTCTGTTTGCCTCTTACTACCTGGAGGTGGGGGGGGGGGGGGGGGGGGGGCGGGGCCAAAGCTTATCTGAATTTCCACGGCAGGCAAAGTTGGTAATTACTTTCCCTGGCAGCCATCATTTTAGAGCAATCCATCATGGTCAGGAGCAGGCACGTACGTACACACATAGACATCAAAGGGGGCTTGAGCCCCTGCCCTTTTATCCGTCTGTAAAAAGTGCCCTCTCTCCAGACCATGAATGCATGCAGTTTTTTCTATGGTGAAAGAAATGCAAATGCCCTCTTTCCATGCCATACCTGAAGGCAGCATTCAAGAGAATTGCCTTTGTCCAAACTCTCCTGAACTTGAATGCAGCATGTTGAAAGAATTGCCCTCTCTGTGTATAAATCCATGCTGTACGCCACATCTCCAGTATTGACTTGATTATGCTTAGCTCAGTGTATCACGTTGTGACACGTTGTGAGCTTGGAGGTTTGCTATTTCCGATATTTCCACCAAAAAGCCCTTTTAGAAATATCAGCCCCTGCCTCTCTAACATTCTCTGCATGTCCCTGGTCGGGAGCCCCATCGGCCTCACAGGGGGCCCGTTCACATGACAGGCTACCTGGTTAGCTGGGGATATCTTTGACTATCTGTATAGCCATAGAAGAAAGTCCCATTTCACTTTTTTTCTCCTCATTTTCAAAATGTGTTTTGTTTCCCCCCCTCGAAAATACAATCTACAACAGTGATATTCAACTGGAGGCCTGTGGGCCAAATTTGGCACTTTAGGTTGGCTACTAAAGTGTGTGCCAGCGGCTACGTCATTGTAGTCCTTAGCGGCCATTTCTTGGGTCAAAACACAGATGTTTCAATTGTTTGATTGCATAGAACCAATGCTTTACTCCAATCAGAACACCTGTGTAAGGCTGTGTTTACCCAAGAAATGGCCGCTCTTAGAACTACATTTGGCACACCCTATTGGACAATAATGGACATGGTGAAGCAGTCAGTAAGACTGCTTCATACATTTATGCATTTTGCTGTTTGAGTGGACTATTTATGCGCCAGACCTTTTCTAGTGCACATGCAGGCTTTAAGTTTGAATTTGGAATATGGATTTCAGTGAGTGTTCCTTCTAGTTTCCAAAAAGCCCGTAAAGCAGTCAGCTTGACTCCAAATTCCAAAAAATCACACCGTTGATGAGTATTAACTCTTTTACTTGACAGAAAAAAAGTTGACAAACAAACAAAAAAGGTACAGATCCAACTAGAAGCAGTGCTCTTCCGAGCACAGGTCTCCACCAGGCCACACAAATTGCCCTGTTATAGCGCCACCATGAGGCTGATTTGAGAAATTTGAAGTGGCATTTCTTCCTCTACCTAGTGGGAACGTGCACGCCCAATTTCACCAAGATTGCATGCTGTGTTCATGATTTGAGGCATTTTGTTCAAAACGGAGCAATCCTGCAACCTTTGGAAGCCAATTGTAGCCAATTAGGATGGAATATGGAAAATCAGACGCATCCATGATGATCACATGACTGTAGAGATACTGTCTACGATTTGTAGGATTTTTGGACAGAATCTGTAGGAGTAGTGTACAGAAATGTGTTATGCAAACATCGGCTTCATGGTGGCGCTAGAACAGGGCCATTTGAAAAATGTGCGATCGGGCCAACGGCGCCGGAGATTAGCTGTACACAAACTCGGAGGACGGACGGACGGACGGGAGGACGGACGGACGCACGGACGGACGGACAGGGGCGAAAACATACTCTCCCCCTGCCTTCGGCTGGTGGAGACAAAAACTGTTCAAAAGTGATTTCTAATACAGTGAATTTCTTGTGTGGGTCAAAAAACTTGTGTTTGCTGCAGGCTTCTTGCTCAGAACTGAACTAGCCTGCTGGACACAGCTGCTGTAATCTACACTGAATTACATTGCTTGCAATATAATTGGCTGCATTCTTAATTAACTAATATGAACTGAATTACACAAGTCTGTATGACATATGCAATCATGAAATAACAGGTCAGCCCGACATTACAGCACACACACACAGTAACTCAAACAATTAGACTTAGAATATGGCTCGTACAGTGTGTGTGTGCGGGTCCCTGGATGGCAATGAAGCGTCTTTGTGAGAAGAGTATAGTGAGTGAGGGCAGGCTGACATGGTTCTGGAGTGTTTCTATGTATGTACGAATGGAAGGTAAAAACTAATGGATGAGATGGAGATTTCTTTCTTTGGTTTGAAAGACCAAAAACCACTCAAAATTCAGAAGTACCTAGACATGGTAATATGGCAAGAGAAAGCGCTGTTCAGTGTGTCCTACAACAGCAGACAGGAAGACAGACTGCTTGCAGGAGGTGCAAGAAGCTCATATGTGCCTCACATGCAGTCTGTGTTTGTGAAGCATGTGCTTCCTAGTGTATACGTACAAGTGTATATTCATATGTGACATTAATGTGTGTTCCCATGTTCACATGTGTTCAGCTCTTATTATACATGCATTTCAGCTATCAGTAAAAACGCCTAGCTCTTTCAGTGTTTAATGTGATATAGCAAAGCATAAATACAAACATTTAAAGGTCAATGTATGATGATGATTTGTATTAGTGTTGTTTTTTAAGCCAAATATCCCCCGGGTCAAAATGACCCGAACAGAACGAAGGTGCAGTGAATCTGAACAGAACTTAAGGGTTAGGGGCTCAGCCAATAAGGATTCTCTGCACACACGTCAATTCCTAGCCAGGGATCACTGTTGTGTTACCGTCATCTTCTCTCACACTCCTGATTCTCTGCACTTTGGAAAGTTAGCATGCTATAATATTCTCACATTTATATAAGAAATAAAATAAAATGTGTTGATTGAATGGGTAAAGTGGTCCTTTAACGTTTACCAGTTAAGCAGTCAACTTTTTATTTTTATTCCTTAAAAATATCACACCTAGTGTGAAGTGAGCAGTGCTATTTATGAGTTCATTTTATCAAGCGTCCTGCTGGCCAATCACGCGTTGTGCGAACCTTGGCCAATGGGACCCTGCAGGGCATACAACCTTGGCCAGTGGGATCCTGGGGGGCGTACAACCTTGGCCAATGGGACGCTGGGCGTACAGCAAACTATGAGATGTCTGTGCCAATATGTAGGCCATATCTAGGCTAGGTGTAGGTGTATGATTGCAAATCATTCCACCCAAATAGGCCTATACATTTTGGCCATTGGATACATTTCTGGCATTTGAAAATAGGTGATCTACAAGCTCACAATGTGTCACGTTGCGATGCATTGTGAGCTTGTAGATCGGCAATTTGCAAATGATTTTTCTACATTTTACTCATTGGAAAACCTGTGAAACAGGACATTCTGCATAATGAGTACGTTCTAATATTGGTACTTTAAGTACATTTTGATACCAATACTATTTTACTTTTACTCAAGTACATTAATAACATTCCAAACTTGATTGCAGTATTGATATTTTTACCTAAGTAAAGAAATGTAGTACTTCTCCCACCACTGTTCATTAGAAAGGAACGGCTCCCTACTGTGAACCGAATCATATCGTTCATTTCAAAGAGCCGTTCAAAAGACTCGATTCGTTCGCGAACGTCCCACCCACTCGCTCCGTGTCACAAACACTGAAACAAAAAAAGAACGGATTGCACTGACCTACACAAACCCACGGGAATAATTTAGGAGCACTTCATGAGAAAATATAACTGGTAACACTTGTGTACTGTATGTTAATCTGACTTTAGTATAGGCTATTGTTTTCTTCCTGGACGTGCGTTTGTGGCAGGTTTAACATGGGATTTTGACAGCTGGCTTCTCCTCCTCTGCACGCCGCCATGGCAGCTTGCCAAGGCACCCGCCTTAGTAACCTGTCGCTAACGTGGCATTGGGCAAGCACGGGTTTAGGAGGGGCATAGCGACTGGTCAATTCGGCCCTCCAGACAAAATCATTCATTCATTCAGAATTCATAAAAATACAGAACTAAAGCACATAGAAAGTATAGATCTAGAACACAGAATGTATAGATCTAGAACACAGATTTCATAGCTCTAGAACACATAAAATAAAAATTCACCGCTTCACTTCGAACCGAGGTTTGATTTTTTTCACACACACACACGCACACGCACACGCACATGCACAGCCATTGCCGGCAACAGCATGAGGAACGTGATTGAATTCCTCAGGAGAAAAACTCCGGGTTTGCCCCCCCCCCCCCCCCCCCCCCCGTCAGAGCTGGCTGCCTCTGTCTGGTGGGGGTTGGGAGTGGGCACATGGGGGTGCGAGTGGGGCGGGCCTGGACGAGGGTAGCCTAAACAGATCTGTATTGAAGTTGAAGGTGGCAAATGCTAGCTAGAGTGTTCAGATGTCGGTGTTCGACTGAGCTGTGAGGAGAAAGGAATACATATATATATATATATATATATATAGGGAAGGAAGGAAAACAAATTCTGGAGAAGGAAGAAACAAATATTTGAAAAAAGGATTACCGTCACAGCTGCGCCGAGCAGAGACGTGCAGAAAGGCAGCGTAAACAAGCTGTGTCTCTGGGGATGGGGGGGGGGGGGGGGGGGGGGTTATGAAACAAAAGCAAGGAAAGATAGCAGCAACAACGGCGGTTGGCTGGGAGATGACGGGGGGGGGAGTGAGAGAGCGGCCGTGCGGGCAGAGAAGGAGAGAGGACAGAGATCACGAGCAGGAGAGGAACAAAGGTAAAGTGGAAAATGCAAATAAGCGCCTGAAATTAAACAAGCGCAGATCTAGTGAGAGTGTAGAGTACAGTACGGGTGAGAGACAATTAGAACCTGAGAACGAGAGCGCGCGTGCATGTATATGCAGTGGAGCGTGAGTTCGCTTTTGGGTGCTTCAGCAGTATTGAGGCTAGTATGTAATGAGGGCCACATAAGGACCGCATCTCTCCCTGCTAAGTTAAATATGGCCATCTTCATGTAGCACTAATTAGAGTACACACACACTAGGGCATTCACCAAATATTCGAATATTCGAATATCAAAGTCACTATTCGACGTTGTTCACCGAAGTCGATTATTTTCTTATTTGTAATTTTTTTTTATAGTTTTCTCTTTAAAAAATATATAGTTTATAAAGCTTGGCTAGATAGGAAGTCATAAGAATGAGTTGTCAGTGCCCCTGGTGGATGAATTTGTTAACGCTCTATACCAGGGCTTCTTTTTAGGCTGTGACCCCAAAAATAAACATATTTGAACTGGGGACCCCCACCCTGCCAAGCACTTGGAATTGTAGGTATTACATTTAATGTGACTCGGTTCAACAGATAAACATTGTGAAAATAGCAGATCTACTTGCGAGGCGTTGTGAGCATGTATCTGCTATTTTCACAATGTTTGCCTCTTGCTTACTCAATATTTGACAGTTTGGCCAGTCCTGTCGAATATTCGACTATTCGAATACTTTGAGGTCGAATAATTCGAATACTAAAAATCACTATTCGTGAATGCCCTAACACACACACACACACACACACACACACACACACACACACACACACACACACACACACACACACACTTACTAACTAGGCCTACAGCTTGAGAGCATTCTCATTTGGGTCATCGTGCCCTCTGTATTTAGCAGAGCGCTAGTCCCCTTTGAAATTAATTCACATTATGCTATTCATATGGTCTCTGGGACAATCCAGGCCATATTTATAGACTCAAACTCTCTGCTTAAGTACTTTCAACCTGGCGTTCCCATACTGTATTTTTGGGGCCGGCATAAAATGTTCAAAAATCTTCAACATTTGTTAAAATAACCCATCTACAAGTGTGCCTGTAGGTTGGCCGTCAGTAACAAAATATTGGCCTATAAATTAGGTTTAAGTGGTTATGCCACAAATCTGAAAACAGCATGTGTGTGTCCTTTCTCCAATGTATTTTGTGTGTAACATACAGTAACATTGTACTGTATCTGTTCCATATGCACCTGACTGTACTGACTTTAGCAGGGTTTGTGTTTTAGCACATATTAGGAGGTGTCTGTTACAAGTTAGAGGATTTGTAAAACTATTTGTGAATGAGTGCTACGCATGTAATGTGTAGTCCGCAAACAGGATCAACGCCTCTTCTAAGCATCTGTTAGCTATACTTTAATCTTCTGTTGGCAGTAGCTGCTTCGCCATAGACAACATGTTTTGGGATTTTCTTAACACTTCCACAGCCTGCCCAGAATGGCTGTCGGTGGACTAGCCGGAAATTTCTATTATTGTGTTATGATCTGAGACAGCATTCATTGTATAAGACCATCAGCGCGGTCCCACGACCCCACGTTCTTTTTTCCCCATCCCGATCGGCTGTTGTTTACTCACCAGCGAATTGTCTCGATCTGCATTGGCAGTTCGTGGGGATTTTGCCTGAGGCATCTTCCTCCCTGTGTGCTTCGCGTGCACGATCCGTGCACATCGAGGTAAGCGAATGTAATCCACTCCGTATGCAGCGCCCATGTCAACTTTTTTCTGATCGAAAACATCACGGACAGATGCTATGCTAACACCTCCTCCTACAATGAAAGTGAACGGGACTTTTGCTATAGAGTACGAAAAGCTATACCAGAAGCACTTCCGGTTCAAAGGGTTGAGAGAATGATCCTTTTAGATCAGTCGAAGAAGAGATGGAGAAGGGCTGCCGATTGTTTTGTTTTTCGACTATTATCACTTATTTCGTTTTTAATGACCTAGTACGGAAATTTCAGGTCCGGCTAATTTAAGTACAGAAGAAGTACGGTTTAATCCGGTTTTAATTTTAAGTGGCTCCCCCGTGAGAAAGAGTTAAACCAAAATGCTTTTAGACTGTCACAGTGATATTTGATCTGTAAAAAAAACGAAATGTCCCACATATTCCTGGACATTCCCTCTGGGTTCTTTAAAGGGGACCTATGCAGTTCCTTGTTGTCATAATTTAATTATGCTACAGTCTCATTGAACGAGACCAGCGTCATAAATGATGAGGTGAATGAATGATATCCCTAATGCAAGAACATTTCAGACGGCCCTGAATGCTATGTTCCCCAGGGATCGTTCTATTTTCAAAACAAGCTGACGTAAAAGAGGCCATGCATTATCAAGGGTCGCTGGGTTTATTTCATTGTATTACTGTGACTCACGCAAAGCTATTCTACTGCATTCTCAGGTTTAACAATATACTGCAGTAGCCAGATAATTCACCCAAATTATCCTTTTCATGAACACGACATTATCTTTTACAATATCCTCTGACTCATTCTCTATTGAGAAGGCTTACCATTGCTTCCCCCCCTGGTTTTCCATGTATTTTTGATGCTGTAGTTAGTCTTTAACACATCGACTGCCCACCAGGAGGCGCCAGTCATCCCCTCTGAGTGCCCCCATAGCACTTCCATAGAAGAATACGAGGCCCTGTTGCGTCAATGCATGCGTGATGACGTCACTTGGTCACATGAGCGCAGACAGGATGTTATTGTGTAACTTACTGTATGGCTAGTGTTGATCATAGCTGTTCACTGCCGATCAAAATTTGGACATTTTGCCGCACGCGGCCACAGTTTTAGCCATAAAACAAACATCGGAGATAAAGGGCTTTAAAGATGGGGAAATGCATTGGAGTATACGGAGAAAAACGGCCGCGCGATGCTCTCAGCGTCGACTCGAAGCGACTAGCGGCTAATGGGCTACATCCAGGCGTAGCCCCGACCTAACGGTGAGATATAAAGTTATACTGTAATTACAGTAAACACGTCCAGCGCGTCGTGGGCCTCCAGCAACATCAAAGAAATTGTCACGTAGACACCTCGTGGGCACCCGCTGTGTTAAGTAGTGTTTCAGTACATTTTATTGACCTATACTCAACACTCTAGCTGAATGACAGCAACAAGAAAATTGTATTATGGATGTGACGAGCAGGTGCTTAGGAAGGCATCATCTATTAGAGCGGACAGCTCGCATCCTCTCAAATCTTTATATGAGCTACTGCCTTCCGGTCAATGGTTGAAGGCCCCTGTAGTCAAAAATAATAGGTACAAATTTTCATTTGTCCCTACCTCTATCCGTGCGATCAATAACGGAATCAGGAGGAGGTAGCTGTTAGTTAGTTCTTATGGTTGGGTTGTTGTAACTTACTTATTGTTAACTGGATCTTGTGATATGTCTATGTCCATGTGTTCCGTGTATGTTTCACTGTGGTTTGAGAGCTTTTATCATTTGCTGTAATACAAATTGCCCAGTTTGGGACATAATAAACTTGACTTGACTTGACTTGACTTGAAAATGCATAATTGCTTTTCCTATAATGTATGAAGTGCATTTCTGAAGTGTATATGTGGACAGCTGGTACACACAACTACATACTGTACATAACCTACTCTACATTACAGTATATCTATATTTACTGTAATTGTAGCCCAGAGTGCACAACGACTGTGGCATCTGGCTAATGTATGCTAATTAGAAAACCGCAAGAAAAGTGCAATGTGCAAAAGTTATTGAACATTATTTATACTTATTGTGACTGTCAACTCTCCAGCTGCTGTTGTTTTGTCGACCTGCACCGGTCTGGGAACACAGCGCAGCATGTGCAAGTAAAGGAACAGGGGCGTCAATTGGGTATGGCAGGGGTATGCAGCTGCCATACCCTGGGACCAGCCCAGGGGGGGAAATAAAAGTTACTTTTAAACATAAATCCATGAATGTCTCTTTGTCTCTCTGTGCTGGTTATTATGTTGTTAAATTACAGTAAAATAACTACAAATGCAACATTTGAACAAAATGGTCACTTTAACAAGGTATTATAATTATATTCTCCACACTTTTATTCTCCCCATTTTGACCAAATGGTATTCCGCAGGTCAGCTGCACAGGTGCAATGCATTGTGGCAAGAACATGCTAAGTTTAGCTGCACTTGAACAACCATTCCAGGCTGCCATATCCAGCCCAAGAAACCGTAGAAACCTGGGTAAAAAACTGAAATTAGACTTTTTTTTTCAGACATTGTGAAAATAGCCGATCTAAATGCTCACAACGCCTCGCAGCGCAAGGCGTTGTGAGCATGTAGATCTGCTATTTTCACAATAGAACCGTGTTATCCAAAATGTAATGCCTCTTTTCCATGAGGACTCCCATCTTTGCCATACCCTAGCTTTTGCTGAACTGACGCCACTGTAAAGGAACCTTCCACCAAACATGGGAAACGTTTGTATGCTCATGCTATTCTGCATAATGATCCCAAAACAACGAGCCACCTTTCCTCTGAGTTTTCACGCAAAGGCGCCATTTCAGAAAGAAGTAGGGCAGGGACGTGCAGAGAATGTTAGAGAGGCAGAGGCTGAAACATCTAAAAGGGCCTTTTGGTGAAAATATCGAAAATAGCAGACCTCCAAGCTGCGACACGTTTTTTAATATATTTTTTAGAACCTTTTTTTCTTTACTGATTATATTGTTTTTTCTAGATCGATATTCATATGCATTTGTTATATTGCTGTTGATGTACTGACATATTATCTTGTTTATTATAGTGATGTGTTATCTGCTTATTGTAAGTCGCTTTGGATTAAAAGCGTCTGCTAAATGCCTAAACTGTAAACTGTAAACTGTTGTGAGCTTGGAGGTCGGCTATTTTCACTACTTGATACCACACTAAACTAAGCATAAAAATGCAATGTGGCGTGCAGCATGGATTTCTACACAGAGAGGGCAGTTCTTTCAACGTAAGATGCTGCATTCAAGTTCAGGAGAATTTGGACAAGGCAATTCTCCTGAATGCTGCCTTCAGGTATGGCATGGAATGGGGGACATTTGCATTTCTTTCACCATAGTAAAAACTGCATTCTACAAGCCTGCAACGTGTTGTGAGCGTGTAGAGCGGCTATTTCCGGCGAAGAGAATTGCTGCATACAGTATAGAGAAATACTGGCGGACCTTTAGTCTATAGCCCTGGGGAACCCCGGTCAACTATGGGGTTTAAGTGGTAATTCTTGTCATTTGAAGCAATGGTGCTCCCAGGAGAGTTCCTCTGTGAGGCTGTAGTGTAAAGCTGGTTGAACACTGCACTGTTTTTTCGTTGCGTTTTGGAAATCCGAAATCCAAAAGCCAGGGAGAGAGAGAGGAAAGAGAGAGAGAGAGAGCAAGGCACTCAGTGCAACAGCTGCGAAAATCGGAAAAAATCAACCCATGGTCCGAAAATAAATACGAGACGGGCGGCAGTGTGCAAACGTGATTGACATAACGTGAGGTTGATTTTTTTTATTCACGCACTCCGAAATTCACTCCGATATTCGGCCCGAAAAACACAGCAGTGTGCAAAGACCTTAAAGGAGGACTTCACCACTTTTCAACCTGTCTTCATATAATAGGTCCTCACTAATGTTCATAATACAATAGCACGATTTTTTTCTACTCAGTCTGGGTCTCATAGGAGAGCTGTCAAATCCTTCCACCGGTGACATCATCGTTTGACAGATTTTTTTTAAACACTATTTTTGGAAAAATAAATATATTTTTTATCACGAGAACAATGGCTTCCACTTTAACATTGCAACTTTTCTGCAGTTTCTATTAGCTTGCATTTCCCATTGATGATGTCACCGGTGGAAGGATTTGACCCACCCACAGCTCTCCTATGAGACCCAAAATGGTGCTATTTTATCATGAACATTAGTGAGGACCTATTATATGAAGATAGGTTGAAAAGTGGTGAAGTCCTCCTTTAAGCCATACTAATGTTTCATTTTGGTCACGCACACTGAGCTGTATTTAACACAACACTGAACAAGTGTCCTTCTGCAGACTCCACAGGAGGGGACAAAGTCAAGATAATTAACTCATTAGTGTGCGTGACAACAGGAGTGTCATTTGGGCCGGCTTTACACTGCAGTCAAATCCAGCCCAAATCCGATTTGGTTCTCAAATCTGATCTTTTGGCCCGACTTTTCACACTGCATTTGCAAGTGACACAGATCTGATCTGTGCGTTCTGACTGATTTTAACAGCGTCAGCCCAAAGCTGCCCTGCGTCTACATATCTGCTTTGGTTACCGTGGTAACGACGGCGGCGTCATGACGTCACGTCACAACGTTGACGCTAGTTGATCACATGTTCAGGATATGCGACATAACAGACAAGCGAGAACAAAAACTTTTTCTCTCCTTTTCTTCTCTTGTGTTTCGCTCTTCTCTCTGGTTGTATCTATTTAGCTCACGTGTTTTCTCTCTCCTCTCGTTGTGCTCAGCGTGCTGTAATATGCGCTGTAATCAAATAGTAAATAATCACGCTCTGTAATGACGTTGGGGCTCCGCGCTGGGGTTGCGCAGCACAAGTGACGCTTGGCCAGTTTGATGTGGCTTGTATGTGACCTGCATATAACTCAATGGGGTGGATGTGGTTGCTGCTTTCAGATGTCCTCAGATCCGGATCGGATTTGAAACTACCTCTGGATGTGGTTTTTCAAAATCGGATTTCATGTGACATGAATGTGACCTGTCTGGATTTAGACTATTTAAAAAAAATCGGATTCCATTTTTGATGTGACTCAGATCTGATTCAGGCTAGATTTCAGTGGCAGTGTAAAGCCGGCCTTGGGGCATCATGGGCTGGCAATGGCCACCCCCTACTGTTCACATTTAACCTCAAATGCACTTGTTTTATTGCACATTTTGTCCCCAACTCTGAACTACATTAGTAGATACATCTGATGCCTGTCCAAGCGTCCATCTACGCGTGACGCGTGTTATACTTTAGATAAGCCTTTTTATCGTTTAATGCAACCATTCATTTATCAACCACTTTCAACGTGGCTATTTAGGGAATGTCATTAGGCGAACATTTTCAAACATGTTCTCTTTTCGCCCCCAAACAAATGGTGAAAATAGTTTATCTACAAGATCTTGTACAGTACGTCTTTGTACAAGATCAAGAGCTTGTAGATCCACTATTTTTGCTATTTAGAAAAGGGGCTATGGGTTGCTTATTTTTTTGGCCACCCCCTATTTCAGGCACGTGCACACATAGACATCAAAGGGGGCTTGAACCCCTGCCCTTTTACCTGTCTGTAACATAGTGCCCTCTCCAGACCATGAATGGACTGTTATTTTCAGCGAAATTTCGGCCCCAGAATAGGGATGCGAGGGTTCCTGTGGTCAATAATATACTTTTAATTTTGACCCCCCAAGTTCTAATTATCGGGCTGTTAAGTCTGACATCATTTTGTAGGCAGAGGAGAACTTTTGGGGCCAAAAGGCCCCAGCGCACGTGAATCTTTTTACTATTTTTACTATTTACTAATTTTTCTTCTCTTTGTTGTTTAAAGGAAAGTGGTAGAATTATACTTTAGTCGTTATTTTTGTCTCTGATCTGTTGAAATAGCGAGGGACGCATATTGACAATAAATCTGCTTGGAGGTCTGACTACAAAATGATGTCACGGCTTAAAAGCCCCATGTTCATAGGGACCATGAGCTGGGTTTAGACTTAAGACCGTTGTGAGACAGGTTAGTTTTACCCTACTGATGATGTGTTTTTGCAATAGTAATCCCGCTCAGTACAAGAGGAACTGTTCAGACATTATCCAACCAACAATGCACTCTATCATTTAGGCCTTACACATTTTGTAAAAACTTTAAGCCGGAACGGCAAAAAAACTAAAAACAAACGCTATACTGTATAATGATACAACTAACAAATACAAGAGGGTGCCTAGGCACTGCATGCTTGTCTCCCTCATAAGAAGATACACTGTTTCAGCCTGACAGCTGACAAAATAAAAACAACAAATAAATGCAGTTAAGCTGCCTGCATTATGGGTCAAGTGCACTACGGCACTATGGACGAGAGCTCTGGCAGAGACGGTAACCCAGCCATACATACAGTACGTGATGCTATGAGGCATTTGATGAAAATCTATCTAAATCTATTTAGCCAATAATGGCATTAAACAACCCCCAGACCATGCAACTTCAATTGTGATGTTAATTGTATTCATTGATCTTTTGTTTTACTTGAATAGAGTACGTGATCACTGCCGTATATGCATGCTCAGGATATTTCATCACACGTCTATTATTATTTAATTAGGGTGTAAGCGTCTGCAATTCTATATTGACATAAATCCTTATAGAAATGCATATTCAGTAGAACGGGTGCATATATTATAGGAGATTATACCAAACACTTAAAGGAGTAGTTCACCCCCAAAATGACTTTTTTTCTATTGATTAGTCACACCATGGAGACTTGAGTTCAATAATATTTTTTGTTTTTTGTTGCATTCCTAAGACCCCAAGACAAAGACAAAAAATTGATTGCAAGAAATGTACCCCCATTGATTCCGGATGGGGACCCAAATCTATTCGGGTCCCCATCCGGAATCAATGGGGGTAAATTTAATATAATCACATTTTTGTCTTGGGAATGCAACAAATACAAAAAAATATTATTGAACTCAAGTCTCCATGGCATGAGTAATCAATAGAAGAAAAGTCATTTTGGGGGTGAACTACTCCTTTAATTCCGTTCATTTGGGCCCAGACTGCACAAAGATGTGTTGAGTGACAAAACATTACTGAAACAATGTCACTGTCAAGTGTAATTCCTCTCGATATTATTTGTTTCACAAGTTTGTTTTCCAAAAGCAAGAGGTGCCTCACGGAACGCACAAGGGGCTGTATCTTCATCCGTGCCTTACCCCTTATCCCTAAACTTGTTTACCTTTTTTAACCATTTTGAAAATAACATTTTAAATATATCGTCGTTGTCGGGTGAAAACCTTGTATGTCCAAAACTGTTCGTTTTGCATTTTTCTTGATTGTGAAACTATAGTGAAAACAGCCGATCTACAAGCACACAACGCCTCGGTGCGAGGTGTTGTGTGTGTGCTTGTAGATCAGCTGTTTTCACTACTTTTGTGCGACGGCGAAACGTTTACGAAGAAACGTACACATTTGAAACTTGGAGATACAAGGTTTCTGCCCGACAGTGACGATATGCTATTTTAACTATTTAAAAATGTTTGCCAAAATAGTAAAAATAGGGCCCAAGGTTTTCCGTGGGGTGGCACACTGCATGTGGGAATCAGTCACATGGGCAGTGTGCCTGCACAGGTCAGGGATTAGGCTAATCCAGGGGTCTTCAACAGGGGGTCCGGGACCCCTAGGGGGTCCTCAATGTTACTACAGGGGGTCCTCCTGAGTGATAGAACCTTTTGTCTATTAACCACTTGAACTCTAGTGTCCATATTCTGAGAACTTAAGCCAAAAATAGCAGATCTATAAGCTCTATTTTCGGCAAAGAGGTTTGGTGTAGAGGGGAAAAAGAGCAGACAAAGTACATAAAGAAAGGTCAAGTTTATTAAGTATTGACAGTTCAAGTGGTTAAAAATCTGAAAACACAAATTGACATGAATCCAGATTGTGCTGTCAAACACTGAAACTACATGGAATCTATGATTGTGGGGGTCCCTGCTTCATTTCTCTGTCAACTAAGGGGTCCTTGGGCTGAAAACCCCTGGGCTAATCATTATGGACAGATCCACTCAGTGCACTCGTCTTTTCAACCAGGGAGGGGATCCATAACGTCTGAGCCTTGCTTCAGTCAAAGCTCCATCAAAGTACTATCCAGTAACTGGATAGTACTTGGATATTATTTGATCCATCCAGGATGGATGGATCAATGGATACATTGTTTTCAAAACAGTGTATCAGATACAGTACTTCAGAATCTGCTTTACTGTCACATAACAGGTTTACAGGAGTTAAACTCTCAAATGCCTGGAACGCGCCCGAGTCGCGTTAGATTGTAACCATTTTAACCATTATTTTATGCTTTAACTTTAGAAAAATAGCAGATATACAAGCTCACAGCGCGGCACCGAGTGCCGCGCTGCGAGCTTGTAGATCTGCTATTTTTGAAAAATCGTGAAAATGAGTCTTTGAATATCTTTGACCCGATCTTTGACCCGACTTCTAAATCCTTCCTCTAAATCATGCTGTTCTCAAACCTTTTCATGTCAAGGACCCCCAAAATTACAGGTATTCGGCCACGGACCCCCATCTCAAAATATGTTGTCCCAGGGACCACCCAGAAGTAAATATTTGAGTTAAAAAAGTTCGCTTTTAAGTAGATATATTCAAAGACTTGCAAAAAAAAAATCATGATTTTTCAAAAATAGCAGATCTACAAGCTCGCAGCGCGGCACTCGGTGCCGCGCTGTGAGCTTGTATATCTGCTATTTTTCAATAGTTAAAGCAGTCAATAATCCTAGGCCTAAATGGGTTAAACAAAGAGGGTGAACTTTGTTTTCGATAGTAATCATTGCTATAGACCAGAGTGTTTGTCCAGTAACAGGGGTCTCCCTGTCTGACCAGCTCTCTAATAAACAGAAAATACATTGTCAGGTACGTACGTGACAACATCAAGGTTATAATAGTTTTGGATTTTTCCATTAGTTTTTATTTTTATTAGTTTTGAGGTTTTGTTTTCAATTTAGTTTTAATTCGTTTTTAAAGTGAGGTTGCTAGTTTCGTTTCGTTTTTATTTTTTTGAAAATGCTTAGTTTTAGTTTAGTTTTTATTAGTTTTAGTGTTAGTTTTAGTCTTTTACGTAATATGGGGTATTTGTCAGGGGTGAGATTAAAAAAGCTCCGGAAAAAAGTATTGTCTAATAAAGAAAATCAACAAAACATCATATTGTTGAGAGTGGCAGGAATGTTGAGACAAACAACTTCTCTCTTTGACCTCACCAACTGGTGTTTTTTATTTTTTATTTCCACAAAAGACAAAAGACGAAAACTAAGGAGATTGTCTCTATAATTTTAGTTTATTTTAGTTAGTTTTGTAAACACACAATAGCGTTTCAGTTAGTTTTTGTTTTTTTAAAAAGCTTAGTTTTTATTTTTATTTCAGTTAACTAAAATGTTTTTCCATTCTAGTTTTCGTTTTTTAGTTAGTTTTCGTTTACTATAATAACCTTGGACAACATTTCCACTTCCAATTTGGTCTGCTCACGTCTTTGTGTCATGAGCAGACACTTCCAATTTCACTTGTTTATACTATGCTGACTGAGTTCACAATCTTGATTGGATAACACTGGTATCCCAGCCTGAAAAGGCATTTTCTGTTTAATAAAGCTCTGGAGAGACATTTAGACTCCTGTTACTGAACAAATACTCTAACGAGTACTATCAGAACATAGAGCCATTTAACACTTATTTTAACCAAAGAAAATCACTTACCCTTAACTTTTTCACTGCCAGATGTTGTTATTTATTTATTGGGTTTTGTGCCAGCAAAAGCACCTTACCTTTGAGATGTTATAGACAAAGATGTATTTTTTTTTCCATCATTATTATTTTATTTTCTCCTTAAATAGGTGTACCGTGGCTATACCAGCAGTAGAGGGCAGCCTCATGCAAGAATTAATGTGAAAATGGCCGTGGTAGGCTGCCGTCCGTCAAGGCAGCTCAATCGCTACAGACCAATAGATCCAGAGAAAATAACAAGGAAGAGTGTTGTTACTCCATTGATGCTAAGGTCCAGTGGGTTTTTGAGAGCAGTTTTACGGGAGCTGTCTCTACGGTACACACCCGCGCGACCCCTCATCAGTTTACAGACATCAAACCAAGGTACAAAAGAACGAGCCAAAGAACGTACAATTCACCCTTTGTCATGTCCCGCCCATTGTCCTGCCCCTCTCCACACCCATTGGTTGCTGTGTCTTGGAGGGACATACAGTGGGACATTCCATCCACTGCCATGTTAATTCAGGTGCTTCATATTGTTATTCTGTGTGCTCAATTCTAATTTCAAACTTTGTTTCAGTCAATTGGAGCTGCTCAGTGGCAGCATAGTGAATCAGCATGCCTTTAAATGTTTTCATTTCTCAAATAATTATGTTTTAGCTAATTCAACATAAAAAAGGTGGAACCAGGGCGGGACAAGGCAGATAGAGCCTGCTGGTTGGTCAGTCAGGGACCAACCAGGAGCCTAACAAAGGGTGAATTGGCATCGCGCCGCCAGGAAAAATGGGGCGACGGGAACGTCCAAAGCGTTGATAGAGTTAAAAGTATTATTTTTGGGTGGATCGCAACACTCCTATAAACGTGAATGTCTCTTGCTGACTGACTGACTGACTGACTGACTGACTGACTGACTGACTGACTGACTGATGAAATGACACCATTGGTCAACCAGTGCGGTGCACGATTGATACGATGACAGACATGGTTTTAATCGTTATGGTGGATATATAGAGCTCCTGCAGCGAGCTTTGTGCGTTAGCTGATAAGCTTGGATGAAGTAACAAAGCCCATGTCCTATCAAATTAAAAGCCCTCTAGCGTCGAGCCATACACGGCCCAGCCAATACTAGGTTTTGACCTAGTCTCGATTTTTAAATGTCTCGTTTACTGTGGCAACAAAACTTATCAAATGCCTCTCACCACAGAACAACTCCATAAAACAACGACCCCACTCGTAAACCTCGCTCAGTGTTTAAACTTCCTATTGCATTTCCTTCCATTGATTTGCTGTTGGGGTATCATCATGGGGACAGCAATAAATGAAATTCAGGGTTATTGACTCTGAGTTTTAATTGGACAGCTTGAGGGACTTGTCATCACATAATGAGTGCTGTCTGCATCCAGAAAGACAGAAGGACCCCAATGGAAATAAACCTGACTTTCTTTTTTTGTCTAGTCTAGACAGGGACGTGCTGGCCATTAGGAAAAAATTAAAAATAAAATGTCGGCCTTCGTTCCATTTTGGGGGCTGGGCGGCCAACAAAGTAAATCGTCACTGTCGGGCAGAAACCTCGTATCTCCAAGTTTAAAATGTATACATTTTTTCGCAAAGCAAAGCCCTGCTTCATCATACAAGGCCGTTGCACAAAAGTAGTGAAAACAGCAGATCTACAAGCACACAACGCCTCGCGGTGCGAGGCGTTGTGTGCTTGTAGATCGGCTGTTTTCACTACACTAGTTTAAATCATTTTTAAAATGATAAATACAAAACAAACGTTTTGGACATACAAGGTTTCTACCCGACAACGACGAAATATAACTCATGTAATTGGCCCACTGGCTTGTCACTTGTCATGATCTGAAATGGCAAATCTTTGAGTAGCACTAGCGTTATAGAGAGATCTCGATCTATAGCGCGGGCCTCTCCAACTCTTTTTCCCGGGCTCAATCAGGGGCCCAGCACGTCCCTGAGCCTAGATAAGGTCGAGATGAATTTAAGCATGTGGGATTTTTTTTACTCACTTTTTTGAATGAAAAGAAATGGATATAAAAACACAAAGACACAGTTGTCCCATAAAAATAATCCACATGACAAAGAAAAACCTCAAACTTTTACAGTTTGGTGTCTAAACAAACTCTGAAATTAAAGTACAACATTAGTATCAAGGAATGGTCATGATTAAAGGACAACTTTGTTTTTTTACAACAAGGGTTCATATTTTAGATTGTAATTAGAGAAAAGCAAAATTGAGTGTTAAAATATCAAATATCATTGGCTTCGTTCTATTGTTTTATCATGTTTACCGTGCTAAAATGTGGGGCATGCGTACGCATGGGGGCATGCATACAAGTGGCTAAACATGTCTTTTTAGACACAGTAAGCCAGCAGTTTCTTTATTGCTATTTACAGTAACACTTCTAGTCCCCATAAGTCACATCCAACCATGAAAGGTTGCGTTGTATCTTGGGAATGGGCTTATTCTGTGTAAAATGACATATTTGAGAGAGATCCAGCCATGTTCTCCGTTCTAAAACCAGGGACCCAGTCTAACGTATGTTTACAGCATCTTCATCTGTGTGTTTTCAAAACAATCCACTTTGCCATCCAATCAACATCAGTGATGGGTCAATGTCATTGTTGATTGATTGACGATGCTAACCAATCAACTATGACACTGACCTTGTTTCCAGAGACAAACATTGAGCAAGAGCCTCCCACCAATGACAGATGAATGAATGACTGTGGCTACAAAACAAAAGACAGAAATACAAAAATAGTTGTTACATAGGGCAGGGGTTCCCAAACTGTTTTGTCTCAGGGCACCCCATGAATATTTTTTTAATCCGAGGCACCTCTACATTATAATTTTCACTCCCAGCACCTTAAATTTATAGCATATCGTCGTCGTCGTCGGGTGGAAACCTTGTATGTCCAGAACCGTTCGTTTTGTATTTACTATTTATCATCTATAAAATGTACTAAACTAGTGAAAACAGCAGATCTACAAACACACGACGCCTCGCGATGCGAGGCGTTGTGTGCTTGTAGATCGGCTGTTTTCACTAGTTTTGTGCGACAGAGGTTTCTGCCTGACAATAATGATATTTTAGTTATTATGTTGCGAGGAAAACATTGAGATAATAGCCATTTTGATTAGAACTGACTGAAAATAACTGTGTACTTCAGGTTTAAAATGATACTAAATATTTTTTCAAGTGTCCAAATAAATTCCAAATATTATGAAATGATCTCGCGGCACCCCTGGACTGCCTTCGTGGCACCCCAGGGTACCCTGTCACCCACTTTGAAAACCCCTGACATAGGGGTCACTACAGTAAACACTATAAGCATACGATTTCAGAAGGTGAGCTTTGGGAGTAAATGAAGGCAGGCACGGAGTTGTGAGTTTATAAATCTTTTATTTTCACTATTTTTGAGTAATGACGTGGTTAACCGGACTCGACAACATGTGTAGGGAGGGTCTGAGGCATTGGTTCCCTCAGGCATTGGTCTGTCACTATTCAGAGTGGCAGAAAAAAGCAATCAACTTCTCACCTTCGCAAGTATGATGTCATTACAGCCATGCCCACTGACCATTTCCGCACCCCAACCTCAAAATGCGTTCCAGCGAGCGTGCAGGTGGTGCATTGTGAGCGCCCACTTCTTCCACGGCCTCACGTATAATCTCCCAGACGGCTCCAAAATCCGCAACGCCAACCGTATTAACAACCGACATGGGCCCACACCAAGGCCGTACCGCTGACTCCCTCTCCAATCCAGCCGTAGCTGCAACCATGACAACCACATTGGTCACACACGGCGTCTGAACTTCTGAAGGCTAACTCATGCTCCATCGCATGACGGTGTCGCGCATCAAAACACTGCCGACCTGCAAGCTCACAAGGCGGCGGGTCGACATGTATGGCCTTGTGAGCTTGCAGGTCGGCTATTATCGCCGTGTGCAGCGCCGTCGCGCGACGAATAATGCAATGGCCTTGAGCCATAGAACATTTCAACGTCGTTGTCGGGCGGAAACCTTGTATGTCCAAAACCGTTTGTTTTGTATTTATCATTTTTAAAATGATTTAAACAGCCGATCTACAAGCACACATCGCCTCGCACAGCGAGGCGTTGTGTGCTTGTAGATCGGCTGTTTTCACTTGTCTACTTTTGTGCGACGGCCTTGTGTGATGGAAGCTAGTGCTTTACTTTGCGGAAAAATCAACACATTTGAAACTTGGAGATACAAGGTTTCTGCCCGACAGTGACGATTTACAAGGCTGTTGCGGGTGTCCTCTTTGCTCGGGAAAAAAAAGCAATTTTATTCTTCTTTCTCTCTGTCTGTCTGTCTGTCTGTCTGTCTGTCTGTCAATCTATCTGTCTGTCTGTCAGTCCCTCTCTCTCTCCTCCGCGGCTCGGCTCGGCTCACCTCACCTCCTAGACACCCTTGGCCGTAGTGAAATGAACTGCCACGGGTAATTCTACAACTGATCCCTCTCCGCCTGTGTCCCATGACACAGGGCGGTGCAGGGGGGAGAGAGAGCGAGAGAGCGAGAGAGATAGAGAGAGAGAGAGGGAGACTGAGACAGCACTCATCTGTGACTGAGAGTGATGCCCACCCTTCCTTCCTCCATCACGTTAGTCCCTTTTTTATGAGTCAACCCCTGCTCCACCCTTCTACCCCAGTGGTGTAAAGCCTTTCAAAGTGGGTGACGGGGCACCCTGGGGTGCCGCAACGGCAGTCCAGGGGTGCCGCGAGATCATTTGATAATATTTGAAATTTATTTGGACATTTAAACATATATTTAGTATCATTTTGAAACTTGAAGTACAAAGTTATTTTCAGTCAGTTCTAACCCAAATGGCTATTATATCGCTTTCCTCGCAACATAATCGCTGAAATATCCAAAACACCCCCCCCCCCCCCCCCAGGGTGATCCATCGATCTAGTTACCCAATCTCGTTACCCATCACTTGATGGGCACGCTGGAAAGAAATTAAATCTTAATTACATTTTCGTCTTTGACAAATAAGTCTCCGCAGAGCCGGGCATATGCTCGCTGGATGTGTGCGTGTGTGTGCGTGTGTGCGTGTGTGCGTGTGTGTGTGTGTGTGTGTGTGTGTGTGTGTGTGCATGTGTGTGTGTGTGTGTGTGTGTGTGTGTGTGTGTGTGTGTGTGTGTGTGTGTGTGTGTGTGTGCGCCTCCTACTGGGTTTAGTGTGCACGTGGGATGGGGGACAGAAACAGAGACAGACAGACAGACAGACAGACAGTGAGCGAGTCGACAGAGATGTAGAATCAGAATGGCACAAATCGCAAAACGGCACAAGGAGCAGATTTTTTTTTTCTTTTTTTTTTAAATTGTTGAATTGGTTTTATTTTCATTTTCATCCGGTGCATTTTTTTCTCAATCCATGGGGGGACAGCCATGAATTCCTATAGATCACAGCATTATTACACTATGGATTTTTGCCCTCTCCGAGTCCACGCGTAATAATGCACTTTGTGCTAAGAAACGTCTTTCATCACTTGCAGGACAGTGTGTGTGTGTGTGTGTGTGTGTGTGTGTGTGTGTGTGTGTGTGTGTGTGTGTGTGTGTGTGTGTGTGTGAGTGTGTGTGTGTGTGTGTGTGTGTGTGTGTGTGTGTGCGTGCGTGCGTGCGTGCGTGCGTGCACCCGTGCGTACACCCGTGCATGTACTACGTACTATGTGTGTCCGCGCTTTCTTAATAATGCGCTGTCAATCTGAGGTCTGGGGAATGGCCATTTCACTAACCCTCCCTAAGTCTCATAACTCTGTACCCCTGGGAGCAAAGAATAAGCCATCAGCCGCCAGCCTGCAGACATCCAACGCCAGAGAGAGAGAGAGAGAGAGAGAGAGAGAGAGAGAGAGAGAGAGAGCAGGAGTCACAATGGGCAGCAATAACAAAGGGAAGTGGGGATAACACCGGGTTTAGAAACGCCAGCACACTCCTCCAACTAATAGCCACCACTCCTTGTGCCCCTGTCGTATGTAGCTGCCAACTGACATTCCTTGATCCTTTCGTGTGTGTGTGCACGGGTGCATATCGTCGTTGTCGGGTGGAAACCTTGTATGTCCCAAACCGTTCGTTTTGTATCTATCATCTATAAAAGGTACTAAACTAGTGAAAACAGCAGATCTGCAAGCACACAACGCCTCGCATCGCGAGGCGTTGTGTGCTTGTAGATCGGCTGTTTTCACTAGTTTTGTGCGACGGTCTTGTATGATGAAGCAGGGCTTTGCTTTACCAAAAGACGTACACATTTGAAACTTGGAGATACAAGGTTTCTGCCCGACAATGACGATATGTGTGTGTGCAAACGTGCGCGTGTGTGATATGCGATAGTCTGTGAGAAAGGGCCAAAGGAGCGAGAGAAGAAGGGGAAAAAAAGGCAAAGACTTGGTAGAAAGTATGCCAGCACGAAGACGGGTCTCCACAGTAAAACCCTCAGCGTTGATTGAACTCTATGTGGGTAAAAAGGAACCCGTAAGGATCCGTTTTTTACCCTCTCAGAGTTCAATCAAACGCCGGGGATTTCACAGTGTGTAGAAAGCAGCACCTGCTGCCATCTGGCTGGCATGCGGGTGCTGGGGCGTCACAAGGGGTAGGAAAGTGGGACTGAGTTACCAGGGCCCAAGGTGGGGGGGCCCTAGTAACTTTATCTATTGAAAAATAGCAGATATACCAGCTCACAGCGCGGCACCGAGTGCCGCGCTGCGAGCTTGTAGATCTGCTATTTTTGAAAAGTCGTGAAAATGTGCGCAAATCTTTGAATATATGTATTTTTTTTAGTGAACATTTGTAGCAAAAATGTTGCTTCTGGGGGGTCCCTGGAACTAAATATTTTGAGATGGGGGGGTCCTTCACATGAAAAAGTTTGAGCATCACTGACATGGAAACATAGGTTTCTTGGCACACATTTTCACGATTTTTCAAAAATAGCAGATCTACAAGCTCGCAGCGCGGCACTCGGTGCCGCGCTGTGAGCTTGTATATCTGCTATTTTTCAATAGTTAACATTCATGGGGGGCCCGCAGTGAATCCTTGTACCCAGGGCCCAGAATTTGGTGTGACGCCCCTGTGCGGGTGCATCCTGCAGTGCGCTGCAAACGCCAGCTGTATTCTACTTTTGGCACGTCTGTAAAAGACCATGGCGAGTCCGTATCGCCGCTGGACGCTATGACATGTGACCTCCTTACCAGAAGCACTTTCACCACTTCCTGCAGCGGTGACCGGGTCAGAGGTTGCACAAAACTCCTCTCTTTCTGTTACTTCCAACAGCCTTTCACTTAAAGTTATACTATGTAACTTTTTTTATAAAACAAATCTTAAAGTTGTCCTAACTATTAAACGCTAAAGTTTTAGAACACCCACTCTGTGAATTTCAGCCCCTAAAGCCTTCTGTAAATATGTTTTCTATGATTCTGGCCGGGGTCCGGATTTCGCGGCAAAATTACGTCATCATACACTACCGGCCAATCACAGCGTCGATTATACACTGCCGGCCAATCACAGCGGATCTTGCTGACTTCTCAGGAAGTAGCTTGCCTCAACATAACAACAACATATACTCGGGTGAAGGAGTCCGTTTCTCCAGAATGCCTGAACGCACAGGAACCAGGGACCCCTCTAAAGATACATCTCGGCGAGGTGCAGGCGGACGCGGTGGTCTGAGGCCCGGTCTGCGGCGAAAAGCGGCAGAAAAAAGCAGAAGCGACCGCGGATTGCTTTACCGCTACTGACCACTAGTTGAGCAACTTACACAGTATAGCTTTAAAGACGCAAACAAATGAAAAATTAGTTTTCACACTTTTAGGGCGTATCTGTGGCGTAGGGGTGTAACGATATAGTAACTGAATCGAAAAATTGATTTTAATTTGCAATGATCAACTATATCGTTTGCAAAAGCAAAATATCGTACCGTTTTGGCTTTGTATCGTATCGTATCGTTTTAAAATGCAGTAGATGGTATCGAATCGTTTCGCAATGCAAATAATTTATTGTATGGAAACTAAGTATTTGTGCCTTTTAAAGCTATACTGTGTAAGTTGCTCAACTAGTGGTCAGTAGCGGTAGAGCAAACAGCGGTCGCGTCTGCTTTTTTCGGCCGTTTTTCGCAGCGGACCGGGCCTTCAGACCACCGCGTCCGCCTCGCCTCTCCGAGACACATCCGTAGCGGTCTTCCGTGTCCCTCTACGAGCAGCGGTTGGGGAGCTACATGCTAGACTCCTAGACCAGTGTAAACACTGCAGTGTACTTCCTGAAGGGCTCGGCAGTGTATGATCTGGGCTGTGATTGGCCGGTAGGGAGACACGTGTACAGAATGATGCATATGACGTAATTTTGCCGGGAAAAACAGCCCCGGTCACGGCCACCAGGGCTCAGTAGAACACATATAAAGAAAAGGCTTTGGGAGCTGAAATTAACAGAGTGGGTGTTCTAAAACTTTAAAAGTAAAAGTAAAGTAAGCCTTGCCGAGTCCACTGGCGCCTGTTCAATGGAGCCAAGGGGAGCAACGGCTCCCCCAGATCTGCAGCCCCCCCCCCCCCGCAGGAATATTGCGTGCCGATCAAACAACGTGAAGTGCTTTTGCGTACTTATTTAATTATTTATTTAGCGTCAGACCCTAGCTCTGGCGTCACTTACTGCACGTTAACACGTACGTCCTTTAAGTAGACCTAAAAATAAAAGTAGTGTGTTGACTAATCATTACAAGTGTCTCTTATTTCTCTTATTTTGAAATCCGATTTTAGAGGAAGTCCGTCTTAACCCAGCTGCCATGACACTCGAAACTCTAGTGTAACTAAGTAAACACGGACCCACGTGGATTAAACAATATATTATAGCGATATATTTACGATAGGATATTTAAACCATGCAGTGACTTAAACAAGAACACACTTTGGAAATACGGCACGTTAACCTCTCGGAATCTCCGTAGCAGCATACAGTATTATGTGAGTAGAGCATCTCATCTGTCTCTCTGTCTGTCTCTCTCATGCTGGTGTGTTGTGTCACAATGTTTGAGAAACACTGCGATATCTCCTCTTATTCCACTTCTCACTCCACCTCCGCCTCCTTCTACCTTCCTCTCCGACTTCTTTCACTCTACCTCTGCTCTCCCTTCTCTCCTCCTCCTCCTCCTCCTCCTCCTCCTTGGTCTACTCCTCTTTTCCCTCTTAGACTTTATCGCTCTCCTCTCCCTGCTCTCTCTCTGTGGCATCACAAGGCTTTCACGTTGTGGGAGCAGAGCTTGCAGCTCCAATAAAACGCTTGCTGTGCAGTTATCAGGTGCAAAAGACAAGATCGGCCATCGCCGGCGTCTTTTCTCTTTACTAGGCTATTATTTATATTGTCTTGCATGAGCAACTACGAGGTGTGCACTGTGCAGCATATCTTGATACAATCTGCCATAGTTCTCCGTCTATTCATCATTGCTTTTAAAAATGGCACTGTTGAATAGGATAACTATTTAATGTGCAGCTCTGAAAGGCTTGCATAGACCTAGTGTTCTATTTATTTGGTCATGTCAGAGCCTATTAAAAAAAAGGTGCGCACCAAGCAACATATCCAGGTCCTCCCCTGAAGCCCCAAAGACACCCGAAAATGACTTAATAAAGGACGACTTTATAACCGCAGATAACCGATTTTCGCGGCGCCGCTTTGCGGCGCAAAAAAAAAAAAAAAAAAAAAAAAAAATCTAAAATTTGTGCTCCCCCTAGTGGGGACAGAGTTAGGCGCCGGTGGCCGAGTCCCATTTGACCCGGCCGAGCCATGAGGCTCATAGGGCAGGAGCCTATCTCCTGTTTCTATAGCGTGAGGCAGCTTTGATGTACAAGTACACCCCCTGGACATGACGCTAGTATGTCGCAGGGACTTACCCCCAATCCAACCCTTGATGCTGAGTGCCAAGCAGGGAGGCACTGGGTCCCATTTTTTAGAGTCTTTGGTATGACCCGACCGAGGTTTGAACCCCAATCTCCCAGTCTCAGGGCGGACGTTCTAAAACTTTAGCGATTTAATAATTAGGACAATTTTAAGATTTATTTTATTAAAAAAGTTACATAGTATAACTTTAAGAGGGAAAATTAAACGTTGGGGTCTAATTACCTTTCCGTTCCATATAGCTACTCTTGGTCTATCGATAAATGTGTGTAATCTCTGTGTTCATGTCAAGGTGGGTTTGTCCATATGTGTTGACTTGAAATATAATGTCCATGTATTTGCTAGATAATCACAGCATTTAGTTCCATAATAATAGATTTTACACAGATTTCATTTCTTTGCTAAATAGTTACTATATCAATTTTAAATCATTGAATCGAATCGTATCGTATCGCCATGAATGAACCAATATCGTCCATGTATCATATCGTTGACCATGTATCGTGATGCTTATTGTATCGCTGCTAAAATGTATCGTTATACACCCCTACTGTGGCGATGATATGGCCATACCATACATTCCTGTGTTTGTGTATTATAACAAAACAATTACAGCCCTAAGTACAGCCCCTAAACAAAAACATAATGCGTCATGACGTACGTTGGCTCTACTTAATCATTCATGAGGTCAAAATGATTGACAGATGCCTGTGTCAATCAACTTCAACTACTTCAACTTCAACAACTCCCCACTGTTCACTGAGCTGGTTTGTGTTGTTTCCGCAGCCGCTGCCTTGTTACAGTCTATGGGAGCACTGCCTTGTTACAGTCTATGGGAGCGCTGCTGCCTTGTTACAGTCTATGGGAGCGCTGCTGCCTTGTTACAGTCTATGGGAGCGCTGCTGCCTTGTTACAGTCTATGGGAGCGCTGCCTTGTTACAGTCTATGGGAGCGCTGCCTTGTTACAGTCTATGGGAGCGCTGCTGCCTTGTTACAGTCTATGGGAGCGCTGCTGCCTTGTTACAGTCTATGGGAGCGCTGCCTTGTTACAGTCTATGGGAGCGCTGCCTTGTTACAGTCTATGGGAGCGCTGCCTTGTTACAGTCTATGGGAGCGCTGCCTTGTTACAGTCTATGGGAGCGCTGCTGCCTTGTTACAGTCTATGGGAGCGCTGCCTTGTTACAGTCTATGGGAGCGCCGCTGCCTTGTTACAGTCTATGGGAGCGCTGCCTTGTTACAGTCTATGGGAGCGCCGCTGCCTTGTTACAGTCTATGGGAGCGCTGCCTTGTTACAGTCTATGGGAGCGCTGCTGCCTTGTTACAGTCTATGGGAGCGCTGCCTTGTTACAGTCTATGGGAGCGCTGCCTTGTTACAGTCTATGGGAGCGCCGCTGCCTTGTTACAGTCTATGGGAGCGCTGCCTTGTTACAGTCTATGGGAGCGCCGCTGCCTTGTTACAGTCTATGGGAGCGCTGCCTTGTTACAGTCTATGGGAGCGCTGCTGCCTTGTTACAGTCTATGGGAGCGCTGCTGCCTTGTTACAGTCTATGGGAGCGCTGCCTTGTTACAGTCTATGGGAGCACTGCTGCCTTGTTACAGTCTATGGGAGCACTGCCTTGTTACAGTCTATGGGAGCGCTGCCTTGTTACAGTCTATGGGAGCGCTGCTGCCTTGTTACAGTCTATGGGAGCACTGCCTTGTTACAGTCTATGGGAGCGCTGCCTTGTTACAGTCTATGGGAGCGCCGCTGCCTTGTTACAGTCTATGGGAGCACTGCTGCCTTGTTACAGTCTATGGGAGCACTGCCTTGTTACAGTCTATGGGAGCGCTGCCTTGTTACAGTCTATGGGAGCGCCGCTGCCTTGTTACAGTCTATGGGAGCGCTGCCTTGTTACAGTCTATGGGAGCGCTGCTGCCTTGTTACAGTCTATGGGAGCGCTGCTGCCTTGTTACAGTCTATGGGAGCGCTGCCTTGTTACAGTCTATGGGAGCGCTGCTGCCTTGTTACAGTCTTTGGGAGCGCTGCTGCCTTGTTACAGTCTATGGGAGCGCTGCTAGGGAGAAGCTGTGACACTCAGCGCTGCCCGTCTTTACATATTAACTCTTTTACCGCTTTGAACGTTCCCGTTCGCCCCACTTTTCACGGCGGCGCGATGCCAATTGTACGTTCTTTGGCTCGTTCTTTTGTACCTTGTTTTGATGTCTGTAAACTGATGAGGGGTCGCGCGGTTGTGTACCGTTAACACATCTCCCGTAAAAGTGCTCTCAAAAACCCACTGGACGTTAGCATCAATGGAGTAACAAAACGCTTCCTTGTTATTTTCTCTGGGTCTATTGCTCTGTAGCGATTTAGTGGCCTGGACGGATGGGAGCCGACCGCGGCCATTTCACATTAATTCTTGCATGAGGCTGCCCTCTACTGCTAGTATGACCAGAGTGCACTATGTAATGAGGGAAAAAAATAAAAAATAAAAATAAAAAAACAAATAGATCTTTGTCTATAACCTCGCAAAAGTAAGCTGCTTTTGCTGGCACGAGACCCAATAAATAAATAATAACATCTGGCAGTAAAACTGTTAATGTCTTCAATGAGTTATGGCCCGCCTACTTTTTGACCGTCAAATCACGTTCCTCCCAGCGCTATGTCCTGCCTTCCTGGCCTGTTTCAGTAGGAAATGCCTCACCATACAGAAGTGTAACAACTACAGTGAGTAGATCACTTCCGTTGCACGTGCGACTTTAAGATGTGGTCAGTTACAATGCTAGTTGGGCTTACGAATGGCGTGCAATATTCCACTGCAGAATGTATGTAAACAAGCGGGTATTTTCTGGGTGGACACGCCACATCCTACCCAGCATACCTGGATGTCTACAACTTGAACAAAACAGTATCAGTCGCATCAGATGCCGACATCTTGTTGTGTTTGGAGTAAAAGCGATGCACGTAATGAACAGGTCTCTGAAGCCTAAACAAGCGCACACAAGTACGCACGCACGCACGCACGCACGCACGCACGCACGCACGCACGCACGCACGCACACACACACACACACACACACACACACACACACACACACACACACACACACACACACACACACACACACACAACACAGAGTCATCCCATATAACATACTGTAAACCCACAGAGCAGAAAACACATCACCACTGCCTTTACATGAGAATAACAATACAGAACACCTTGAACCTTGGTGTTAAAGACACCCTCACCGTTCCACTTCCATGACATGGTGTTCCGAGGGTCACATACGTACAGTAGGCCGTGCACACATGTTTACAGTAGGCCTACATGCTGTCACGTCACGTGGCATACGTGTCAACGTGTGCGCTGCGTCTCCGCCGGTATACTCACAGATATTGGCCGTGCCCTTGGGGATGGGCAGGTAGGAGCCGGCGCTCCACGTCCGCCCCTGGTAGTTCCTCTTGCAGCGGCCGCAGTCGGGGCCCGTGGTGTTGTGCTCGCACTCGCAGCTCAGCCTCTCTTTGTCGAACACGCAGCTGTTGGCGTGAAGGTTGCACTTGCACCTGTCAGCATCAGCAGAGGAGAGGAGAGGAGGGGTGTCAAGAAAACAGAAAAGAAGAACAAAGCCGTAGCTGTATGTCAAACGCTTACTGAGTCACTTTCTGTCTTTTCAGGGCCGGGTAAATGTTAGCGCGTCCTTGACTGGCATTTTCAAGACGCACCAACTCTCGCCTCCTGCTCGACGTTAACTTGACCTCTCGAGACAGATTAGCAGAATCTGTCAGCACCGCTGCCCTAAACACGTGGTGTTGTTGTTAGTGGGAATGTAGTCTCGCATAGCCAGACAACTATTCCACAATCTCCGAATGCTATATAGAGTCTGGAACGACAGCTCCCGAACGGCGAGTATGGGAAGTAGCCACTGCTGCACTGAACTGTAGTCCCATTGGAAACATAACAGAAACACAATAGCTCAGACAAAGTCATTCGAGCGGCCTATTCTTGTTATGGGTGTATAGTTTAAGAAAAACGTTTTAAAACATCATGGAAGTAACACCAATAACACCAGAGAAAGACGAAATAAAGCCCCCAGAAATGTTGAAAGGGGTCTTCTAGTAGGACATGTTATTGTTACTACACCAAGGGAGCGGTTGCGTCACATCCGCTCTATCTCGCACTCATCGTTTCTTCTTCCGTTTGCCAGACTGTATGCTGGGAGCATTTGCCCAAATCGCGGAGGCAACAGTCTGGCCACGCAAGACTAGTGGGAATGAACATAGAAGCACCTGGGAGGAAGTGGTCTAAAGGGCTTTGCACACAGGACCGTTGCGTTTTTTTCTGTTTGCTGCATGATTAAAACGTATTGGATTTGGTGTGCAAGGCTGTGCGGAATCCACACTGCGGATCCGAAAAGGAGTCATAAAAGGAGTCAATGAGTTTTTACTGCATGCGACAAGACGCACAAATCGAACTGGGTTCGATCGAGAAAAAAACGCACGGCCGCAGCCACTTGTCGCATGTCAAATTCGGAGTTGTTGTGCATGAGGTCGTAGAGAATCATTGTTTTCTTAAAAAAAATTAATCGTCCGTTTTTTCCATGAGAAGAAACACGTCTGTGTGCAAAGACGCTAAGAAAGGGGAGGACTTGGAGCCAAACAAAGTTCCTGTCTCTACACTGGTGGTGGTCCCTAGAGAGAGAGAGAGAGAAAAAAAAAAAAAAAACGTTTTCCAACTTTTAACCGAGGGGGTTCCCAGATTGGACGTAAATAGACGCCACTCGGCGGAGAATTTACTTCAAGGAGAAGTGAGTCCTCCACATTCATTATTTTCTCCCACCCCTCCCCTAGCCTCCCCTCCCCTCCCCTCCCCTCTCCCCTTCTTTGCCACCCGCTGCGGCCCCCGGGTTTTAATTGTCTCGTCGGAGGAACGCTTTAATTGTGGCGAGGTCACGTGGAGTGGGCGGGAGGGACACGGCAAGGTTACGGTGGGCCGAGGATGAGAGAGGAGGAGAAGGATGGATGGTGATGGTGATGGTGTGTGTGTGTGTGTGTGTGTGTGTGTGTGTGTGTGTGCGTGTGCGTGTGCGTGTGCGTGTGCGTGTGTGTGTGTGTGTGTGTGTGTGTATTGGGGACCCATTAAGCACCAGGAAGATTATCCGTCTGCGGTGCACGTGCAAGACAGCGGGATCGCTTCTTTTTGTCTGGAAGAGCAGGCACGTGTACACATAGACATCAAAGGGGGCTTGAGCCCCTTCCCTTTTATCCATCTGTAAAAATTCTCTCTCCAGACCATGAATGTTTTTACTATGGTGAAAGAAATGCAAATGCCTCTGCATGCCTGAAGGCAGCATTCAAGAGAATTGCCTTGTCTAAACTCTTATGTTCAAAGAGTTGAAAGAATTGCCCTCTGTGTAGAAATCCACACCGTTACGCCAACATCTCCAGTATTGACTTGACTATGCTTAGTTCAGTGTGGTATCAAGCACCGAAAATAGCCGACCTCCAAGCTCACAACGCGCCGCAGTGCGACGCATCGTGAGCTTGGAGGTTTGCTATTTTCGATATTTTCACCAAAAGGCCCTTTTAGAAATGTCAGCCCCTCCCTCTCTGCACGTCCCAGTGGAAGAGCATAATGACGTTGCTTAAGATATTGGTTTTCAAATTGGGGTCCCAGGGGTCCTTGGGGGGGTGGCGGTTCCAGGGGGTCCCCAGCCAAATCTGCTATTTTTGATTGATCTTTTACATGAACCTACTCTTCTGGCAGTGCCTGGCACAACATCTTTTCAGATGGAGGCCCACAGACAAATACAATTTGGGGGTCCTTGACATGAACAAGTTAGAGAACCAGTGGCGTAAGACATGTCCAACTTGCTCTCATTTAGGCTACAACTCGCTGACCACAGTTCAACATTTAAAGTTATATTCAGTGTTTGTATTTCATTCAAATAAAAATATAATTGGTACATTTTCCATTCATTCTCCTCTCTAGAATGTGTGCTGACCATATAAGGACTTCCACCATGGCCCGTGTTACGAGCATAGCTAGATTCGGGTTTCAGAGGTGGCCAGCCAGTCCTCGACCAATCAGGGTAGAGTATGGCCGTAGTTATGTTATGATGTTTAGTTATGATGGTCAAAATAAAAGTTTTGAGAACCACAGTCGCTCTGAATTAAGAATGTCTGCTAAATGCCTAGATTGTAAACTACTGAAATGCCACAGTATCATACATATCCTGAAGCTGGAGACGTAGGCCTACCGATATTCAGTGATTGGGTCTAATGATCAAAACAAGAACATTATAATGGTGTAAAAAATCTATAAAAAACTAAACATTTCCACGCTGTAAGGCCAGTAAGGGACAAGATGACCCCCGGCCACTTTCATTATCACTGAATACACCTTTAAATCAGCGCATTCCTTCTCTGCTACGGTCCAAAGATGCTGCAAAGTGTGTATATTTAATGTGCCTGTGTTTCCATCACTTCAGGGGGTCTACAACAATGCAGCATAACTGAACCCCATATGCTTAATACAAATGATCTCTTTCCTTTTTCCTATTTCACATTTGAAGATTCTGATGAATTTGAATTGTCTGTTGTTGTATTTGTGCCGTCATCATTAAAACGAATCCTTGAAGAAGGAATTCTCAAATATCTTTTTTTTAATGAAGTGATTAATCGGAATAAATGAGTTATGTAATTCAACATTATGTAATTAGTGTGGTTTATTTATAAGTTGATGTATGAATTGAAGTCATACTTATGCAGCGCACACACGCACGAATGCACGCACGTCGCACGCACGCACGCACGCACGCACACACACTTTCACCAGGAAAAACGTTCTTTCCCTGGCATATTTTTCACAATGTCTGCCGGCGCCCCCTTACTTTCCCACCTGATATGCAAATATAGAGCAGGAACGGCTAAAAATATAAATGTGGTTTAAATTTAAACAAACACACTGTTTGACTGTTTTACTCTTACTGTACTATTTTTCTTTTCTTTTTTTTTTTTTTAGCTGCTTGCTCGAGGAAAAATCATGAATCTTGACCATCAGGTCAGAATTTGTGTCAAAACCTGTGTCTATTAACACCCAAGGGGCCAAACTCGTTCAGTAACGAGATAAGGCCACTAGGGGTCGCTCTGCCAAAAGGAGTTGTCTCGTTCCTCAACGAGACAACAAAGGGTTAACTGTACAGCGTGCTGCGCGCTTGTTGTGTTCCCTGTGAATAACCCCAGTCCATAGGTCACACCGTGGCTCGCAGAGAGAGAAAATGGCGCTGCATTGATTTCCATTCTAGGCTGAAACATAAAAAGGGCTTTATCTATGAATGAGGTGCAAAGAACGCCAGGGAAGCAGAGATCTGATTGTTTTCACGGCGACACTTTACCGCGATGGTAGGCCCCGGTTTGGATTTTAGTTTCGCGAGCGTTTGTAAACAAATGGATTTTCTTCCTCAATCGTCAGTGGACACTCACGTGCACACGCACAAAGCTTCCGAGGCTCTCCAAATTAAACGTGAGTGAACGGCGGCAGCAGCAACAGCTAGACATGTTAGAAACCTTGGCTTCCGTTGTGTTAAAGTGAGACACGACTTTTGACACAATCTAAAGGTCTAAATTAGAAGAGCAGGGAGCCAAATTCAACCACTCCAAGTTAACACACCATACAGAAATGTACATTTTATTCATAAAAAAATAAGATTTTTCTTATTACAGAGGGAGTGAAGTACTGTGGGGAAAAAACAAGTAACATTGTTGGTTCAAGAGTGAACCCTACTAAATGGATCCCACAGCTTGAGAGTAAAGAAGTGCGCAGCAGTGTTGAAGCTGATGCTGTGTTTTTTTTTTTCCAGCCCAAGAGAGAAAGTGAGACAGAGAGGATAATGGTGTTTGGTTGTGCTCTCTCCCAGCCATGGCATGTAACTGTACTCTCCTGCGGGGACCCGGCTGTGCCACACAGCCTTTGTAGTGGTGTCCATTCAACACCCCCCTGGTTAGCACACGACAGTGGAGACAAGATAACCCTGCAAGGCCCAGCGTTGCTTTTTGGCAACATTTTTTAAATATATATTTTTTTAAATGTTATAATTAGTTTTCCTGTTCTTTTTTCACATTAACATCACCATTACATCCTATTGTTTAGTATTAAAATGCCATTGGCCACGATATTTGCATATGAATACCCCCCACAGAAAATGACATTCACACCTCCCAGAGAAGTTGAAATTCCAGCGTCTGGACGAACAACATCTCACTTTTTAACTGAAGCTATTGCTCACTAAAACATAAGTAAAATGCCTGTAATATTGTTTTTCGTGATCATTAGAATGTCTAGAACATCTATATATGTTACTATTGTGAAAAATATCCCCAAAATGCAAATTAGAGCATGATTTATGATTTATGATTTATGGCTATAAAACCTTACAAAAACATTATTAATTTTTTAACATTACATTTTCCTGTGATTAGGACTCCTACAACACCATCTGATTTAAAAAAAATGTTGGGCCAGTTGAAATTAATTCGGGTTTTGCAGGGATAAGACAAAGCCAGGCAAAGACCCTGACATGTCACACCGAGACATGATCACATCATGTGCTCCCCAGCCATCGGCATGCACACATGACTCCCGGAGACATTCCCTTGTTATCTTCTCCACGATAATGTTTTCTCCCCTGTCTTATCTGTGTGTTGTCGGCTAGTCTCGGAAACTGCAGGACCGACAGGCCAGTCAATCTAAGCCAAAAGCAAATAAAAAGGCCCAACCCAAAAGTTTTGCATCATGAATTTAGTGGAACATACTTTCTTTCAAGGTAAAAGCAAGGTTTTGAGGTTTTTAAAGTGGTGCAGTCTTTGTCAAATGATGTTAAAATATTGGAGGGTTTATGTAGAGTTACAGTATCAACATATTTAGTGACTTTTCTTGAGTTTTGGGGGTCAATCTTTCGAATTTAACACTTTTTGAGAGGATATTTTAATGTCTGATTTCAGGGCCATGTTGGGTTGGGGTGGACATTTTTGCTTTTTCCCACAGACAAAATGAGTGGACAATAATATTACCAGAAACACAAGTGCTAGTCCTAAATGACCATAACAGGTCTGTAACTCTGAGGGTGTTCAAATGTTTATTGAACACTCTCAGAGTTATACATATCTGGATATTCACATTCAGTAGCCTAATTGGGACTTATGATCAAAATAAGAACATTGGTTACCAGTACCCAAACACCCATTTGTTTCCCTGCAATTGGCACTTTCAGTTTGTGCCACACTGCACATATTTTGTATACTGTAGGCTACATAGCCTACAGTATACAATACAGCCTACAGTAAATTATAATATTCGACCATCATTCCACCCTACCCTCTAATTCCTTAGGTCTGTTAAATTCCAACATCCGTTCGTCTGTCAGAAACCTTGGTTTTATCCTTGATAGTGATTTTAAACTCGACAAACACATCAGCTCCGTCGTTAAAACTAGTTTTTTCCAACTATACGTCTCATATCCAAGGTCAAATCCTACCTTCCGCAAAAACAACTGGAGATGGTCATTCATTCTTTCATATCCTCCAGATTAGATTATTGCAACTCATTATACACCGGTATTGATCAGGCTTCACTTAAACGCTTGCAGTTAGTCCAGAACGCAGCGGCCCGCCTCCTCACATGCACTAGAAAACGCGACCGTTAGGCGTTTTTAAGTCCTTACTTAAAACACATTTGTTCTCTATTGCTTTTAATTGTACATAGCTCTTATCTGCTCATATCCCTTGCTGTTGTAAATGTGCTATATCAATAAAGGTTGATTTGATTTGATTTGATTTGATTTGATAGCCAGTAGGTCACCAACAACACATGTTTCAATCATGATCCATAATATGTTATTCCTTTGGTCATGACAAAACTCCCCATGTAGGCCAATCGACCCCAAATTATATCACTCATTGAGGGGCCTCTATACAACAGTGTGTCGCCAAGGATCTCACTTAGACCCATGAACCATAAATGCAACAAATGTCACTGTTTGTTGAAAAACATGTATTTTTTTATTACCTTTACCAATCTTTACCACTCAGTCAAACCCAAATTGGAATCACGAGGGCCGGTTCTAGGATCCTGTAGGCCCTCAGCAAGATGTATTTTGGTGGACCCAGGGGCATAATTCTGCCGATGACTAATTCTGAAAATGACTCCAATACGGAACTAAAACTTCCTATGATTGGCCGCTAGTTGCGCTGTTTTCCCGCCCGGCCGATCGCAAAAAGAATTGCCCTCCATTGGATCCCATTCATTTTCCCCTTTCGTTTTCTAACCTTAATTAACATTTCATGAATACTGTATGGTTCCTATCGCTAGTTAAACATTTCCTTTCAATCACCATCATATTCGTTTTGTTGAAATGTGGTCCAATGTATTTTAAAATAAATGATAAAGGGGGGGGGGGGGGCGTGGCCAACTAAACTTATAACTATACCAGCCGGCTGTGTTCTTCTTCGTGTGCTGTATTTCGGGAGGCTCCGACCACATTCTCCCATGTATCCCTGCGTTGCACGTGACCGTTGGCAGCCAATAGCATCTCTGATGCCTTTACAATTCTATGATGGCGACACACATTCCAAGGGGTAGAAAGGGCCATTTGCGCTGCATAGAAACCAATGGCTTCGCTTCGTCCATATTTTTCTACAGTCTATGGGTGGACCCCTAAAACCTGGGGTGAAAGTGGCTTGAAGTTCTTGCAGGAACTCCCAGAGATCAGGGACACCTCTTGGCCGCACGGCAAAGCTGTGTTGCCCCACATTCTTAGGGTGTTAAAACCCCCAAAACCCCTCAAAACTGCATTTTGGCACAGTTATACAGTATACCCAGTGGTGCTTTGGGATTTTTTTTTCCGGGCGGACGGTCATTTATTGACGTCACGTGCACGCGCGTGCACACACCTCTAGAGGCTATTTAGATAGAAAGGATGTCAGCAGATCTAATGGTGGGAAAACAATAGTTTTCTAGTCTTAATTACATTTGCATTGTTACTTAAGATTTTATGTTCTACTTTCTTTAAATTAATTTAGAAAATACAGCGCTGCAGTAGGATAGAGAAACAAAGTTTGCCTTGAACGAATCTCAAACACTAAATACCACAGTAATGGATGAGGACACACACACATCGACACATGCACATGCAGTCACAGCTGGAAACCTAAGTAGGCTATATATCCATATGAATA
Source organism: Nannobrachium achirus (assembly GCF_963921795.1). Lineage (NCBI taxonomy): Eukaryota > Metazoa > Chordata > Actinopteri > Myctophiformes > Myctophidae > Nannobrachium > Nannobrachium achirus. The sequence goes on from NC_137828.1 coordinate 10,318,235, forward strand.
GAGGCTTGAGGACGCTCACATATTCACCACTAGAAACCTGTTATGCATATAGTAGTAGCCACTGATTAAAGTATTGCTTGTAGTTAACGCGGATTCGCGTGGTGGGGGGTTGTCGCGGCTCTCGCGGGGGGGTATGCACGCGTTTACACGGTCGTGCACCGTTCGGTGCCGTCCGTGCGCGTGCATGTGGGGAAATATTTCCGGCCACACGGCGTCCGGTCGCGTCCGGCCCCCAAAGCACTACTGAGTATACCTAACACTCCTAGTGCAACCTAGGGCATTCACCAAATATTCGAATATTCGAATATCAAAGTCACTATTCGACGTTGTTCACCTAAGTCGAATATTCACTTATTATTTTTGTATTTTTTGTTTCTCTTTAAAAAATATATAGTTTATAAAGCGTGGCTAGATAGGAAGTCATAAGAATGAGTTGTCAATGCCCCTGGTGGATGAATTTGTTAATGCTCTATACCAGGGGTTCTCAAACCTTTTTAGGCCGCGACCCCCAAAATAAACATATTTTAACTGGGGACCCCCACCCTGACAAGCACTTGGAATTGTAGGTATTACATTTGATGTGACTCGGTTCCACAGATACATATTGTGAAAATAGCAGATCTACATGCTCACAACGCCTCGCAACACAATGTTCGCCTTTTGCTTACTTAATATTTGACAGTTTGGCCAGTCCTGTCGAATATTCAACTATTCAAATACTTTGAGGTCGAATAATTAAATACTAAAAATCACTATTCGTGAATGCCCTAGTGCAACCACAACCAAAGACCCCCCCATGATGTGGCCCCCCCAGTGGTTGCGGCCCATAGCGACCGCTTATATTGCTTACAGTATAGCAGAAACCGGCCCTGGCCGAATCACATGTTGAGGGGCCTCTAATAGATCACAACTCCAACACATGCCACAAAATGTGATATACGCCGTCATGACACATCATGGACTACTTTGTATACCCGCCCCCCAGACAACAACAACAACCATAAGATAGAAGATGGCATATGATATCGTTCTAGTCCATCTTGGTGTATTCAAAAAGTGCTTCTTATCGGTCACTGTTTGAGACACTGAGAGATAGAGAAACAGATGGAGGGTGTGGAGGGCAGAGATGACAGAGATTGCCCCTCGATCGTGTTCACTTACATCTTAGTGACTATGGTGACAGCTGGCCTCTCTGATCCCCCCCCCCCCCCCCCCCCACACACACACACACACACACACGCCATCACCCCAGGCCCAACAGACTCTCCAGCAGAAGCACGGCAGGCGCAGCTTTAACGCGGCTTATAGCTTGATCCTCAGATAAATATAACAATTCCCAGGAACAACACTCATCAGCCCTCCTCGTAAACCAATCAGCGACACTCTGATCGTCTCACTGATCTCATCTGCCTCTTGCCCTGCATGGATTCATGAGTGAGTGGAGGTGCTGGTGTCAGAGGTCCTAGGGCAGGTGTGGGCAACTTTGATGATGGCGAGGGCCACTATATTTCCACCTTCACTTCAGAGGGCCACAATGCATATTGCTACGTCATATTAAGCAAAACCAAAAAGAAATAGCAGATCTACAAGCTCAAAACGCATCGCAGCGCGATGCGTTTTGAGCTTGTAGATCAGCTATTTTTTTAGTTTCTTTTGAATTGGAATCCTGAATTATTTTTTGTTATTTTGAACTGGAAGTCTGAAATGTAACATTTTGATTTAATTTCAAACACATTTAGTTATATACTCATGTTAACTTTATGAACTTAAATACAAATATATTGGACATAAAAAAAAATACATTTTAATACTACTATACTAGTCATTAAGCTACTAAGATAGACTGACGGAATTAAAGCAGGTCATGTTTGGAATTGTAACAGCTGAAATCAATAATATATCAGTATTCCGGTATTAACCTGCGGGCCGCATTAAGTGAAGGTGGGGGCCACATGTGGCCCCCGGGCCACCAGCTGCCCATGTATGTCCTAGGGGTCGGGCTGGGTGGTGGAGCGTGTGCAGGTTTCCCAACTGGTCCCAACTGGCATCGCGACAAGCTTGTAGATCGGCTATTTTCACTATATGAAAAAAAACCTTTATTAATCGTAAACGAGACAAATAGTTTGAAATAATCGTGAAATTGATTTGAAGTCATATTACCCAGCCCTGCCTGCTTTACCAAAAAAGGCAACCACATTTGGTCGCCCAGCCCTACAGCGTGTGTACCGTATGTGTGACACTACATACATACACACGCAGTAGGGCTGGGCGACCAGATCCTCAGGGTCCAAATTGTGACGATTTTATTGTATTCTGATGATATCAACAAACCAAACACAGCAAAAAATATCCAAGCTTAAATACATGCATCGCCGAGTCTCAGCCTGGTCAAAGTATTCAACCAAGTACTTTTTCGATGACGCATGAAAACATTTTTCGCCTTCTTGAGCTGAATCAGTCCCTCTAGCACTAAAAGCTTGTTAATTACAGCTAAATATGCTGTACAGTACAGTACTTCCAGCTGTAAATGCCAGGTACCGTATGCATCTGTCTGAATGTCTGATGACTGACGGTTGGTTTCTTTTATAATAAATGATTGAGAGTGGGTGAACATACTGGTATGTTGTGTGTGGGTTTATATTCAGTGTATGAGTAGGTATATATTTCTAATTATCCATTTCTTATATTAACACATCGAGTGCCCGGATGTATGACGTGTGTGTGTTGCTGGTGCCCATGGCAACGCGTCATTCTACCTACCGGCGAGAGTACTGGCGAGAAAAGTAATCCGAGTAAATGTAATCGGAGTATGTCCTATTTATTTCGCGAAAATCTTTTCTTTCAGTCAGGACCGTTTTTTATCATTTCTAGGCCACATTGTTTGTGTTATGGCAGGTAGAAGAGGCTGCCGTTTTGAAATGAAAGTGATTTAAAAGCTAGATTAGGAGAAAACCACGTTTTTGTGCAGCCGTTAGACAGGAAGTCAACGAGACACACAGCGCGTCCGGGTGACGTAATTGCGCGCTGCATGTTGGGAAATGGAGTTTGTTTCATCACCGCGGCAGCCAAGTGCAGTAGCTACAGTACAGTATAGTTTACTGTACAACGCGTCAAACGCGTCGTGGGCCTCCAGCGACATCAAAGAGATTGGCTTGTAGACACCACGTGGGCACCCGATGTGTTAACTATGTTATGGATAATTTCTGCCTTCACGGAAGGTCACAATATACATACTGAAAAAATGAATACTTACAGTATTTCATAATTGTATTATTAGTAATAACTATTTTTCATATTCTTGTAAAGATGATTCTAAGCTTGAATGATAGCTTTATAGGAAGGCCACTCGACAAGCCCTTCATGGGTTTTTTTGGGCCTTTCCGGCACATTATTTTTTATTTTTGTCCATATGTTTTTTAAAAATGTGCAAATAAATTAAACTAAAACTAAACTAAACACGACATGAGGCCAGTGACAGAAAGGATGGAACCACTAATAACGACCTTCATAAAGATGTAGTCAACCAAAGGTACTATTAAAATTAATTAAGCTATATGAACTAGAGGAACAATGTTAAATCCCTGTCCATTTATTTCATGCTGCTTAACATACTGTATATATTTAGTTTTATTATTTGGGGGCCCTTATTGCTGGTCAGAGTTAAGGCCCTTTTCCACCGGCAGCGATAACAATGACGATAGCCATAAAATATCACAGCGATAATTATGCCTTCACATTGATGTCCGATAAAGTTATCGGACATCAATGTGAAGTAGGCGCCAATTAACAGCCGCTCGCGCAGAGCGCACCTCGAGCTGTTTGTCAGAGACCCAGTTCCATATCACTGTGATCTTAACCACATCGTTGTTGATCCTAACGATGTAGTTGTCGGCTATCGTTGTCTGTATCGGTGTTGGGTGGATGCTGCCGATCCACTTCAATTGAAAACCCACTTTTTTAAATCGTTATCGTCATCGTTATCGCTGCCGGTGGAAAAGAGCCTTTAGTGCCTATCTGAACTGGGTTTGGAATGATGCAGCATGCAGCCGCTGCTTATACTTTGTCAAACCAGTGTCGCGTATAGAAAGTAGCTGATCTACAAGCTCAGCTGTGAGGTTGGACAGGTTCTATTTAACAGAAGAAAGTTCCCCATACACAATGACCTTCCCAGGGTAGGGACTTCAGGCTTGAAAGTAATGGTTAATGATGATCGGTTTCCCCAAAGAACTTATTTATCCGCACCTGGTGCAACAACAACAACACACAGGTGTGAGGATGAGTTGTGTGCAAACACATTTACACTGCCGAGAAGTGAGGCTAAACAATAATGTAGCTTATACTGTATAAGACCGTGTGACAGCTTTTAAAACCATTTAGGCCTCAACACATTATGACGCAATATTTTATGCTTTAAATGTAAAAAAAATAGCAGCTGCAAGCTTGTAGATCTGCTATTTTTGAAAAATCTTGAGAATTTGAATTTTGACCCGATTCTATAAGTGTCTTTTGAATCCTTCTAAGATTTTTGGAAAAAAACAATGTTTCTACGTCAGCAATCTGGCCAGCCATCGTCAAAGAAAAGGTCCTTTTCACTTTAACTGGAGCTCAGTTAGTCTGTTCTGGAGAGACTACTATGTCAGTGGTGCTCAAACCTTTTCACGTGAAGGACCCCCAAAATGATATTTATTTGGCCACGGACCCCCATTTCAAAATATCTAGTAGTTCCAGGGACCACCCAGAAGCAAAATTTGAGTTACAAACGTTCGCTTTGAAAATACATACATATATTCAAAGATTTGCACACATTTTTCACAACTTTTTCAAAAAATAGCAGATCTACAAGCTCGCAGCGCGGCACTCGGTGCCGCGCTGTGAGCTTGTATATCTGCTATTTTTCACTGGTTAAAGCGTTCAATAATTCTAGGCCTAAATGGGTTAAAAGGAAACAGCACTTGAACACGCTGTGTGCTCCCTGTAGAGCTCCACGCGTCCTCCTGGAAAACCTTGAACACCTGGATGTTTTAAAAAATGTTTTTGCTTTTATTCCAGTCATGAAAAATAGTGTCTACATTATGTACTTGTCTTGGGAAATAGATTATATAGTGTATTAAAAAGAATGATGTCCACAGATTACAGTCAGTGTAGGTGAGGGTATGTTTATAGATACACCCAACACCCTGCATGCACTTGTAATCACACCTTGAAATTAACCATTTTAGTTGTCTCTTTTTGGCATATTTTTTATCCTCAGCTTGCCATTCTTCAGCTTGCCATGACAGGGACGGGAGATTCTCCCGTGGGGACGCGATTCTCTCGCGTCCCCACGGGGAGAATCGCTTCCCCGTCTCCCGGTGCTACCCGACGGCACTCCGCCCCCACGTGGGGACGGGTCCCCACCTTTGGGGACGCGTCTCCGGGACTGGGGCGCCAAAAGAGATCGCTCTCCCTCCCTCACTGGCGGGTGAGTCACTAGGATACAACAGCACAGCAGTGACAACACATGAATGTGTGTGGGGAGGAATTCATTGCAAGCATAACAACTAAATTGGGGAGAAACAGGGGTAAAAAGCTACATTGAAACAAAACAAAATAAATATACTGCCAACAGCTGGCCTCAGGCCACAGAGCTCAGTGAATTGGAGGATGGATTAAACAGGAAATGAAAACCAGATCACTAAATGAAAGGCTAAAACAGTTATGAATTGTTGTATTGTCTTGTAACTACAAGCACTGCGCATATACAGTACAATACATTACATTATCTACAGTACATTAGATATAGTTTTCTTTGTTGTAAAGCCACAATCGGTGCTGTGTTGCACTCTTTTCAGCACGGCACAATGGCTGTCGGATTGAACACGAGACCCTGATAAGCTGAAATTGTGTTTAGCAATGCATAATTAGCTTATCGCGTGGCGTAAGCCACATGAAGCGGATGGCTTGGAGGGTTGCTTGCAAAGAATTAAGAATGCTGCCGCTTTCATTGTGATTAGCTGTAGGTCTTCACCCTGTACCCCCCCTCTCTCTCTCTATCCCTCTCTCTCTCTCGTTCTCTCTGTCTCGTTCTCTGTTTCTTCCCTTCTCTTTTCAAACCACTCTAGGCGATACTGGGGGGGGGGGGGGGGGGGGGGGGGGGCGAGGGGAGGGGAGTCCACGGCTAGCCCCCCCCCTTTTCGCCGCTTAACCTTAAAATCTCACCGTGCCAGTCAGCCGCCACAGAGGCGACAGCTATATGGCTTTGCCAGCGGCGTGATGTTGGGAGACCGCCAGGAAAAGGGGCCCGCAGGGTCACGTCGCCCTGGGCAGTGTTGGTACACCCTAATCACAAAGTGGGTCCTGCAACCACCAGCCACCCACCAACCAACCCAATGCTGCTGCAGCAACAAAGGATCCGGAATGAGGTAAACGTTGCGTTTAATGCTATTTTAATGGCAAATCCTTTCCCTGTTCCAGCCCCGAGGGGGGGGGGGGGGGGGATGGGGTCGTTCTATTAGACACACTATCCTTTCTTGGACACAGCATCTTCCAGTGATAAATATTCATGCGGGGGCTGAGGTGTTCTTTTTGTTTTGGTTTGTTTTGGTGCGGCTCTTTCAAATTGATATCGCTCGAGGCATTATTGAGTGTGCCACCGCCCCGGCTGTGAACAAAAGGTATTCATAAAATTACCCATGAGGCTATATGAGCTCAAATCGCTCAGTCAGGTTTCTTTCTGTGTTACAGAGAGGGGGAGAGAAAGAGAAAGAGAGAGAGCGAGAGCACCTCGTCTCGAGTTTGTATTTCATTTTGTCTACTGAGAGACAGCTACCCACGCCTTCTCATATCTGACAAAAGTTGAAAGTTCCCCTTGAAACGTGGGAGATGGAAAATATTGTTAGGTGGGAGCTGATTTCGCCGCTCTCCCGGTGGAAACGGCGGAGCGCTCCGCCGAGGCGTCCTCTCTCCGCAGCGCGCCTGGAGCACAGCGCATCTCTGACCTCTGCAGTAATGGGATTCTGATTGACAGTGAGGGGGCACGCGGCATATTGCGCCTCCCCGCCAGCCGATCCTATTATCCGGCGAAACAACAACGAGGCTGCACAAAGCGCCACAGCGCCGGCTAAATTGCCCTCTTCCCTCTTATCCCTGCAAGGCCCGAATTAATTTCTACTGGCCAAAAAAAATTAAAAAAATTCAGATGGTGTTGTAGGAGTCCTAATCACAGGAAAATGTAATTTAAAAAAGTTAATAAAGTTTTTGTAAGGTTTTATAGCCATAAATCATAAAGCATAAATCATGCTCTAATTTGCATATTGGGGATATTTTTCACAATATTAACATATGCACGTGTTCTAGACATTCTAATGATCACGAAAAAAAATTATTACAGGCATTTTACTACTGTTTTAGTGAGGAATAGCTTCATTTAAAAAGTGAGATGTTGTTCGTCCAGACGCTGGAATTTCAACTTCTCTGGGAGGTGTCAATGTCAGCCCCTGTGGGGGGTATTTATATGCAAATATCGTGGCCAATGGCATTGTAATACTAAACAATAGGATTTAATGGTGATGTTAATGTGAAAGAAGAACAGGAAAACTAATTATAACATTTTTTTAAAAACTATTTAAAAAACGTTGCCAAAAAGCTACGCTGGGCCTTGCAGGGTTATCGCCTCATCCATTATCTATTGCCATTTGTTGCTCGGCGTCCCGCCCTCCCTCCCTCTCTCCCTCGCGTCTATGTTGCTCATCGCGGCTTCCAAGCCATAAAGTATCAGTCGCTAATTAATAGCAATTATCCACAAATCCGAGTGTACGCATCCCCTACGCAAGGCTGCTGATCCCAACAAATTAAGCAACACGGCCCTTAAGCGGGTTAACTAAGTGATGCAATTAAATTCCAATCCCGACGCACAGGTGCTTTCATAATCAAGCAAATTGGGTCAAATACACGGCTAATAAATGTTGTCTTTGCTCGTGTCTGCGAGTGATGTCTCCCGCAAAGGACGGTGATGTGCACTCGCATATCTGTGTCTACACGTGCGTGCGTGCGTGTCTTCGTGTGTGTGCGAGTGTGTATACTGCAGCTTAATTATAGGTGTTAAAAATTGAATCACAGTCATGATTGTTAAGTAAAGAATCCTTGGGGGGTAATGTGCTCCGGCATATGGTATGGACAATTACACAAGCACGCAATCACGAAGTCACGCACGTATGTACGTACGCACACACATTCAATGCATAAATGTCTACTCATTTTTTCTACCTGCCTTATCCATGGAACTCAAAAGTTCATACACTTGATGCACAGTAGGCCTATGTGTACATACGTTGTACATAACTTGCGGATACCGTACATACACACTGTACTGTACTGTACTGTACTGTACGTACTGTACTGTACTGTACTGTACATACGTGCAATATGTACACATGAATGGGGCGGCAGTGGCTCAGGGGTAGAGTGGCTGCAGTGCAAGCGGAAGGTTCCCAGTTCGATCCCGGGCTCTCCCAGAGTTAATGTTGAAGTGTCCTTGAGCAAGACACTGAACCCCTAACTGCTCCCGGTGAGCATGGTTTTCCTCCGCCATCGGTGTATATGAATGTGTGTGGGTGAATGAATGTAATGCACAATGGTAAATGGTAAATGGTGCATTTATATAGCGCTTTTATCCAAAGCGCTTTACAGAGATTTTGCATTACATTCACCCATTCACGCACACATTCATACACCAGTTGCGAAGGAAACCATGCAAGGCACCAACCAGCTCACCGGGAGCAATGTGGGGTTCAGAGTCTTGCCCAAGGACCCTTCGACATTAACTCAGGGGGAGCCCGGATTCGAACAGGGAACCCTTCGGGAACCCTTCGTGCTCTAATAACGGTTTCTCTACCCCTGGGCTATGCACAATCTATGTAAAGCGCCTTGGATAAATGTACCATTTACAATGCGTACATATACGGTATTGTACACGCACTGAGCTTCCCTCATCTTCCCCCATCCACTAAACTGGCCATTTGCTTTGTGGGAGTCTTCTGTTCAGGGACGTGCTGGGCCCCTGATTCAGCCCGGGAAAAAGAGTTGGAGAGGCCCTCATTGCGCGCTATAGAGAGAGATCTCTCTCTATAGCGCTGCTGCTACTCAAAGATTTGCCATTTCAGATCATGACAAGTGACAAGCCAGTGGGCCAATTACATGAGTTATATTTTGTCATTGTCGGGTGGAAACCTTGTATGTCCAAAACCGTTTGTTTTGTATTCATCATTTAAAAAATGATTTAAACTAGTGAAAACAGCCGATCTACAAGTGCGAGGTGTTGTGTGCTTGTAAATCTGCTGTTTTCACTACTTTTGTGCAACGGCCTTGTATGATGAAGCAGGTCTTTGCTTTGCGAATAAATGTACAAATTTGAAACTTGGAGATACGAGGTTTCTGCCCGACAGTGACAATTATTGGACTGGCCCGGGAATGAACCGGCCGTTCGGGAGTTGTCCCGCTTTTCCCAATGGCCAGCACGTCCCTGCTTCCGTTTCCCACCTGACTGTGTGAGAAGAAGTGCATGCAGTGTGAAGAAGTGTAGGCGGGTTGTGGGATGGATGGTGGGGGAGGGCTTTGCCCTCCGCAGAACCCCGTATCCCTCCTCACCCCGATTCCTCTATCCCTCTGTTCTCTCTCTCTCTCTCTCTCTCTCTCTCTCTCTCTCTCTCTCTCTCTCTCTCTCTCTCTCTCTCTCTCTCTCTCTCTGCGCTCAGTGCTCTGTGCTGACAGGACTTAGCCAGGGCTCTGAGGCGTGGGAGAGTCGGCCCAGCCAGCAGCCAGCGTATACCTGCAGGGCTCAGCACAGCTCACTGCTCTCCAGTCTGGGAAGAAGTACTCTGTGCTTAACCCATTTAGGCCGAGGATTATTGACTGCTTTTACTATTGAAAAATAGCAGATCTACAAGCTCGCAGCGCGGCACTCGCTGCCGCGCTGTGAGCTTGTATATCAAAAATATATATTTTTGAAAAAATCTTGATTTTTCTTTGCAAGTCTTTGAATATATATCTACTTAAAAGCGAACATTTGTAATTCAAATATTTTACTTCTGGGTGGTCCCTGGAACAACATATTTTGAGATGGGGGGTCCGTGGTGGCCAAATACCTGTAATTTTGGGGGTCCTTGACATGAAAAAGTTTGAGAACCACATGATTCAGAGGAAGGATTTAGAAGTCGGGTCAAAGATCGGGTCAAATATATTCAAAAATAGCAGATCTACAAGCTCACAGCGCGGCACTCGGTGCCGCGCTGTGAGCTTGTATATCTGCTATTTTTCAATAGTTAAAGCATAAAATAACGGTTAAAGTGGTTAAAATCTAACGCGACTCGGGCGCGTTCCAGGTATTTGAGAGTTAACCACTTAAAACCCCTGTACTCGGTTGACGGGGGGAGTCCCTCAGGGCTCTATGCTGGTGACTTTGCTTTTTTCCCCACTACATTATATCTTTGCTGAAAATGGTTACAGTAGATCTACAACAATTTACAATTCACAATTTAAGCATTTAGCAGACGCTCTTAATCCAGAGCGACTTCCAATAATCAAGGTAATACATCCGTACATCAACGTCATCAATACATCAAATGGAAAGAAATAGTAGGCAAATCTAAGAAAAACAGGTAGACCAGTCACATATTAAAGGACAACTTTAGTTGAACAAGGGTTCATATTTTAGATAGTAATTAAAGAATATAAAAGATAAGTGTTAAAATGATTTCATTTACTTCTTTCTATTGTTTTAGAGATTCTTATTTCAGTGGTTGGGGGCATGCGTACAAGTGGCTAAAAATGTCATTTTACAACAGAATAAGCCCATTCCCAAGATACAACGCAACCTTTCATGGTTGGATGTGACTTATGGGGGCTAGAAGTGTTACTGTAAATAGCAGTAAAGAAACTGCTGGCTTATTGTGTCTAAAAAGACATATTTAGCCACTTGTATGCATGCCCCCATGCGTACGCATGCCCCACATTTTAGCACTGTAAACGCGATAAAACAATAGAACGAAGCAAATGAAAACATTTTAACCCTCACTTTTTCTTTTCTCTAATTACAATCTAAAATATGAACCCTTGTTGTAAAAAAACAAAGTTGTCCTTTAATCCAGAGCGACTTCCAATAAGCAAGGTAATACATCAGTACATCAACATCAATACATGAAATGGAAAGAAATAGTAGGCAAATCTAAGAAAAAAACAGGTAGACCAGTCACCTATTCAGTAAAAACTTCATAAAGAATTATAAGTCAAAACTTAACAATGTTATCTAAATTACATGTATATGTATGTTGTCTTTGAGGGTAAGCAAGTGCTACGGTAAGTGCTATGGGCTAAGGTGGAGTAGCTTTAAGGTGAGTCTTCAGACCACGGCGGAAGCTAGGGAGTGAGTCTGCAGTTTTAAGTGCAACTGGGAGTTTATTCCACAGTTTTGGGGCCAGGAGGACGAAGAGTTTAGGGCGAGTGGATCGTTGTCCTGGGGTATTTAGCGAAGGTTCTGTCAGCATCCCTGTGTTGGCTGATCTGAGTGAACGGGTGGGGTTGTAGGGTTCGATCAGGCTTTGAAGGTATGGAGGTGCCATACCTTTGGTGGCTTTGAAGGCCACCGGGAGCCAGAGGAGGGAGCAGAGAAGGGGGGAAGCGTGAACATTTTGGCTGGTTGAAGACCAATCGTGCATGCTGCGGCATTTTGGATCAATTGGAGAGGCTTAGGTGCACATGCCGGGAGGCCAGTGAGGAGAGAGTTACAGCAGTCGAGTTTTTACAAGCTCACAATGTGTCCTGCCACTTTATAAATTGGCCCTGGTGGCTTTGGATGGCTTTGAACTTTTCTTCCTCATCTAAATTGTCCTGAATTGTCCTTTGATTGCTTTGAACTTTTCATTGGTACAGACTGGCAAGCACTCACCTAACGTCCAAAACCAAAGTGTGGCCTACATCTGGCCTACATCTGGCCTACATAATTGGCACAAAGCTTGTTGTACACCCAGGGTCACATTGGCTTCACGGGACACTTAAAGGGGCACTCCACCACTTTTCAACCTATGTTCATATAATTGGTCCTCACTCAAAAATAGCTTTTTTTTTTCCTTCTTTTTTTTCTCAGAGGAGGGCTGTGGGCAGGTCAGAAACCCATCGTCTTGTGACATCATCGATTGCCAATCCAGCTTATAGAAACTGCAGGCTTTCTATTCCTGAAAAGTTGCAATTTTAAAGTGGAAGCCATTGTTCTCGCGATAATAAAAATCTAAATATTTTTTTCAAAGATATTGATACAATTCTTTTTTTGGAAAATGATGATGTCACAAGACGATGGATTCTGAACTTCACACAGCTCTCCTAGGAGACTTGGACTGAGTAGAAAAAAATTGTGATATTTTATCATGAACATTAGTGAGGACCTATTATATGAAGACAGGTTGAAAAGTGGTGAACTACTCCTTTAATGAAATGAGCTCATAAATAGCAACGCTCACTTCACTGTGACATGACTGTTACATGATGTTTTGCATAGTATTGTTGTATATTTGTCTGTCATTTAATGTCTCAATGAATTGAGTACAAATAGTCGGAGGCCTTAGGGTTCTTTTCCCGCTAAACAGTCTAAAAGCGCCAAATTTTGCAGCAAGAGCCGCTGATACAAACGACCTACGGCCTGGTCGCGACTTAGGCCACGACTTGGAGGTCGTAGGTCCCGGTTCTGGAGGTTTTGCGCGATCTCGGTCGTAATTCAGCGACCTGGGAAGTCCGCGATCGAAACTCTACGCTTGCTAAGGGAAGGGACGCGAGTTTAGAAACTCTACGCTTGCTAAGGGAAGGAGCGCCGCGATCGAAACTCTACGCTTGCTAAGGGAAGGGACGCGAGTTTAGAAACTCTACGCTTGCTAAGGGAAGGAGCGCTCGTTTTCAACAGCGTCGGCAGGTTAGCTACTCAGTGTCGGCAGGTTAGGGTTAGGGTTAGGGTTAGGGTTAGGGTTAGGGTTAGGGTTAGGGTTAGGGTTAGAGTTGGGGTTAGGGTTAAGGTTAGGGTTAGAGTTAGAGTTGGGGTTAGGGTTAAGGATAGGTTTTGGTGCACCTCGCGCGGTCCAAGTGACTACAATGGAGCGCTTCCTACCTCCGGTTCAGCCAATCACAAGCTTCAAAAGGTTGAATAGCGCTGCTGCTCTAGAATATTCTGCAAAAAGACCTTTTAAATACGACCGCGGACTTCCCAGGTCGCTGAACAACGGCCCGATCGCGCAACAACGGCCCGGGGACGACCGAGGTGGCGCAACCACGGCCGGGGGTCGCGAAACTAGACCGGCCGCGACCTAACAAGTATGTACCGCGAACTACGACCTCCAGAACCGGGACCTACGACCTCCAGGTCGTGGCCTAGGTCGCGACCAGGCCGTAGGTCGTTCGTATCAGCGGCTGTCTCTCAAATTTTGCACAGATGTAGCCCAGGGCATGCTCTGATGATTTAGCTAGGGGCGCCCGAGTCGGCGACCTTCGGGGTCGCCACAGCGGCCAAATCAAGTTGCGCTCCCATCGACTTTCTATACAGGAGGAAAATACCCATATTTTTTTTTTTCTGGGTATTTAAGTAGGATGTGAGGGGTCTAACTAGGGGTTTGTCATAATGCTGAATCCATTGCAAGCATTTGTTTTGCACAAAAAACATTCCTTGGGCTAGAAATGGACCCAGAAAACGCCCACAAAACAGTGAAAAGTGATGACTCATCACTTTTCATCACTTTTCATCACTAAACCATCATTTTCTGGGGCCATTTTTAGCCCAAGGAATGTTTTTTTGTGCAAAACAGCTTGCAATGGATTCAGCATTATGACAAACAGGTGCGTGTGTGCGCGCGTGCGTGCGTGCGTGGGTGTGTGCGTGCGTGTGTGTGTGTCCGTCTGTCTGTCTGCATCAATCAGCCCGGTGCGTCCCTCCATCGAGTCCCCGGCATTACTAATGTATGCAGTCGGACATGCTATCCAAGCAGGAGTCAATCAAGTGGTCTTTACTGTGTGTGACACGGCAAGCCAGTTCAATAGAATCGACATGGTGGGCTTCACTGATACCCCGCGCTCTGCTAAGAAGCTATTGGCTGCGGAGCCGGGGATGGAGAACGCACAAGGGGGTTGGCAGTGGTGGAGAGTAACTGAGTACGTACTACTCAAGTGCTGTCAAGTACAATGTTGAGGTACAGGCTCAGCTCCAGGATGAAATGACTGAGGGGGACAGATGGAAAATGGTGATGGGCACATGATTTCTTATATATCGTCATTGTCGGGTGAAAACCTTGTATGTCCAAAACCGTTCGTTTTGTGTTTATCATTTTAAAAATGATTTAAACTAGTGAAAACAGACGATCTACAAGCACACAACGCCTCGCATCGCGAGGCGTTGTGTGCTTGTAGATCGGCTGTTTTCACTACTTTTGTGCGACGGCCTTGTATGATGAAGCATGGCTTTACTTTGCGAAAGAACGTACAAATTTGAAACTTGGAGATACGAGGTTTCCACCCGACAACGACGATATAGTAAAACAGGGGTCTTCAACGTTTTCAGGCCAAGGACCCCTTAGCTGAGAGAGACAGATGAAGCGGGCCCCTGCTTCATCTCTCTCTCAGCTAAGGGGTCCTTGGCCTGAACCTGTTCATAGATTCCATATAGTTTCATTGTTTGACAGCACAATCATCAGTGTATTTTGGATTCATGTCAATTTGTGTTTTCAGATATTTAACACTTGAACCGTCAAAACTTGACCTTTCACTCTGTACTTAGTGTGCTCTTTTCCCCCTCTACACCAAAGCGCTTTGCTGAAAATAGCTGATCTACAAGCTCACGATGCCTCGCGCTGCGAGGCGTTGTGAGCTTGTAGATCTGCTATGTTTGGCAGATCTACAAGTTCTCCCAATATAGGATTCATTCAAGTGGTTAATATAAAATCACACAACAAATCACACAAAGATTTGGAGGACCCCCTGTAGTAACTCTGAGGACCCCCTATGCTCTGTACTTTTACTTCTACTCTATTCAAACGTTGTAGCCTACTTTTGACTTTAGTTACTAGTTACTTTGTAGATTTCACTTATTATTACAAAACATACTGTACATCCAGCCCTGTACACAGTACATTTCGGCCATTTGAAAATAGCCGGAGGTAGACGATCTATAATCTGACGCAATGTGAGCTTGTAGATTAAAAAAAAATCATTTTCCAAGGATTTTTATACGTTTGGAAACTTGTGAAATGGGACCTTCTGCATAATGACTACTTTTACTCTTGGTACTTAAAGAACAAAATGTGAGCAGCTCTTCCATCATCACTGGACAGGAGCGATGGGATTTCAAAGCGGGGCGACAGCTGGGAGAGAGGGGGTGACATGAGGGAACTTGTCATCTTATAAGCGACGTCAATGATCAATGTCCTTAAAGGAGCCTGCAGAACCCCAAAGGGGCCCCGGATCGATCAGTTTGGGTCGGTGGTTTAGTCCTCGGAGGACCCGCAGGTTAGCATGTACTTGACCTCTGTACTTGCTTATTTGTATACGCAATGAAATACATTTACTCAAGTACAATATTGAGGCATTATTTTACTTTACTTGAATATAAAACAATTTCGATCATTTATACATCAGCTCTGCTGCATCTATAGTCGCTATTAGGGCTGCACGATATGGACCAAATTTCATATCTCTATTTATGCCAAATAAATATTTCAATATCGACAATATTATACATTATATTTCATATTCAATATTTTAAGTGTTGCAAAAGTGAAAACTAAGCATTATTCAAAACACAGCGTAATAATAAGACGATATCACTCTTGATTTTAAGTGCTATTGCGTTCCCACATTATATTATTTTGATATTTGAAGTGTAGCTAGCAAAAGGCAAAAGGTAACAATACGGGAACGATATAGGCGATATGGGCAACGATATGTGTCCCAGCATAGCAGAGGGGCAGTCATTTCGGAAAGCACAGCTTTAGACCAGCCCTGAAATTACTATTTTTTTTTCTTTTTTCTAAAATGTGATAAAGCCACAAAAGCATTTCATAAATATCAGGCTACATAACTCTGCATGTAAATAAGACTTTTTTTAAATTAATGTGAAGAGAAACCTCACATTTTGCAGGTTATATTTTATCTAAAAGGCTGAATTTCTCAGATCTAGTATTTCTGCATGGCATAACTCTATAAGCTATATCTACAAAACTATTGGGTCAATCTTCACAACCAATATGTCATTTTGTAGCCATGATTCCCAGCTTTCAAAAAAAAATAAAAAATCAATGACTAGCCCTCAGCTGTGTTCGGTCACATATGGATGATATATTGCCTCGGGCGATATATCACAATATCGTTGCTTTTCGCGATACTGATATTGGTGATACCTCGATAACGATATATTGTGCAGCCCTAGCCGCTATAGTCATCTTTTTTCTTTTTCTTTTTTTGGTGGCTTTCACGCCTTTATTGATAGGCTGACAGGAAATGGGGAGTGACACACAAGTCGGTCGACACGCTGTGAGGCTACACTGAGCCTATATGTGGTATGCGTCTGGACCGGTAGGCCAGTGGGCGCCCCTCGATAGAAGATTTCAATTATTACTGTACAGTATTACAAAAACAAATTAAAGGTGATACACCATGCATTTAAAAAGTATTTATGTCATATTGTTTATGTCCCAAAAACGTTTTTCAAAAGGTTTGAGGCTAAATTACCACTCCTGAATAGAGAGCCTCTCTCATTTTTGAATGGCTCTCAGAGCATTTTCAGCTGCAGTACCACCTTTGGCCTGAAAAAGATTAACCTCCACCTTCCCAAAACCAGAGAAAGACACAACGGTCTGAAATGGGACTTTGTGAGGATAGAAGGTGCTAGTGGGACACCAAAAAAAGGTTTTAAAATAGGAAAAGTGAATTTTCATGGTGTATCACCTTTAACCACTTACTTAAGCCCTATATTACACGTTGGCTATTTGAACACAGCCGATCCGCAGGCTCACAACGCGTTGTTCGAATAAGTACTTGTAAGTATGAGTATTTTTTACACTGGGGTATTGCTATACTTTTCCTAAAATATTTATTCCGTGTGCAAGAGAAAGAGCATGTGTGTGTGTGTGCATCTGCATCCAATATTTCCCCACTCCAAGTCATATATATATCATCACTGTCGGGCAGAAACCTCGTATCTCCAAGTTTCACATTTGTAAATCTTTACGCAAAGTAAAGCCCTGCTTCATCACACAAGGCCGTCGCACAGAAGTAGTGAAAACAGACGATCTACAAGCACACAACGCCTCACGGTGCGAGGCGTTGTGTGCTTGTAGATCGGCTGTTTTCACTAGTTTAAGTCATTTTTAAAATGATGAATACAAAACAAACGGCTTTATGGACATACAAGGTTTCCACCCGACAACGACGATATGCTGAACATCCTCCACTCATTTCTCCTCCTTTCTGCTTAGCATTTTCCAGTGCCCTCACTTGAACCCATCAATGCTAGCTGCAAAAAAAGGGGGGGGGGGAGAGAAAACGTCAATGTCCATTAAACACTGGCTTCATCTCTCCCCCCCCCCCAAAAAATAGCAGATATACAAGCTCACAGCGGCTGCGAGCTTGTAGATCTGCTATTTTTGAAAAATCACGAAAATTCTTTAAATATTTCAATTCCTTCTAAGGTTTTTTTTTTGAAAACTCTATGTTTCTATGTCAGTGGTGCTCAAACCTTTTCATAATTATGAAGGACCTCAGAAATGATATGTATTTGGCCACGGACCCCCATCTCAAAATATGTAGTTCCAGGGGACCCCCCCAGAACCAAAATTTGAGTTACAAATGATCGCTTAAAGAAATACATAAATATTCAAAGATTTGCACACATTTTCACGACTTTTAAAAAATAGCAGATCTACAAGCTCGCAGGTGCCGCGCTGCGAGCTTGTAGATCTGCTATTTTTCAATAGCTAAAGTATAAAATAATTCCGGGCCCCTCCACCTTGGGCCCTACTAGTAACTCAGTCCCACTTTCCCCCCCCTTGTGACGTGCCTGCTGGCATCTGATGTGCTGCGCCCCCTATGGGCCATAATGTGAAGCCACAGCAGGGACCTGCAGAGCAGGTGTAATTACAGAGCATGTGGGCAGCTTCCCAAGCAGCATTAGCGCCGTTAACTCGTATAGCGTCTTGTTCCCCCCCCCCACCGCCATGCATGTTGAAACCTCAGGCGAAGGGTCATTAAAACCCATTTAGGCCTAGAATTATTGAATGCTTTAACCAGTGAAAAATAGCAGATATACAAGCTCGCAGCGCTGCAAGCTTGTAGATCTGCTATTTTTGAAAAAGTCGTGAAAATGTGTGCAAATCTTTGAATATATGTATTTTCAAAGAGAACGTTTGTAACTCAAATTTTGCTTCTGGGTGGTCCCTGGAACTATAGATATTTTGAGATGCGGGTCCGTGGCCAAATAAATATCAGTTTGGGGGTCCTTCACATGAAAAGGTTTGAGAACCACTGACATAGTAGTCTCTCAAGAACAGACCAACTGAGCTCCAGTTAAGTGAAAAGGACCTTTTCTTTGACGATGGCTGGCCAGATTGCTGACATAGAGACATAGGTTTTTCAAAAAACCTTAGAAGGATTCAAAAGACACTTTTCACGATTTTTCAAAAATAGCAGATCTACAAGCTCACAGCGCGGCACTCGGTGCCGTGCTGTGAGCTTGTATATCTGCTATTTTTCAATAGTTAAAGCATAAAATAATGATAACCAATATAATGTGTACCCGTTCTGAATGGGTTAACGGTTCCGGTGGGTGCGCGCCTGGCTCACTGCGCACGCGGAAGGACGAGAGGCTCTGATTGGCCAACGGGGGGAGGGCGACGACGTCTCTGTTGGATAAGTGCGAGGGTGCCCTCGCTCGCCCTCGTGAAAAGATTAATGAGAGCACCGTGAGAGAGAGAGAGAACTGCTCGGAGGGGTGCTGTGTGTGTGTGTGTGTGTGTGTGTGTGTGTGTGTGTGTGTGTGTGTGTGTGTGTGTGTGTGTGTGTGTGTGTGTGTGTGTGTGTGTGTGTGTGTGTGTGAGCATTGTGAGAGACATAGGGAGAGACAAAGCGAGAGTTATTACCAGAGAGAGAGATTGTGTGAAAATATGTGCATTTTTATGTGCCAACCGGTGTGTGAGATGACGTGCGTGCGTGCATGCGTGCGTGCGTGCGTGCGTGCGTGCGTGTGTGTGTGTGTCAGTGTTAGGTGTGTGGGCATGAAGTGTGTGTGTGTATAGGTACTTGCCCAACAACAGTTCCTTGTGTGTGAATTTCAACAGGACGAGTTGCTTTTAGATTGCCTATCAATTAACAATAACAAGACGTGTGTAACTGTGTATATCACCTTGAACATGAAATGCTCTACAAATACTTTAACATCCCTCTCATCCCAACTAATATCTCTGTGTGGGTGAGGAGTAGGGATGGGACCATATAAAAATGTCATGTCACAATTATTGTGACAAAATAAATCGCGATTTACGATATTATTGCGATAATCAAAATCCATTATCCTGGGGCGGAACATTTGCCAATAAATAGCCGATCTACAAGCTCGCGACGCGTTGTGAGCTTGTAGATGGGCTATCTTTTGGCAAAGACATTTAATAGAGAGTGAAAAAAAAAGACTTTATCAACTACATTATAAGTACCTTTTACCAACTATAGAGGGTTTAAGTGGAACCGGATATGCAGCTCTGCAAATAAAAGGTGAATTGATCCCAGTGCATGACGGAGGACGATATCACGATAAATTAAATCTCCACGATACGATTATCGTGAGTGTTTTTTATCACGATAAACGATAATATCGCGTATCATCCCATCCCTAGTGAGGAGCCCCCACTGGGAGGATGCACCTCTGTCCTGCTGTTCCCGTTCAATACCCCTAACCCCCCCCCCCCCCCCCCCCCATAGGCCCCACCCCACCCCGTGGGAGTTGCTGGTAGCCTGACACTCAGCCTGAATTGACATTTCGTTTCACTTCATTATTCAGTCTGAACTCGCTTCCCCCCAGGGCGATTGCAGGGATGGGCGTTGCCAAAAAGAGGCAGTCTTCAGCGATTGGTTCACCGACCAACACATGACATAGTGTTGTTATCATGGTTATGTGTGGCTGGCTAGTGGCTAGCCTGTTGCTTGCTAGGGCTACTTGCTAACCAAAGAAACAGTCAGAATAGGAGCACTACGAACTAGTAATCAAACACAACATAACATGCCTGCTACTGGTGTTTCATAGCGAGATCGATACGATCGCATTTTACCGCAATTTACCGCATTTTACAGCGACGCGATGCGCGGTACGGTACGGCGGCGGCGCTGGTGTACTTGGAAATACACATGAGTTCTGGGAAACCCCCACCCACGCTGATCACAAGACGCTGATTCACGGCGCTGATTCGCCGATCGGATTTTCAACCGAGGCAAGCGTCTTCAATGAGAGCACTTCTAGACCCCTGAATCGCCAAAACAAAAAATTTAAAGGGGTGTGGCTAGCGATTCAGGGTCTGGAACTAGGCTAAGTTGCTGGCACAGTGACAAAGATCGCCCGCCCCTCCCCAGCTTCCCTCAACCAAACACGACCAATTGCGCTCATTATATAGATCAGTGGTTTTCAACCAGTGGTCCGGGGACCAACCAGTGGTCCTCGAGGGGGTTCAAGGTGGTCCCCAGCTAAATGATGGAGTTGGTAACCGAGTGGACCCTTATTGAGAATATTAAATGAAACCGAATGGACACTTACAAGTCATTTGGTTTCATTTTTACGCTCTCAAGAGGTAAATTATTGCTAAACATCCGCATTACTTAATTTACAGGAAGTCTACACAATCAGAAAATGTAGAAGAATTGCTATTTTGATCACCTTTGCCTGTTGTCTCTCCTATACCAGTGTCAATTCAGCATGGAATTGTGGACACCATCTTATTCAACGATAACAAAATATTTTTAAGTCTTGGGTCTGAGAGGCTAAATGTCATCAAATGGTGGTCCGTGGCTCAAATGCTGAATAAATGACGGACCTTGATGTGAAAAAGGTTGAAAACCACAGATGCTTGGCCCTAGCCTGATTTCAGACTCAGCTCACGCTTTAGTCTGAAGCTGTGCCCTATTCTAAATGATTTACGGGGGAGGGACTTTGCGAGCGTGCGCGTGCGTGACCCCGCGCGAGTGATCGCGATGCATCGTGCTCGCGACACACGGTGATCGCGACGCACGGCCGCGGTGTATGTGTTTGTGTGTGTGTCTCTGTCTGTGCCAGTGACTGCTTCCACACAGAACTGCGACCAGAAACATGTAGAAACCTACTAATCAACATTAACAGCTTGTGAACTCAGCGCGTGCGTGTGTGTGTGTGTGTGTGTGTGTATGTGTGCGTGTGCCTGTCGTGTGTGAACTTCGTTTGAAATCGTTTCAACTGCTGCGCTGACCCCCACCCCCCGCGCTCATTGGAGCAGCCGAATTTTTGGGTTGCTAAAGCCGATTCCTGTACTCAGCTCCAGACCAGAGAAAGAGTCCACTCTGAGAGTGGGCGGGGTCTATGGTCTGGAACCAGGCAAGCTTGGCCCAACCCCACGCACCATGGTGAATTCAAGCCCCTATGGACTCTGCACAGTCTGCAGTGCTGGACAGGTATACCTTAAACCTGCACCACCGCTCACTGTTATCATCTCTTTGCCCTCCTGGCTCGCAAACTGTGGAATGAACTCCCCATTGCAATTAGAACTGCAGACTCAATCCCTAGCTTCTGTTGTGGTCTGAAGACTTACGGTACCTCTTCATACTCCACCTTAGCCCATAGCACTTACCATAGCACTTGCCTATCCTCATTAACCATACTGTACTGTACATGTAATGTAGATATCATGTTTATGTTTTTTTACTGAATTGGTGCTTGATCTACCTAAGTTTTTTCTTAGATTACAATTTCTATGCATTTCGTTGTGAGCTTTAGATCTGCTATTTTTTTTTTAAATGTACTTTTACTTTTAGTACTTTAACTCTTTCCCTGCCAGATTATTTATTTATTTATTGGGTCTGGTGCCATCAAAAAGCGGCTTACCTTTGCGACATTATAGTAGATAGATAGAAATTCTTTTTTTTTTTTTTTTTTTTTTTTTTAAGTGCCTGGTCTGCACTTTCGCAGACCAGGCAGCAGAGGGCGGCGTCATGCCATTAATGTGAATTTGGCCGGTCTCGCTTCCCTTACATTGAGAGCAGTCACTGGCCAGAGAGCCTTAGGACCAGAGAAAATCAACACGGAAGAGAATTGGTCTCCGTTGATGTTAACGCATAATGGATTTTTATGACCATCACTGCTCGCGATGTGATTACAGTACACGGCGGCGCGACCCCTCATCAGCTTAAGGACATCAACAAGGTAAACGAACGAACGGCCGTATTGGCGCGGCTCACTCTCTAGAATTGGGGCGAACAGGAACGTCCAAAGCAGTATAAGAGTTAAGTACATTTTGATGCCAATACTGTTGCACTTTTACTCAAGTAAATTTTGAATTCTGGACTTCTACTTGTAACAGAGTACTTAGTATTGCAGTATTGCAGTATTGCTACTTTTACTTAAGCAGAAAATGTTTCCACCACTGGCACCAACACTAGTATATCATCCTCCTTGTCATCCCAGATCTGCTGTTTTCACTACTTTTGTGCAACAGCCTTGTCTGATGAAGCAGGGCTTTACTTCGCAAAAAAAAAAAAAAAAAAAACATACACATTTGAAACTTGGAGATACGAGGTTTCTGCCGACAATGACGATATCATCCTCCTCGTCATCCCAGACTGCTGTGTCAGAGAGAGAGAGAGAGAGAGAGAGAGAGAGAGAGAGAGAGAGAGAGAGAGAGAGAGAGAGAGAGAGAGAGAGAGAGACGGGGGGGTGAGTTAAATAGAGTGTGTACAGTGTGCATGTGTCAGTTATTCTTCTCTCCTTTTGTTGGGTTTCCAGCCTTCTTTTATGCACTCCGGTTCTGCTTGAAGGCCAGCTCTCTGCTGGATGGCCGTACATAATGAAGGCATTATACCGACCGACCGCACTCCCCCAAAATAAAGACAGCTTACACGTCGAACTGCACTTATCAGGACCAGACAGTTCCATTCATGAGGAGTTTGAAAAGAAAAATAATCACTTGTTCAATTCATCCGGCCCGTCAGCATAGGGTGTGTGTCGGCCAGTGGTGGAAAAAGTACTAATCTTTTTAAGTAAAAGTATCAATACTGCAGTGTAAAAATACTCTGTTACAAGTAAAAGTCCAGAATTCAAAATGTACTTGAGTAAAAGTACAAAAGCATAAAAGCATTGGCATCAAAATATACTTAATGCATCAAAAGTAAAAGTACAAAATGTTTGAAAATAGCAGATCTACGAGCTTGTAGATCGGCTATTTTCAAATAGCTTATATGTATAAAATAGGGCTAAAGTGGTTACGGTAATGTATGTTTTATAATATTATAATTTATATCTGCAAAGTAACTAGTAACTAAAGTTTTTTAGTTACTAGTTCTGGATCTATTAGGCATATTTGGAATTTTGGATCTGAGATGTAGTGGAGTAGAAGTAAAAGTTTTGGAAATTGGAAATACTCAAGTAAAGTACAAACACCTCAAAACTGTACTTGAGTACAGTACTTAAGTAAATCTACTTAGTTACTTTACACCCCTGGTGAGACGCGGACAAGATTAATTAGGAGAACCGTAGCACCGTTTGTTTACTCCGTAACGAATACTGTAAGGGGCTCAGTTCACAAAGAAGAAAACATTTTGAAACATGATGCTTTCTTTTATGGCTTTAATCCTCCCCCCATGCAGGAATCATCCTGTGTGTTTGGGGGGGGGGGGGGGGGGGGGGGGAGGAGAGCCAAGGCTTAAGGAATCTTCTGGCTTCTCTGACGATTAAAGGCAGAAAGCTCTCAATGCCAAATAATGCCCACATTCAGAATCCATCTTGTTTATCTGGATGAATTACACACCTCTCCACTGGCTGCAGTGTAGCACCATTACAGTGTAGCACCATTACAATGTAGCACCATTACAATGTAGCACCATTACAATGTAGCACCATTACAGTGTAGCACCATTACAGTGTAGCACCATTACAATGTAGCACTGTGCCCCCCCCCCCCCCCCCCACACACACATGCAATGCAACGTGTAATTACTTACAGCACGCGCGTCTGCATTTGTCTGTGTGATCTATGACTTTGTATCTGTGCGCATGCGTGCACACACACACGCACGCACGCACGTCTACGGTAATATATACCGTGTCGGATCTAGCTACTAATCGGCTGCGAATGTCTTCGCACACTTGCGTGCGTGCATCCATGTGGGTGCATGGGTGCGTGTGCATTTGCAATGCATGCGCATGTGTGAGTATTGTGTGTGTGTGTGTGTGTGTGTGTGTGTGTGTGTGTGTGTGTGTGTGTGTGTGTGTGTGTGTGTGTGTGTGTGTGCTAGTGAAGGAGAGGTCAAGGGGAGGATTAGTCATGGATCTGTGACAGGGGGGTAGGGCCCCATTACGGGGGCCAGGGCTAAGACGGGGCTCTCCATTAATGAAATGGGTCACCAACATTAATGTTGAATGTGCTCTATCCTTCTCCACACAGCGCCGGATGGATCGTAACGTGATGTTCCTGGCTATCCTGCACCCCTCACCCCTCAAGGTATTATAATTATATTCTCCACACTTTTATTCTCCTCATCTTGACAGAATGGTATATTCCCAGGTTCCGCAGGTCAGCAGCACAGGTGCAATTCATTATTGTTAATTGTGACACGTTTACTAACATGCCAAGTTTAGCTGCACTTGAACAACCGTTCCAGCCCAAGAAACCGTAGAAACGTGGGGAAAAATAAAATGTACTTCTTAAAATAAATTTATCATGCCTGTTGCTGGTATGGCAACATGACTGGTGTCTTGCACAAATGTATTCCATTTGTTGCATTAAATGGTTAAGTCTGCTTTGACGTGAGTGTTCCTGATTAAATTGACTATTCTAATGTGCCGAAGAAGAGGACAGGAAGATGCTTCCCTGCCTGCCGAGGTGTGCAGGACTGAAGGGAGCCGTATTATTTTCAATAACTTCATTGAGTTAATAGTCGCCACTTAATCTTAATGCAGCGCTGATGCACGGGAGGGTTACTGTAAATGTGTACTCGTATGTGCAATTTCACTGTGTGTGTGTGTGTGTGTGTGTGTGTGTGTGTGTGTGTGTGTGTGTGTGTGTGTGTGTGTGTGTGTGTGTGTGTGTGTGCGGGCGTGCGTGCGTGCGTGCGTGCGTGTGTGTGCGCGTGCGTGCTTGTGATTTTCAATTTGAACAGTTCCAATTGAACTAGATTTGGTGGTCTGGAATAGAATAGGATATAGATATCGCTGCCAGCTTATGAACGCACACACACGCACACACACACACACACGCGCACACACACACACACACACACACGCACGCACACGTGCGCGCGCGCACACACGCACGCACGCACACACACACACACGCACGCACGCACGCACACACACACGCTCAACACCATCCATATATTCCCCACCGGTTACACCAGACGGACACAGATACTCCCCCCTCCCTTCCCTTCCCTTCCCTTCCCCTCCCCACACACACACACACACACACACACACACACACACACACACACACACACACACACACACACACACACACACACACACACACACACACACACACACACACACACACACGCACCCACACACATGCGCCCACACATGCATGCACGCGCGCACACATACGCCACACTATCCATGCTTCATTGGTGGACACATCATGGCGCCACAAACCCCCCCCCCCCCATGTTACCAATGATATGCAGGCTGCCTTGTCATTCGCAGCATATCAACAGTGGGAGTCTCCGAGCTCGGGACATAAATTCAATTAGGTTGTCTGTGCTGGCCGCTAATAACGGCGAGGCCCACGGGCGAGAAATCAATGCAAAGAAAATCAGAAGTGCGTTATCAGCTCTGCAGCACTCAAACAAGATCGTTAGCCATATTCAATCAACTTGGTGTAAACTTCAACCTTTTTGTACTGAGATAAATCTCGCCTCAGCATTAAGATCGAGGCGCGGACGATTGGGGCGACAGTCCTATATACACCTCTCTCTGGCTCCATGCGCATTGCAGTGTGCCTCCTCGTCAGGGGCGTCACAAGGGGTAGGAAAGTGGGCCCAAGGTGTTGGAGGGGCCTTAATTATTTTATGCTTTAACTATTGAAAAATAGCAGATATACAAGCTCACAGCGCGGCACCCAGTGCCGCGCTGCAAGCTTGTAGATCTGCTATTTTTGAAAAGTCGTAAAAATTTGTGCAAATCTTTGAATACGTGTTTTTAAGCGAACATTTGTAACTCAAATGTTGCTTCTGGGGGGGTCCCTGGAACTCAATATTTTGAGATGGGGGTCCGTGGCCAAATACATACCATTTTGGGGGTCCTTCACATGAAAAGGTTTGAGCTCCACTGACATAGAAACATAGGTTTTTCAAAAAACCTCAGAAGGATTTGAAATATTCAAAGATGTTCATGATTTTTCAAAAATAGCAGATCTACAAGCTCGCAGCGCGGCACTCGGTGCCGCGCTGTGAGCTTGTATATCTGCTATTTTTCAATAGTTAAAGCACAGGGGGCCCGCAGTGAATCCTTGTACCCAGGGCCCAGAATTTGGTGTGACGCCCCTGCTCCTCGTATCACTGGAGTCGGTGGGTCCCTCCGGCCTGCGGCAGACAGACAGTGTGAGGGAACGGCCCGCACGCCCACTGCTGACGAGAGCGCCGCTCTGTGGGTCAGGGAGCACTGAATTGGGGGCTTGTCGCTTTGTTTCATGCCGAATGTCCACAGTTTTACCTTACATCTGTGCTGCCTGTCGTGCGCTTTTCTTTCTCATGCTCCTATAAGAGCTCCTATAAAACTTATACCACAATAACAGAAAACAAAAAAGACACTATAGTGCCATATAGGTTTTTTTTTTTTAAATAGTGGTTAAAATAAGAAGTTGTAAAGCTGCTGCAAACAGAGACTAAAAAGCAGAGGAAACCTAAAGTACAAGAGGAGGAGGAGAAGGCGTTTGAGAAGGCTGTGAGGAGAACCTGGTCTATAACCAAAACATCCAGGTATCTTTTCACCTTGAGGCATTCTGGAGCCAGAAAAAAAATAAAAACGCAACTTCAGTGGAGCTTCTCCCTTCTCCCTACGCCTCCCCTCGCGTGAAAGGAGAGCAATTCCCCAGGCTGTACATTTTTCAACAACAAAATCTGCGAACACACAGTGGAATGTTTTCGCATGAATGCCATCCTTTATCGGGAAACACCTTGTAATTGCTGCGACATCCCACACCTTAGTAAATGTAAAAAGTGTGGCTGCATGGGAGCTGGAAAGCTTCGCCTTGCCTCACAGATAGTCAGGGAAAGTTAGCTGTCAAACTGTCAAATCTGGGAATAAATTCCTTACCAAACAATTTCTTCACCAATGTGTTCATAAAGGTGTCTAGTAACATATCTAACAAAGATTGAAATTCAACATCCCTAGCAAAATGTCTGTCAGCTAGGGTAATTCTGGGTCTCATTCACTTACTATACACTATACTATAAGGGAAAAAGTCACTCCCAAAAATATGCTTTAAGTGGGATGTGAGGGGTCTAACTAGGTGTTTTTAATTATTCTGAATCCATTGCAAGCATTTGTTTGGCACGAAAAACATTCTTTGGGCTAAAAACAGACCCAAAAGAACTATGGTTTAGTGATGAGTCATCACTTTTCACAGGGTGTATGGGGTCCATTTTTGGCCCAAAGAATGTTTTTCGTGCAAAACAAATGCTTGCAATGGATTCAGAATAATTAAAAACACCTAGTTAGACCCCTCACACCCCACTTAAAGCAGATTTTTGGGAGTCATTTTTCCATTATAGTACAGAGTATAGTAAGTGAATGAGACCCAGAATTACCCTAGCTGTCAAACATTTTGCTAGGGATGTTGAATTTCAATCTTTGTTAGATATGTTACTAGACACCTTTAGGAACACATTGGTGAAGAAATTGTTTGGTAAGGAATTTATTCCCAGGGTTTTATTAAAATTCCCTGACTAAGAGGCCTTTTCCAGGGACGTGCTGGGCCCCTGATTCAGCCCGGGAAAAAGAGTTGGAGAGGCCCTCATTGCGCGCTATAGAGAGAGATCTCTCTCTATAGCGCTGCTGCTACTCAAAGATTTGCCATTTCAGATCATGATAAGTGACAAGCCAGTGGGCCAATTACATGAATTAGGCCTATATTTCGTTGTTGTTGGGTGGAAACCTTGTATGTCCAAAACCGTTTGTTTTGTATTTATCATTTAAAAAAATGATTTAAAATAGTGAAAACAGCCGATCTACAAGCACACAACGCCTCGCGGTGCGAGGCGTTGTGTGCTTGTAGATCTGCTGTTTTCACTACTTTTGTGCAAACAGTTTAATTTTCACTTTTGTGCAAACAGTTTAATTTGTTCCTAATGGCCGGCCTGGACCGGCCGAGAATGAACCGGACGTTCGGGAGTTGTCCCGCTTTTCCCAATGGCCAGCACGTCCCTGGCCTTTTCATTGGCTGAACGGCAGGCAAGCTGTCACTCTCTGTCCCCTATACGTTCGTTGATGACCCCATATGACTTTTCCTCTGGCACAAAAAAGAAATGGTGTGAAATATGCGAAAATTTGAGAAACATGTGGGAATATGTGAAATTATGTGAAAACGCTATGTGATTATTGCGGTGAATATGTGCCCATTTTGGGCTCAATATATTATATTTTAATCACAGGCAAACCTCTTGTGGTGCTATATAGGGATGGAGCTCGTTAATTTGAATTGATAATGAGCACCTTATCGATCATGCTTATTGAGCTGGGCTTTTATTGAGCCCACTATTGAGCGTTTTCTAATATTTTGTGGAAAGATATGAGACAACAAATTCAGAACATAACTGGTATCTTTTTTTATTGGCCAGTTTGAGTTTGTTACTGACCACCATCTATGAAAATGGCAATTGATAAAAGTAACAAATATCATTAAAACAATCATTCATTAGTGTGCAATAAGTGTTAAATGGCTTTATATTATAAATAGTACTGTAATAATTTCTTGATGGCCTCTTGTCTTGATTGCTTAAACATGACATCATGGGCCGCTATGCTCGATAACAAGCTTGATAAGCCCAAAGCTTATTGATACCGGGTACTCAATAAATCTGTTATCGGGTTATCGAGCTACCCTTGTTTATGGCTCCATCCCTAGTGCTATATAGCACCAACCTTTTAAGTTTCTATAGGCCAGCACCTTCGTGGTGCTATATTGAACCATTCAGATGACCTCCAGTAGACAACCATACGGGGGCTGAACAGGACTGGTTCTTTATGACAGTTTCTTCATTCAGCACTCTAAAGAGCCACTGAAAGAAATGTTTTTTTTTCCCTCCAGGCAATGTATAGTTGGGTGTGAGGGTCAGGCTCAGCACAGACTGTACAAGGCCTGTTACTAACAGACCTTGTACAGTCTGTTAGCAGGGCTTTGAGACTCTTTCAGAGTGAGTGAGGGGTGCAAGGTGCATGCCTCTCGAATATCCGTTGGTTTTTGCACAAGAACACGTCGAATGACACTTTATCTCTGCTGTTGTGCTTTTCTGGGCACACACAGAAAGACAGAATGACACACACAAAAGTGGACAAATAGTGCTGTGTTGTGGAGGTGTCCCTTTCTTTCCTTGCTGCTTAGCGTCAATGCTCCTGACAAATTGCTTGTGTCTCTGCTGGTAATGAGCCTCTGGTCCTGTGGCCTTTCTAAATTCTAAACTGTTCTACCTGACAAGACTTCAGCCGCTTAGAAACATGTCGCGTACAAACAAGCACAGCATAAGACGAGGAAATAATTACATCAAGCGGCTCTGTCATTTGTGTCTTTATAGTCCGATAAATATAAGGCAGAGGTTGGACAAAATTGTATTATTTAGTTTTTCAACTGATTCTGTCAGGAAATTAAGTCTACTAGCCAGGATAAAAAATCTACCTATCTATCTGATCTGCTCATGGCAAATACTCACAGCGGCCAAATCAAGTTGGGCTCCCATCGACTTTCTATACAGGAGGAAAATACCCAGATGCTGAATCCATTGCAAGCATTTGTTTTGCACAAAAAACATTCATTGGCCCCAGAAAACGCCCACAAAAGGTGATGACCAGGGACGTGCTGGCCATTGGGAAAAGCGGGACAACTCCCGAACGGCCGGTTCATTCCCGGCCTGTCCAGGCCGGCCATTAGGAAAAAATGTAAAATAAAATGTTGGCCTTCGTTCCATTTTGGGGGCTGGGCGGCCAACAAAGTAAATCGTCACTGTCGAGCAGAAACCTTGTATCTCCAAGTTTCAAATGTATAATTTTTTTCGCAAAGCAAAGCCCTGCTTCATCATACAAGGCCGTTGCACAAAAGTAGTGAAAACAGCAGATCTACAAGCACTTGTGTGCTTGTACAGTAGATTGGCTGTTTTCACTAGTTTAAATCATTTTTAAAATGATAAATACAAAACAAACAGTTTTGGACATACAAGGTTTCCACCCAAAAACGACGAAATATAACTCATGTACAGTAATCGGCCCACTGGCTTGTCACTTGTCATGATCTGAAATGGCAAATCTTTGAGTAGCAGCAGCGCGCTATAGTGCGCAATGAGGGCCTCTACAACTCTTTTTCCCGGGCTGAATCAGGGGCCCAGCACGTCCCTGGTGATGACTCATCACTTTTCGTCACTAAACCATCGTTTTCTGGGGCTATTTTTTAGCCCAAGGAATGTTTTTTGTGCAAAACAAATGCTGCTGTGGGTATTTGCCATGAGCAGATCAGGGTAGATTTTTTTATCCTGGCTAGTAGAGCTAATTTCCTGTCAGAATCAGTTGAAAAACTAAATAATACAATTTTGTCCAACCTGAGTGTATTTTTTTCCTAGATTTACTAGACTATTATGATCAAGAGACCACATCACACCAGTTCTCCACAGCCTCCGTTGGATCCCAGTAAAATACAGAATTGATTTCAGAATACTGATCACCACCTCCAAGGCCCTCAACAACCAGGCTCCCTGCTGTCTCTCTGATCTCGTCAAACCTCATGTTCCCTCCCGCCCCTCAGGTCTGGCAATGCCAACCTTCTGGAAAAAGAAATACACACCTGGGGTGACAGGGCTTTCTCAGTTGCAGCCCCCACCCTCTGGAACCCACTCCCACCTCACATAAAATCTGTGTGGTCGAGAGAGGCTTTGAACACGGCAAGGTGTTCAAAACCCACGTCTTTAGACTTGCTTTCCCCACCTAACTCTACACTCCCTCTCTGCAATTTTAATCTGTTCTGTGCCCCTGCTAATTTTCTTTTTTAGCTTTTAGCCTTTTAAATTATTGTCATAATAAAGTTGGTTTTGTTTGTTTTGTAAAGCGACTTTGGGTACCATGAAAGCGCATTATAAGTCCGATGTATTATTATCACAGGGTCAAGCAGCACCCTGTGCTGTGGCACAAAACGTTAAAGAGGTGGCGCCATCGTTTTGTACTTTTTCTGTTTTGCATGTGTCAATGGAGTTAACATTACTCTAATAGACCACCGGGTGGGGTTATAATGTGCAAATTTGCCTTCCCTGTGTGTTTTTGGTTTCTTCCTGAAATCTAAAAGCCTCTGAGTCAAAAGGCCTGATCGAAAAACACTGATTTAATGTCCCTTTTTTATCATACACCCAACACTTTGGGATTAGCTAACCTCAACACCAGTGCTGTATTCTACCTGTCACGCGGGTATACAGAGTATGCTGTGAAGATTTATTTTTATTTATTTTAAAGCGTCTGCCCTCGTGAACCTTTCAAAGTAGCGCATCTGATAGGAATTATGCAATGGCGTATGAGCTGGCCACACAAATAGCCACGGATCATAGATGCACACACAAAAAAAAAACATAATTTCAACTCTTTCTGTATACTTTTTTGGAAAAAGTCTTCCTCCTAGTATAATCATAATACCCTGATCATCATGTTTTAGGGGAGGAAAAAATCATGGCACTCAGGGACGTGCTGGCCATTAGGAAAAGCGGGACAACTCCCGAACGGCCGGTTCATTAGGAAAAAATTACAAATAAAATGTCGGCCTTCGTTCCATTTTGGGGGCTGGGCGGCCCACAAAGTAAATCGTCACTGTCGGACAGAAACCTCGTATCTCCAAGTTTCAAATGTGTTTTTTGCAAAGCAAAGCCCTGCTTCATCATACAAGGCCGTCGCACAAAAGTAGTGAAAACAGCAGATCTACAAGCACACAACTGTGTGCTTGTAGATCGGCTGTTTTCACTAGTTTAAATCATTTTTAAAATGATAAATACAAAACAAATGGTTTTGGACATACAAGGTTTCCACCCGACAACGACAAAATATAACTCATGTAATTGGTCCACTGGCTTGTCACTTGTCATGATCTGAAATTGCAAAGTAGCACAATGAGGGCCACTCCAACTCTTTTTCCCGGGCTGAATCAGGGGCCCAGCACGTCCCTGATGGCACTGCATCTTTAAATACCCTTCCCCAAATCCGCCGTCTCCTTTGCAAAAACAAAAGTGGCACAACAATCAAGTGGCCCCGAGCCGCTGCACAACAAGACAGGACCAACGGAGAGGAAAACAGAAGGGAAACAAGCCGGGCATCCTTAATGAGAGCTCATTAACCATCTGAACTGAGCCTTGATTGGCAGGGCCAGGGAGAGTGGTGCCATGTGGCATGTTGTTCGCGTGCCGTCAAGCAGGAGGGGCTATTTTACCTAGGCTATTTTCAAATCTGCAACGCGTTGTGAGCTTGTAGATCGGCTATTTTCAAAAAGCCTAGGAACAGAGTAATTTCTACATTGCAGTATTGATACTTTTATTTAATTGAGAAATGCGAGTACTGTTTCTGGCGGCCACCAGATATGACACCCACGGTTCATACTGTGTGGCACGACGGTGCCACGCACCCGGCAAATAGCCGGCCTACGAGCTTACGAGGCGTCGTGTATGCGACGCATATTGTGAGCTTGCAAGTCTGCTACATCTTCCATGCATCTTCTACGCATAAATTCGGCTTTGCGCGCTTGCAGCTGCCAAGCTAAAAGACCTGCTATGCAGCCCCTACCCGACACACACACACTCACACATCAAACACACACACACACACACACACAC
Organism: Nannobrachium achirus; assembly: GCF_963921795.1. Classification (NCBI taxonomy): domain Eukaryota; kingdom Metazoa; phylum Chordata; class Actinopteri; order Myctophiformes; family Myctophidae; genus Nannobrachium; species Nannobrachium achirus. The sequence continues at coordinate 10,351,523 of NC_137828.1, forward strand.
ATCAAACACACACACACACACACACACATCAAACACACACACACACACACACACACACACACACACACACACACACACACACACACACACACACACACACACATCTCTCACACACACACACGCGCGCACACACAACCACCTTCACACTTGCCCCCCACCCCTCCTCCTCCATTCCCTCGTTCTTTTTTCTTGTCTTTTTTTTTCCTTTACCTTCATGGTTCACAGGTGTATTGCTCGGGGAGGTTTCTGCAGCTGGGAATATCCAATTAGTTGGAGAGGGAGAACGGAGGATGCCAGATTGGCTATTAGAGCCGCCTTGGCCAGATATATCTCCGTTATACAAACGCCCAGGGGCGTCACACTAAATTCTGGGCCCTGGGTACAAGGATTCACTGCGGGCCCCCCATGAATGTTAACTATTGAAAAATAGCAGATCTACAAGCTCACAGCGCGGCACCGAGTGCCGCGCTGCGAGCTTGCATATCTGCTATTTTTTGAAAAATCGTGAAAATGTGTGCAAGAAACCTATGTCAAGGACCCCCAAGATGATATGTATTTGGCCACGGACCCCGATCTTCAAAATATTTAGTTCCAGGGACCCCCAGAAGCAAAATTTGATTTAAAAATGTTCGCTTAAAAAAATACATATATTCAAAGATTTGCACACATTTTCACGACTTTTTCAAAAATAGCAGATCTACAAGCTCGCAGCGCTGCACTCGGTGCCGCGCTGTGAGCTTGTATATCTGCTATTTTTCAATAGATAAAGTTACTAGGGCCCCTCCACCTTGGGCCCTGGTAACTCAGTCCCACTTTCCTACCCCTTGTGACGCCCCTGCTAACGCCTTCCCTCCATCTACTATATCGTCGTTGTCGGGTGGAAACCTTGTATGTCCAAAACCGTTCGTTTTGTATTTATCATTTTAAAAATGATTTAAAATAGTGAAAATAGACGTTCTACAAGCAAACCGCGAGGCGTTGTGCAATGCTTTTGCGCAATGGCCTTGAGTGATGAAGCAGGGCTTTGCTTTGCGAAAAAAAAAAAATTACACATTTGAAACTTGGAGATACGAGGTTTCTGCCCGACAGTGACGATCTCTGGGCTCGGAGAGAGGCAACGCGCGTGACTGAACGTTGGTGAATAGCAAATGCCCGAGGTAACTGCCGGCGGTGTTTCTATTTGGACACTGCGGTGGGGAAAACAAATTCTTCATTATTGTGCACATGCAGGGACAGGGGGGAGAGGGGGGAGAGGGGGGAGAGGGGGGAGAGGGGGGAGAGGGGGGAGCTTAGAGAGAAAGGGAAACCATTCCAACAAACCACCACTGAGTGAACGGGTGGGCATCTGCATGCGAGGGGCGCAGTTACACCTAGGGATGGAGCCCTTGTATCCTGTGAAACCATACCACCAAATATTACCATGAATTATAGATATTGTTCTACAAGCTCATCAAATGATATCCTACAGTCTGGAGTTGAGCTGCCGGCCTGTCTCATCCATGGAGGCATGGGGTGTTGCCATCATTTACATTCCCTTTGTTAATCTAAGGAGTTGGGGGCCAGTGGCCCACTGAGGTGTCGATAAACCTGTTGTTTAGACAACCATCTGGTTATGCTAAATCTAGTCTCAAGTCAGTGTATTGACCAGATGCTAATTTACTCAGCCTGTCTGGACAAATGAAGGGGTCCGCCTTCATTTGCTTTAAAAGACCATAGAATTTGTATGTACGGTGTGCATTACCCGGGAGGCCGTGAGGCTGAACGGTTGTTCTGTGGGCTTCGGCCTGTAGACTTCATACTGCAATAAACCAACCTGTGGATCTCAGAACATCTCTCTCCGTCTCCATTCCTGCCTGCAACTGCTTGTCTTTTCTCTTAACTTCTTCTCCGTGGCAACAAAGGAATTAGGATTAGATTCAACTCACAGTAACTCCGGGTATTTCTATTCTAGACTCTTTGTCTAGTTGGGATATTTCACCCTAAACAAGGGTAGCTCGATAACCCGATAACAGATTTATTGAGTACCCGGTATCAATAATCTTTGGGCTTATCAAGCTTGTTATTGAGCATAGCGGCCCATGATGTCATGTTTAAACAATCAAGACAAGAGGTGATCAAGAAATTATTACAGTACTATCCATAACATAAAGCCATTTAACACTTATTGCACACTAATGAATGATTGTTTTAATGATATTTGTTACTTTTGATAATTGTCATCTTCATAGATGGTGGTCAGCCATAAACTCAGTCGCAACAACTTGCCAATAAAAAAAAGATACCAGTTATGTTCTGAATTTTTTGTCTCATATCTTTCCACAAAATATTAGAAAAAGCTCAATAGTAGGCTCGATAAAAGCCCGGCTCAATAAGCAGGATCGATAAGGTGTTCAATAAAAATGTATGAGCTCCATCCCTAGTTACACCCCGCCACTCCGACGTGTCTCCTTTCCAACATGTCTCTATTCCGACACTAACCCTATCTCTAACCCTAACCCTAAACGTAACCCCTATGGAAGTGTCGCCACTCCGACAATAAGAAGTCAAGTTCGGAGTGGCGACATGTCGGAATGGAGAGCGACACCCGAGGGTCAGATGGAGGGTAGAGTTGGGGGGGCAGCTGTCTGTCGCGGGGTCTTGTTCAGACTGTTCAATGACCGTCAGTGGTGTAAAGTAACTAAGTACTTTTACTTAAGTACTGTACTTAAAGGAGTAGTTCACCACTTTTCAACCTGTCTTCATATAATAGGTCCTCACTAATGTTCATGATAAAATATCACAATTTTTTTCTACTCAGTCCAAGTCTCCTAGGAGAGCTGTGGGAAGTTCAGAATCCATCGTCTTGTGACATCATCATTTTCCCAAAAAATAAATAAATCAATATTTTTGAAAAAAATATTTAGATTTTTATTATCGCGAGAACAATGGCTTCCACTTTAAAATTGCAACTTTTCAGGAATAGAAAGCCTGCAGTTTCTATAAGCTGGATTGGCAATCGATGATGTAACAAGACGATGGGTTTCTGACCTGCCCACAGTCCAACCTTAAGTACAGTTTTGAGGTATTTGTACTTTACATGAGTATTTCCTATTTCCAATACTTTTACTTGTACTCCACTACATCTCGGATCCAAATATTGCACTTTTTACTTTACTACATTTATTTGAAAACATTATAGTTACTAGTTACTTTGCAGGTGTAAATTATATATTAAATTATATATTAAAACATACCGGTACATAAACCACTTTAGCCCTATTTTATACCTTGGCTATTTGAAAATAGCCGATCTACAAGCTCGTAGCTTGTAGATCTGCTATTTTCAAACATTTTGTACTTTTACTTTTGATACTTGAAGTACATTTTGATGCCAACACTTTGGCACCTTTACTCAAGTACATTTTGAATTCCGGACTTTTACTTGTAACGGAGTATTTCTACACGGCAGTAATGATACTACTCAAGTAAAAAAAATGTAAGTAGGCCTACTTTATTCACCATTGAATGACCGTCGAGGCAGGAGGGTGACGGGGAAGAAGGAAGCATCACAGTACGTGTGGACAAGGGCGTCACACCAAATTCTGGGCCCTGGGTACAAGGATTCACTGCGGGCCCCCCATGAATGTTAACTATTGAAAAATAGCAGATATACAAGCTCACAGCGCGGCACCGAGTGCCGCGCTGCGAGCTTGTATATCTGCTATTTTTGAAAAATCGTGAAAATGTGTGCAAGAAACCTATGTCAAGGACCCCCAAGATGATATGTATTAGGCCACGGACCCCGATCTCAAAATATTTAGTTCCAGGGACCCCCAGAAGCAAAATTTGAGTTAGAAATGTTCGCTTAAAAAATACATATATTCAAAGATTTTCACACTCAAAAATAGCAGACCTATAAGCTCGCAGCGCGGCACTCGGTGCCGCGTTGTGAGCTTGTATATCTGCTATTTTTCAATAGATAAACTTATTAGGGCCCCTCCACCTTGGGCCCCAGTAACTCAGTCCCACTTTCCTACCCCTTGTGACGCCCCTGTGTGTGGATATACGTAGTTCGGTGGTTTGCAAACTCTTTGTGCCCGAGGCACACCAGGCTGTGTTATGCCTTCTATTTGAACATATACTGCACATTCTATTGATCTGGAGCTAAGTTACCCCTCCCCCCTCGGTTCTGAGCATTCCCCAATGGTTCATTGCTGCTAAGGTTTTCTTTTTTCTTTCTTACCTCGATCCCCCCCTGTCCCCACACATCCCCTACTATAGCTGCTACTAAGTTTATTTGCTGTTGAATTTCCTTTGTGTGTGCACAGGGAGACTTATTTCTATCGTTAGTCCAAGAGCACAACGGCAGCAGTTATTATATAGTTGTAATTTTGACAAGCGCTTGATAATACGTTTCATTGGTTACAGTATTTATAAAACCCACACAGACTTATCCACTTTCAACCTGGCAATTTGCAAAATAATCCTAGACGTTTTTTTTTTGTTGTAAAAGCAAGCTCACAATGTTGTAGATTTTCATGCTTTCACACAACACTGGCATACGACAAAGAATGAAACAGGCCATTACTTTATGAAAAACGATATATAAAAAAGATGGACATACAAGGTTTATACCTCACAGCGATGACACTATCGTCGTCGTCGGGCGGAAACCTCGCATCTCCAAGTTTCAAATGTGTACGTTCTTTCGCAAAGTAAAGCCCTGCTTCATCATACAAGGCCGTCGCACAAACGCCTCGTGGCGCGAGGCGTTGTGTGCTTGTAGATCGGCTGTTTTCACTAGTTTAAATCATTTTCAAAATGATAAATGAAAAACAAAGGGTTTTGGACATACAAGGTTTCCACCCGACAACGACGCTATATATGCAAGATTTCAATGCACACTTTGAAGTGAGAGGGCATGTGACGTGAGCAGACTTGTGATTTGGGGTGAGTATCCTAGACAGACGTCGGAGGGGATTCAGGTCGGGCGATCTGAGCTCTGTGACATTTTGGACAGCTCCACATCCAGCTCTCTCTCTCTCTCTCTCTCTCTCTCTCTCTCTCTCTCTCTCTCTCTCTGGAGTGCATGCGGGTCACACCTGGAATACTGAAGCAGAATAGTCCAACTTCCTCCAGTGCTTAGGCCACGGCTACACGGAGCTGGATATTTCTGAAGCTAGACATTTTTTTGTGCTGTTGGGGCTTGCAGCCACATGAAGCTGGATATTTCGGCTGCGAAGCTGGATATTTTTGAAACCGGATAAATAAGTGGAGAGATTGAAAAATATCCGATTCACTGGATCCGTGTAGACAGGGAACCCGGATATCTCTGAAGACTTTACTGTGTGCGTGCTTGTTAGACCTAGATATCTTTGTCGTGTGGACCTAGATATTTTTCTATGTGGATATCTGAAAAACCGGGATATATGAAATATCCAGCTCCGTGTGGACCTAGATATTTTTCTATGTGGATATCTGAAAAACTTGGATATATGAAATATCCAGCTCCGTGTAGCCATGGCACTGTTGCCTGAGCAAAAACTAAAAAAGAAATCGGTTATGGAAATGCTGTTTTGTTGATACTTCAGATGAATGGATGATGAATGGAGACAGAATCCATTGGGTTTATAACAGCCTCCAAAGTCTACTCCCCTGCACAGGGGCGTCACACCAAATGCTGGGCCCCGGGTACAAGGATTCACTGCGGGCCCCCCCATGAATGTTAACTATTGAAAAATAGCAGATATACAAGCTCACAGCGCGGCACTCGGTAGATCTGCTATTTTTGAAAAACTGTGGAAAAAGTGTGCAAGAAACCCATGTTTCCATGTCAGTGATGCTCAAACGTTTTCATGTGAAGGACCCTAGCCTAGTAAACTGACTCCTCCCATCTTCTGTTCGAATCTGCATCTCCCTCGCATTCGAATGAAGGCAGGAAGAGACTGGTTTACGAGGCTAGAAGGACCCCCCCAAAAAATGATATGTATTTGGCCACGGACCTCCCATCTCAAAATATTTCGTTCCTGGGACACCCCCCCGGAAGCAAAAATTTGAGTTACAAATGTCTGCTTAAAAAATAAATATTCAAAGATTTGCACAAATTTTCACGACTTTTCAAAAATAGCAGATCTACAAGCTCGCAGCGCGGCACTCGGTGCCGCGCTGTGAGCTTGTAGATCTGCTATTTTTCAATAGCTAAAGTTACTATAGGGCCCCTCCACCACCTTGGGCCCTGGTAACTCAGTCCCACTTTCCTACCCCTTGTGACGCCCCTGCCTTGGGTTCACCTCAGTGATCAGACCAACAGTTTCCTCTGCGCATTAAACCCATTTAGGCCTAGAATTATTGAATGCTTTAACCAGTGAAAAATAGCAGATATACAAGCTCACAGCGCGGCACCGAGTGCCGCGCTGCGAGCTTGTAGATCTGCTATTTTTGAAAAAAGTCGTGAAAATGTGTGCAAATCTTTGAATATATGTATTTTCAAAGCGAACGTTTGTAACTCAAAATTTGCTTCTGGGGGGTTCCTGGAACTAGATATTTTGAGATGGGGGTCCGTGGCCAAATGAATATCATTTTGGGGGTCCTTCACATGAAAAGGTTTGAGCACCACTGACATAGTAGTCTCTCAAGAACAGACTAACTGAGCTCCAGTTATGTGAAAAGGACGTTTTCTTTGACGATGGCTAAGCCAGATTGCTGACATAGAAACATACTGTAGGTTTTTTCCAAAAATCTTAGAAGGATTCAAAAGACACTTATAGAATCGGGTCAAAATTCAAATTTTCACGATTTTTCAAAAATAGCAGATCTACAAGCTCGCAGCGCGGCACTCGGTGCCGCGCTGTGAGCTTGTATATCTGCTATTTTTTTTTTATATTTAAAGCATAAAATATTGCGTCATAATGTGTTCAGGCCTAAATGGGTTAATCATCCGTGCAACGGACCCATGGAGCCGCGCCAGAAATACATCAATAGTTGACATCGAAATGTAATTTCGATGTCTCACACAGGGCAAACTCGTCAGAATTCGACTGTAATCCAGAGCCCGAACAAAATTCAATTATTTGACCTTTGAATTATTTTGATCTGCATGGAATGTGGACCGTGTGGACCATGTGGACTCAAGAAATCAGCAGTTTTTTTTACGTTAAAATAGCCAATTAACATGTCGCCTGCCACGCATTAATTAATTAATTAATTAATCCGTCTCAGGGTTTATGCCAGGGTTTTTCTGTGTTTTTACCATAGACTGTATAAAAGATTTGGACAAACCGAAGCCATTGGTTTCTATGCAGCGCAAATAACACATTATGGATCCTTGGCATGGGTGTTGCCATCATAGATTGTAAAGGCACCAGAGGATGCTATTGGCTGCCAACGGTCATGTGCAACCGCAGGGATACATGGGAGAATGTGGTCGGAGCCTCCCGAAATACAGCACACGAAGAAGAACACAGCCGGCTGGTATTAGTTTAGTTGGCCACGCCCCCCGCAATTTTAACATAAATGGGACCTTATTTTCACAAAACGCATATAATCGTGATTGAAAGGCAATTTTTAACTAGCGATAGGAACCATAAAGTATTTATGAAAATGTTAATTAAGGTTAGAAAACGAAAGGGGAAAATGAATGGGGTCCAATGGAGAACAATTCTTTTTGCGATCGGCCGGGGGGGGAAACAGCGCAACTAGCGGCCAATCATAGGAAGTTTTAGTTCCGTATTGGAGTCATTTTAAATTGCCTTATTTCGCCGACCCACCGAACAGGATGTAAAAGAAAAGACACATGGAGGAGCAGACGACTGTCTTTTCTTTCACCCGTAAAATAAATGTTTTATCCACGATCATCCGTGTTTGTTTCAATGTTACCAGTTTCTAAATCTGATAACATTGAGCCGGATGGAGAGAAAAAACCTGGGATTACGTCATTTCCGGTTGTATCCGTCTCCTGGCACCATTCAAACGTTAGCAAAGAGCGTCCTCTAGCGTAATCACCAACTCGAGTAGATCTACGTCAACAGAATGATGGAGCGCACAAACAAATTCACCCACTGTTTACATCTGTAAAACTGAGATGAGGCAAAGAAATAAAACTGATTGTTATTCTAATACCGAACACTGCTTACTGTAAACTTAACCAACATGAATACTGTAATTAATTGTATGCTATTATTCAGGGACATGCAGAGAATGTTAGAGAGGCAGGGGCTGAAATTTCTTTTTGTGAAAATATCGAAAATAGCAGACCTCCAAGCTCACAACGTGTTGCGCTGCGATTTGTTGCATTCAAGTTCAGGAGAGTTTGGACAAGGCATTTCTCTTGAACGCTGCCTTCACGTATGGCATGGAAAGAGGGCATTTGCATTTCTTTCACCAACGTGAAAACTGCATTCATGGTCTGGAGAGGGCACTTTTTACAGACGGATAAAAGGGCAGGGGCTCAAGCCCCCTTTGATGTCTATGTGTGCACTGTGCACGTGACTGCTATTATTACACGGCTTGGTTGCTTATGGTTGTATCTGAGCCTAGTGACTCTCATAAGCCGGTTTTGATATAGGATGACCGCTGAACTGAATACGAGACAGCTGTGTAATTAAAGACTCTTTAGAGCGCCTGGCTCATATCAATCTGCGTTGCTTGATCTTTTTTACGCAGCTGGCATAAATTAATAGACTTTCATAAGGCTATATACCGTAAGCAATTTTCATTTTAAAAATGTAAATGTTTAAATTCAATCAAATCGTTTTGTTGTTACTTTCGAGTCTAATATTTCTCTATTAAATAGTCGTATAATAAGCGAGATAATCGATGAGGCGCCGGTCATAATTGAGAAATAAACCCCTTTCGCAGAGGGCTCTCTATAAGCCTGAGGGGGTTTATATCTCAATAAGGGTACCAGCTCACTATAATTACATATAGTGAGCATTTCACACCTTGTATAGAGCATCGCAGCGGAAGTGGATTCCTGGGGTCACTTAATATTCCCCATTCATTTTCGCCATAGACTTTTACAAAAGTATTTATAACAATTATGTTAAGCCTCGAACCAAGCCATCCAGGATAGAGGTGAATCATGATCATATAACCTTTGATCCTATGTGAAAACATATTTTAATATTACATTATTTGATATACTACATTTAATAACTACCCTTTGTTTAGCGATTTTCAAAATGTTCTTTTCATAGAAAAAAAGGTTATATGGTCATGATTCACCTCCATCCTGGATGGCTTGGTTCGAGGCTTAACATAATTGTTATAAATGTTTTTGTAAAAGTCTATGGCGAAAATGAATGGGGAATATTAAGTGACCCCAGGAATCTACTTCCGCTGCGATGCTCTATATCGTTGTCGGGTGGAAACCTTGTATGTCCAAAACTGTTGGTTTTGCATTTATCATTTTAAAAAAGTATTTAAACTAGTGAAAACAGCCGATCTACTAGCACACAACGCCTCGCGCCGCGAGGCGTTGTGTGCTTGTAGATCTGCTGTTTTCACTACTTTTGTGCGATGGCCTTGTATGACGAAGCAGGGCTTTGCTTTACGAAAGAACGTACAGATTTGAAACTTGGAGATACGGGGTTTCCGCCCGACAACGACGATATACTACCTTATGTCTGTATTTGAAAAAAAGTCTAATTCTTCAGGTTCACGCACACACACACGCACGCACGCACGCACGCGCACTCTCACTCTCTCTCTCTCTCTCTCTCTCTCTCTCTCTCTCTCTCTCTCTCTCCTTTGAGGTCATGCTAAATAGGAATGCAGCACACACACACACACACACACACACACACACACACACACACACACACACACACACACACACACACACACACACACACACACACACACACACACACACACACACACACACACACACACACACCACACAGACATCCAACAATATTTGGATTCTAATTCTAGTGCACTCGGCACCGAGCTCAAGAACTGTTTTTATTTTAATGAAATAAGCAAGCACATCGTGGGGGATTTGGGCACGACCGTTATGTGCCTCATTATGTGGCATAGTTATGGCTTCGTTAGTCTGCATCGTCTGGACTGATAGCCTCTCCCGCATGGCCTCCACAAGCGTACAGTCAGTGACTAACGCAAACTGCTGATGCTTAGAAAGCCTGAAATGCAGAGCGCAGCACAAGGTAAATAGATGCTTATGGTGGCACAGAGAGAGAGAGAGAGAGAGAGAGAGAGAGAGAGAGAGAGAGAGAGAGAGAGAGAGAGAGAGAAACTAAGGACTGTAGACATGGAGAATGACTTATTCAACGGGGAGTGGGCAGGAAGAAACATGAAATTAGCACAAATGGATTATCTGTCGACAACGGGCAGACCTAAGAGCAAGCCAAGCCGCTGAGACGGGAGGGAGAGGGAGAGATAGAGATGGGATTTATGGTTCTTTGAAGTGAGCCGGATCTGTGGGATCCGTTGCTTTCAAAGAGCCGTTCAAAAGACTGGCTCATTTGAGTTACTAGTTACTTTGTAGATTTTGATTTATAATTACAAATAACTTCAACCCTATTCATTTCTGACATACATAGGTTACATACTTGCCATTTGAAAATAGCCGAACTACAAGCTCACAATGCGTCGCGCTGCGACGCATTGTGAGCTTGTAGATCTGCTATTTTCAAATGGTTTTTCTACATTTTATTCTTTGGAAAACCTGTGAAACAGCACATTGTGCATAATGAATACTTTCTACTATTGGTACTTTGTAGGCTACTTTAATTACATTTTGATACCGATACGTGTGTCCTTTTACTCAAGTATATTAACGTTCCAAATTTCTGCTTGTGCTGCACAAGCAGAAATTAATGAACAGTGGTGCACACAAGTTGTGCACCACCATCATTAGAAAGGAACGGCTCCCTACTGCGAACCGGATCCCATCGTTCATTTCAAAGAGCCGTTCAAATGACTCGATTCGTTCGCGAACGTCCCATCTCTAGGGAGAGAGAGAGAGAGAGAGAAAGGGGGAGGGGGGGAAACAGGAGATTGACTCCTTGTTTGTTCCTCCCTCAGGGGAGATCCGATGGAGCCATCACTCACCAAATTGCTGATCTGTAGTTGAAACAGTTGTATCCATACAGTACATGACCACCGGACTACATGGCAATTAGAATGCGTCGATGGCATGGCCGCGCGCGCACTGTCAGATCAATAAGGCGTCGACTCTTTTACAGTTTCTGTGAATTTCAAATTGGAAGTCTCTTTTTGCGGCTATATGGATGTGAGCTCGTTAAGCTACAGCAGCATAAGGTCTAAAGGAAAATGTTTGTTTAGTAATATGAGAAGACAATGAAGGTATGGGTGTTGTAGTGACTCCTATAGAAGCATATAGGGGTTGGTGGTTAAACAACACAAGAAGAGCAATGGTATTTCTCTCGTGGTTTTAAGAACAAGCTGTGTTGAATAATAATGGTAATAATAAATACCTATTCATTGTTCCATGTTAACATTCATTTAATTACAGGCTAAAGCTTCCTCTAATTACAGCTAAAGCTTCCTCGTACCACAGATTGTGCGGTTAATTGATAGTGTCAGCTAGTTAGCACAAAAGTGCCAGCACGAGACATAGCAGACCACTACTGGCTTTAAAGATGGGGTGTGCAGTAGATTAGAGTTTATCATGATTGATTATGTGTGACGTTATAGAGAGATCATGTATTCATTGATTATATTAATATCTAGGTCTTTATGATGATACTAATACTTGATAGTTAGGAGAGGTCTTCAGTAGGCCTCAGTAACTATTGTTTTGGTAAAGCCTATCTTGTTATGGTACAGCTCGTTCCAGAGGCCTTGAAGCCACACAGTATAATTCTAGTGTTTGACCATTCTTCTTGGCAGAACTCCTTTACCACTGCCCAGAGTGTTAAACTGTACTTCTGTCCATGATATCATGTTACATAAACTTGACCACCACCACCTAATATAATTGTCTTGTCTCCTCATTTTCTCATGATTATTGATTGATCTGAATTCTACCACAGGTGCCATGATTTTTTTCCCCCAAAAAAATATGATTAGTTAGAAGTTAGCCACACCCACAGTGTTGGGTGTATGGTAAAAGGGGAGGGGGTGATATGATGTCATTCAGGCCCCACCCGTGGTCTATAGACACACACAAAACAGAGAAAGTACAAAACTATGGCACCACCTCTTTAAACAATAATTAAATAAATAGGTAATCTGCTGATAAGTAAGGGTATTATTTCACCAAACCAGTCAACATAGGAGATAATTATGATGTATATACAGACTATTCACTGTAGCTTTCATACCCGAGAAGAATGCATTAAGCTCTGGAAGCTCGACAGAGAAGTAAAGCCGGGGCCTTGGAGGATAAGAAATGTGCTGTTGCAGAGTCAGGGGTGTCGCACCAAATTCTGGGCCCTGGGTACAAGGATTCACTGTGGGCCCCCCATGAATGTTAACTATTGAAAAATAGCAGATATACAAGCTCACAGCGCGGCACCGAGTGCCGCGCTGCGAGCTTGTAGATCTGCTATTTTTGAAAACTTGTGAAAATGTGTGCTAGAAACCCATGTTTCCATGTCAGTGATGCTCAAACTTTTTCATGTGAAGGACCCCCAAAATGATATGAATTTGGCCACAGACCCCCCATCTCAAAATATTTAGTTCCAGGGACCCCCCCGGAAGCAAAATTTGAGTTACAAATGTTCGCTTAAAAAATACATATTCAAAGATTTGCACACATTTTCACGACTTTTCAAAAATAGCAGATCTACAAGCTTGCAGCGCGGCACTCGGTGCCGCGCTGTGAGCTTGTATATCTGCTATTTTTCAATAGCTAAAGTTACTAGGGCCCCTCCACCTTGGGCCCTGGTAACTCAGTCCCACTTTCCTACCCCTTGTGACGCCCCTGTGCAGAGTGTCCAGGGTTTCAGTGTGCCCAGGGGCGTCAATTGGGTATGGCAGGGGTATGCAGCTGCCATACCCTGGGTCCAGGGGGGAAAATAAAAGTCCATGAATGTATCTTTGTCTATCTGTGCTGGTTATTATGTTGTTAAATTACAGTAAAATAACAACAAATGCAAAATGTAACAAAATGGTCACTTTAACAAGGTATTATAATTGTATTCTCCACACTTGGAAGAATACTTCCCATCTTGACAGAATGGTATATTCCCAGGTTCCGCAGGTCAGCTGCACGGTTGCAATGCATTATTGTTAATTGTGGTACATTTATTAACATGCCAAGTTTAGCTGCACTTGAACAACCATTCCAGGCTGCGCCATATCCAGCCCAAGAAACCGTAGAAACCTGTGTAAAAAACGGACAAAACAGGGTTTTTTTCAGACATTGTATAGCCGATCTACATGCTCGCGAGGCGTTGTGAGCATGTAGATCTGCTGTTTTCACAACAGAACCGTTATACAAAATGTAATGCCTCTTTTCCACATTGAGGACTCCCATCTTTGCCATACCCTAGCTTTTGCTGAACTGACGCCACTGAGTGTGCCGTGTGGGGCTCAGGGCCACAGGAGACACCTAACAACATGACTTTTCACTGAGGCCGAGGGATTGTGGACCAGAAAAGGTTGCACGTCTAACCCTCTAAGGCCCAAATATAGAAATACTTGAAATAAAAAATTTAAAAAAATCAGATGGTGTTGTAGGAGTCCTGATAAGAGGAAAATGTAATTTTTTTTCAAAAAAATGTTTTTGTAAGGTTTTATAGCCATAAATCATAAATCATAAATCATGCTCTAATTTACACATGGGGGATATTTTTCACAATAATAACATATGTACATGTTCTAGACATTCTAATGATCACCCAAAAAAATAGTACAGGCATTTTACTTTACTTTTTGTGAGGAATAGCTTCCATGAAAAAGTGAGATGTTCGTCAAAACTCTGGAATGTCAGCGGGTGTGGCGGGTGTGAATGTCAGCCACTGTGGGGGGTATTTATATGCAAATGTTGTGGCCAATGGCATTGTAATACTAAACAATAGAATCCAATGGTGATGTTTAGGTGGTTGGGGGAGCTAAAATAAAATGATTTAAACCTTTTTTTTGGATAAAATACAAACGTTGTAATATTACAACAGTGGGCCTTAGAGGGCTAATAACCAATCCCACCCTCCTTCAAGTGAATTACCTGTCTCTCCGTGCAAGTCCAAGTGACTGTGAACCCTCCAGCTTCTGTCTGACCTTCGCTGATAATGCCCCGCGGCACACATGTCTGCCTGGGAAATTGAATCACAACTCCCTACAGGCATGAAGGCAAATTGGTAAAAAAAACAACTTTTTCCTTCCGGTATCTAATAGCATTTTATTTTCCCTCCATAGTGGCCAAAGGCAAACATGGCCCGCAGGGACGTGCTGGCCATTGGGCAAAGCGGGACAACAAAAAAATGTGCACAAAAGTAAAGATTAAACTGTTTGCACAAAAGTAGTGAAAACAGCCGATCTACAAGCACACAACGCCTCGCGGTGCGAGGCGTTGTGTGCTTGTAGATCTGTTTAAACTGTAGATTTTAGTTTAAATCATTTTTTAAATGATAAATACTAAACAAACGGTTTTGGACATACAAGGTTTCCACCCAACAACAACGGAAAAAAAGGCCTAATTCATGTAATTGGCCCCCTGGCTTGTCACTTGTCATGATCTGAAATGGCAAATCTTTGAGTAGCAGTGATGAGGGCGCAATGAGGGGCCTCTCCAACTCTTTTTCCCGGGCTGAATCAGGGGCCCAGCACGTCCCTGAACATGGCAGACGCAAGCTGGAATGATACCTCACACAGGGATATCCAGAAATATGTTGGCATGAATAGCGACACAGTAAGTGGGGTCCATTGTCACACTGCCAATTGGGCAGAGATTTGAATGCCACAACAAAAGTATACGCTTTGGTGCAATTTGCACATCTGAAAGTATCGTAACAACGACAGCAACACAGAACAAGAGCAATCGATGCATGACAAGCAAAGAATACACGGATCCATTCAGCAGTCAAACATTCTAACACACAATTTTAACATTTCAAAAGGCTCCTTCAAATTATTTTCTGATGCACCTGAATCACCAACAACACGAATCACTTTCAACCCAGCATATTTTGAGTATGGTCGTTACACGCAAATATTTTCCAAAATAAATGTCAAGTTTTGTGTGTCACAACCTGGCAAATGTATTCTTTTGTTTTGGAAAGATGAAATGTCACCCACTTTTGTGATGTTCCAAAAACAAATAGCTCAACTACTTCCACTGGAGAAACTAATAATTTGAAAAACACAACCGAGGACGGGTATCCCAGGTATCCCTTTGGTCCCCACTATTTTCTCAACTGAGTGGTGAGAACGCTGTATGACGTGGAATGTTAAATGTAAGATGTGAGTCGTTCATTTGCTGATGTTGTTGTTGCTGTCCCCTGGTTTACTTTGGTGTTTAGTTTAGTTTTGTTTTTGTCTTTGTTTTTGTTGTATTTGTCTACTTAATAAAAAAAATATTTTCTGATGCACCCGTATCACCGACAAAACGAATCACTTTCAACCTAGTATATTTTGGGCATGGCATTACACGCAAAATATTTCCCAAAAGAAGTTTTGTGTGTCAAAAATGTCAGTGTCAGTGTGCTTCAACATGTGTTATGGAAACAGCAAGTGGGTGGGGGGGGGGGGGGGGGGGGGGGGGTTATCCCAGGAGTGTCTCTGAGAGGGAATGGTTTGGAACTTTGTCTTCATTTGTAAAGGGAGCAGCACACCACACACCGCTGCGGACGGCGAGCGGACATTTTTCACCGCACGGGAAAATAAAACAGTGGCGTATTGGAGCGGCGGGCGAGGCGTGAACAACACGCTTGCCTGCTGGTGTGCATGTGCCCCCCCCCTTAATTCAGGACAGGCAAAGGAAGAAAGCCCCCCCCCCCCCTCCCCACACACACACACACACACACACACACACACAACACACACTCACACACACACACACACACACACACAGCCAGAGAGGTTCGCGGAGGCAAAGGGAGAGCGACGGAGACCTGAAGAGAACGAAACGCGGAGTGAGAGAGATCCTTAGGAGCCCAGTAGGAGCCTCGTCTCCAGCTTAATTACACTGTATCGATCACTGTGGGGGGGGCGACATGGGGAGGTTGCAAAATTGCAGGCCGTAGTTACGGTAAATGTAACCCCCCCCCCCCCCCCCCTCCCCCCCATGCACGCACACACGAAAAAAGGAGCGAGAAGAAGACTTTTTCATGCAAAGTCACGACAGTAGATAATTAGAAAATCCTCCTCCCTCTCTCCCCCCTAACCCTCTCTCTCTCTCTCTCTCTCTCTCTCTCTCTCTCTCTCTCTCTCTCTCTCTCTCTCTCTCTCTCTCTCTCTCTACGCCACACATTATACTGCTGATACAATAAAATGGCACGGGCTCACTGACTGTACAAATTAATTCTAGTCACCCTGGCCCCAAAAATACACATTATTCACATCTATCTTGATTACAAACACCCCCCCCCCCCCCCCCCCTTCTTCTTTATCCCCCCCCCCCCCCCCCCCCCCCCCCCCCACTGGAAAGCACCATGCATGCACGATGCCTCCATATCACTGCTACAACTCCAGGTGTCGTTTAGCACGGTGATACTCAAACTCAGGCCTGCGGGCCACTTCCGGCTGCCTGAGACACAATTTTGACTGGTCCACCAATCAGTCAATCAATCCCCAAATAACCCAAAATGGACGGATGCTTTTGAGATATTTGAAACAACAGGGTGAATGTAATCAAAGGTTCATTTATATGCAAGTGGACCTGTCTATGTCATCACTTTTTGAATTTCTGTTCACAGGAAGTAATTAAGAATGGCCTATTTAGGGACCTTTAATTGATATAAATACAAACATTGTTTATTTTCTATTTTTTTGGCATCTAGTGGTTAGGTATGGCCATATTATTACTACAGATATGCTCTAAAAGTGTGAAAAACATGTTTTTGATTTCACCTGTCTTAATTTGCGAAAACACACAGCATCAACTGTTGTTAAGATGGACAATATAAGGTGCCAAAGAAAGACTGACGTTCAAGTGACTCAAGTTTGCCCCCTGGCCCCTTCATGCCATTTCTTTTTTTAAATGTGGCCCACAGGTTCAGCTGTTTGAGTATCCATGGTTTCAGAGTACTGTATCCACCTCTTCCCGCGGGAGTTTACTGGAGATTATTTGGACCACACTTCGGTTTAATAACAGCAGACATAAGCTCACGTCGCGTGGCAGATGCAACCCGTTGTGAGCTTGTAAATCACACTCGGCTGCGGCAACCGGAAGCTCGGTACAACGTCTGCGCAATGCACTATGGGGCGTTGGAAACCTGTGGAAAGTGGTCCCAGGGCTCCTTGAGGGGGTTCCAGGTGTCCCAAGCAAAATAGGTTAATATAACATCAAAATTAGTTATTTACCACTTTAACCCTATATTTGAAAATAGCCATAGTTGTAGATATGCTATAAAAATACAAAAAAAAGAAGAAGAAAATAGCCTACATCTTGAAAGATTTTAACAATTTGAAATAGTTTTGAAACATTAGAACAACACAAACTCGTATACGGGTCCTTGGTACAAATATTATCAGGCCTAAATATTAATTTGGAGGTCTTTGTCATGAAACATTTTAAGGACCACTGGTTTAAAAGGATCCTTTCACTTCCTTGTTTCACTTGTCTGTCTGTCTGCCTATCTGTCTGTATGTCTCTCTGTCTCTCCGTCGGAGGTTGACCTACTTTGGAGCAGAGCTTAGGCTCATTCCTTTTGTTTTTCACTGTTGTGGCGAAGAGGAGAAAAGCTGAGAGCTCTGTCCTCTCCCTCCCTCCCTCCCTCCCTCCAGGGGCGTCACACTGGGGGGGAAAGTGGACTGAGTTACCAGGGCCCAAGGTGGAGGGGCCCTAGTAACTTTAGCTATTGAAAAATAGCAGATATAACAAGCTCATAGCGCGGCCGCGCCCGAACCCTAGCCGCACTGTGAGCTGCTATTTTGAGCTGCTATTTTTTGTGAGCTGCTATCTGCTATTTTTGAAAAGTCGTGAAAATGTGTGCAAATCTTTATATGTTTTTTTAAGCGAACATTTGTAACTCAAATTTGCTT